>NC_090936.1:901317569-901627317 GCF_040938575.1 Ambystoma mexicanum
CGAATTTTAGATTGGCCGGCTGATCTTTAGAAAAGTAACCATTACAAGCCCTCAGATTTAAATTATGTAAAAGACAGTGATTCAACTGCAAGTTGATGGGGTCTTTTGGGAGGGGCAGCAATCAGATCGGGTATATCCCAAGGAATGTCTTGGTCATCCCAGAGCCCTCTAGTTTCTTTTAGCGGTTCAATCTGCAAATTCATATCTCCTGCCTCCATTATATAACCACTTGCCAAAGTCAAATGGCTCCTTGAATTTATAAGGTCCATGGAGTGTTGATATTCCATGGAGTCTTGATGGCCTGTTATATAGGTTAAAAAGCGACAGACCTTCTCCATCACTTGTCTTTATTGACAAAAGTTGGAGATTAGGGGAATTTGTACTTTAATGAATTACTGTCCAATTCAGGTTAATGTCAATCCAAATTTGCAGACCGCCCTGTGGTCTTCCTCTAGTGCCCTTTGTGGCTGGTATTGTGTATCTTTTGTAACCAAATGGATTCAAGTGCCCATGTCTCTTGAAATAATATTACTTGTTGGTCACGAATAAATGAACACCAGTTTGGGTCACTGATTTGACAAGCTAATCCTGCCACATTCAAGGATACAATTTTACAGATTGATGGTTTATCTGTGCTTGCCCCCCATTCCAGTCAGTCTACACCTTCAAGACCATCATGTCCCCTGACAACCCCCTATCTGTCAGAACACATTCTGTTCCCCAGTCTACTGTTTCTGTGAAAATGAGTGCTTTGTGAGGTTTGACACAGCTGGTTTAACCACCCTTGATTGACAAAAGATTCATGAGACATAATGTAAGGGATTTCAATCAGGCAATTACCCAAGTCTCGCGTAGCATGTAGTCCGCAAATGAAACCCTTATTTATTTTTATCTATAAGTTAAATATTCTGAATGATATACCACCCATATCACACCCATCTCAAAATACCCCCTATTCACACTGAACCAGGAATTAGGCTAGTTTGGAACGGTAAATATTCATTTCTTTATTTAGAATTTAAAACCACAATATATGTTTAATAGGTAACAACAATCACCAAGGTGACAAGAACCATAAATAATATATCTAATGCACTGGGAATCAGGTTATGGCACAACAAGAATGCAGCAAAGAAAATAATACTTTTGGGTTGGTTTGGAACAGATAGCACTGTGGTTAGAAGTTCCCCCTGCAACACCCCTCAACCCACCAATAGGCAATTTAAGTAGATGTGAGGAGAGAGCAGGTACTCAGAAATAATACAGATCAATATCATCCCCACTTTCCCCCCTTAAACACAAGAGAAAAACGGAATTGACTTTTCAACTGTCAGATGGCTTTGAAACTGGCTAAGCAAAAACACTAAATGTGGTCAAAAATGCTTAAATTATTATACATTTCTACGGGAGCCGCTTTGAACAGATGCAAGAAATCAAAAGCAATGATTTAATCAAAAGAAAACATTTGGAATCTCAAATGCAAAGTAGGAAATAATTTAAAGACCATTCACACGTGTAAAACTTTTGCAAAATGTACATTTGTGGCAAACTTTTACTATGCCATTTGACAGAAACTGATCAAATACACTGTTGCGATAGCTGAGGATGTTAGATATCAGTGGGAATTGAAATGTTCTTTCTATCTTCAAAACTGAGGGAGTTATGGAGGTTTTAGTGAGACGTGCTTTTCAGAAATAAAGACACAAATTTGGACCAGCACCAGTATGGGTTATGCTTTTACTCAAGACTAGAGCATGCAGAATAGACAACCAGGTTGGGTTGAAGTAAGCTCTGAGACTGATTCATGACTTCAGTAACAGATCCTCAGCTCTTTCCCTGGCGGAACCAGTCCATACACTCGAGGTGGGATTTTTGGATCAGAGTTACACAAATAAAAATGACAATGGAATTGATGTTTTAGCAAAGAGACAGAATAAGACAGCACTAAGATTTTGAAACTGTTACTGGTTATGAAATTAAGTATAGTTCAGAGATGAATGGTGGGACAAGATAAGGCAAAGTATACAATAGTTCTCTAGCGTCCTATTAATGCTCACAATCCACAGGGACTTAAGATGTTTTGGCCCATCAAGATTCTGGTCAATGGATCGGGTCTATCAGGGAAGGACAGCTCATCAGGTGCGGGACAGGTTCAGCTAGGCCGGTCACCGGAACTGCACAGGATCTGCCCTTCTTGTTTCTGGATATTTCAGATCAGCAGGATTGCGAGTTCATCAGGCAAGCATTATGGTAGCAAGTCAGATAGTTTCAGGATGCTTCCCCACACCACAGTGGTCCGCGGGTTGTAAGGATTAGTTGAGGATTAATTGAGGATTGAGGCATAGCTGAAAATGGTTCAGCTACTGCTTGGCCTGGTGATTGGCATCCGGATCTGGAAGGAGGTTTAAGGCTGGATGTTGAATGCTGGTTCAAAGTGCTTTGCTGGGATCAGAAGAGAGGGTGTGTCCTATGTGTTGTCAGAGGCCCCTATTTATTATGTCAAAATGACATCACAAATGTAGGTGCATGGGCCGGCTTAACTAAACTTGCCCCTGTGAACTGGGATTGGATCAGAGCATCATCTCCACCTTGCATCCGAGTGATTGGATCAAAGACAGATGTCAAGTTTATGGTTTGGTTTTTACAATCCTTAGAATCCTCCCATAGTCACTAGTATCAAAATCGAATTTTGTCCTAAATACATATTTATACATTTGTGACCTCTATGAAAATCACATACAAGGATTACATATTTTATGGAGCATCTGTTCATCAAAATCCCACAGCTGTGAGACCTTGTTTCGCCTTTTATGCAGCATTTTGTCCATTTTGCCATGAACACATTTTCCAAACCCTCTCCAAATTTCCACAAATATGCGTAATCACGATAGGAATGTGTGTTCAAGGTTTAACAATTCTAGCATAAATACAGTTCCCATAAAGGCACATATATTGCCCTTTCTGTTCAGAATATGCTACACAGTTCTACCACGTTTTGAAATATAGGGCCACAAATTAAATTAACAAATCTGCCCTTCTTATATTTTGTTACCATTTCTGATAGCGAGTTATAAGTCTCTAAAAGCTGTTCATTACATATTCTTTGCAGCAAATGGTCAGCCTTTTGTCTGTATCTGGAGGCAAGGAGCAGCCCCCCACCTTTCGGATTTCCTTCTGCAAGCCTAGTTTACGACCTTTTTACATGTCCATTTGCTGACCTGGAGAATCTTCAATTGTTCAGTCCTTGGTAGCAGACAAAAGTCAGTCCTACCCCATAATTATCATATGTCAGTGAGTATCTGCTGAGAGGAAGGCCCCCCCCCCCCTGGGATGGAAACCTGTTTTTCCACCTCTTATCCAGCATAAAACAAACTTGTTGCACCAGATGACATAGATAAATTACATTCTTAGATTTAAACCTGTGGTATCAAAACAACTGAGATACGTGTTCCTTTCATCAACAGTCCTAGAGCACCCACTACGGCACCCCACATTGCCCCACCCTGCCCAACTAGAAATAGGAAGAATATCACTATGGACAAAGTGATCCCTGCCATTCTCCCCACTCCACATTGCCTGACAACCTAGACCCCGATCCATTGGTCCATGAATAAATAGAATTATGTTTACCACATTGGATAAGATTGCACCACTCAAATTTAGACCAAGCAAACCTAAAGCCTACCTAAACAAGTGGTTCACTCCACAACTAAAAGACCTTCGCTTCCTAAAAAGAAAATCTGAAACTACTTGGAGACTATGCCCATTCAATGAAAACAAATGTAGATTAGCCAGAATCTCCATGCAATATAAAAAAGAAATCTGTCTGGCCAAAAAAAACTCCTATCACGAATGCATCTCCAACTCAAGTATGAGGGAACTCTTCACCATACTTAAAGAATTAGGGTCTCCGATCCCTATACCTGACATCTGCACCAAAAATAAAACTTGCTGTTCAGACATTCAAAATGCCCTAGCCAATAAAGTAAAGACAGTTCAAAACAAAATTAACCAAAAGACACCCTGAACCTACAGCACCCCCCTAATGCCCCTTGCCCCAGTGACAGACCCACTGCCCAGGTCACCAGTTTCTGCTTCACCAAAACCTTGGTCATAGGGTTAGAGAAAGTTATCCTATCTCTTAAACCTTCCAATTGCAAAGGTGACCATTGCCCAGCTCAAATTATAAAAGACAGCCCCAGAGTATTGTCCCCATTAATATCCAAACTGATCAATGCCTCCTTCACTTCCGGCACCATCCCTTCCATACTGAAACAATCTTGGGTACTCCCCCTACTAATGAAACAGACCTTAGACCCACTCATACCTACCAATTACCGTCCTATCACGACGGTACCATTCCTCCTCAAAATACTGGACAAAGTCGCATACTTACAGATCCAAAAATATTTTGAAACATACAAGCTCCTGCGAGTAAGACAATCTGGCTTTCGCCCACTTCGTGGGATGGAAACTGCCCTTATCGATTTAAAAACACAGATTGATGAGCTGAGAGGTAAAGGCAAGACAGTCCTCCTCCTACTTTTAGATCTCTGTTAGGAAAGATTTCGTAATTGTAGGTAATTTTCCTTCCATGTGGCAACCCCTAAACTTTTTGCTGTTGTTTTTCACCTTGTTCTTGACTTTGCCAGAGAAGTGCAGCCTTCTGCTGCACTCCTCTGGGCTTTCGCTCCTTTCTTACGGGGAAACTGACATGCCCTTAAGACAGTCAGTACCGGGGAACGCTGTTTCCCGTAGTTTCTTTTATCATGTTGCGGCTTTAGTGCAACATGACACAAGAGGGCACTGTAAGCTAAATTACAGCTCTCCTGGGTCTCTAGCCTTCTACAGGCCCTAGATACTCTTTTAGGATGGTATTTGATCAGCGCAAGTCATTCAGGGACTGGAATGGTGGCAGCGATCGTTTTGTGTATTTTGAGCTCCTTTTGACGTTCTGAGCGCGTTTTTCGCACTGAACCCAAAATGGTGGCCTGGCTCCCAAAATGGCCAGACCACGAGGCTCCTTTGTCCGGTCCACTGACCGTCTTGCTCCCTTCACCTTCCCCAGGTCGGGCGACCCGGGGCCTTCCTTATTTGGGCATGTACTTTCCCGCGAAACCTGGTTGCTTTCGCGGGCTTCTACATGTCGTTTGTGTGCCTCCAGGGTGTGGGCTGGGATGTCTGGTCCCAATACACATCCTGGGTGCCAGAGAGTCTAGGGTGGTGTGAATGCCTGGGACCACCGTGGTCCGTGATTGGTCCACGTATGGTGTGTGTGTTGATGAGCGGATCTCCCATTGGCTCCCCTCCGTTTTGGCGCGAAGGGAACCATGGATAAGAGGGGGCTGGAAACACCACTACCATGTCGATCTCCTGAGTTCTCACGAACGAAGGAATACAGGAGCCAAGTATCCTGCAACCAAGAGGCTGGACCGAGGAATCGCTGGTGACCCGCTGAAGGACTCCTCCTTTGCACTGCTGTCGTCCTGTGAAACCCTTTCCTCCTTTGATCGAACCAAAAGGCCTGTACTGGTGCTTCGACCTTTGGAATAGCAGGAACAGCTATTCCCGGCGACTTCATCATCTCCTGCCAGTAAGCCTTCGGAAGCGTCTCTGGGCCATCCAGTTGACTGACCAGCTTACAAGGGAGTCCTGCTCTGTAACCGCCGCCAGGTTGTGTTGTATTTCGAGTCCTGGTCACTCTCACACGCTTCGTACACTTGGCGTTCCCAAGTCTGAAGTGAGTAGTGTACATTTGGCTCAGATACACACGGCCGCTCCGTCGCCCTGCTGTGGTGACAAAACTGTGCAGGTTTCTTCAATTGGGACGTCTTTTTTCTCTACACGACGACGAGGCATTCCCGGCTCTTCTGAACCTGCCAGCTGCTGAAACTCACGTGGAGAAGCCTGGGTCTGCTTGCATCGGGGACCGGTGAGTAGTATAGCTAGGATCTGGTCGCCCTCCTGCAGTAGCCCATTGCTTTTCCCCGCTGTGTAAAAACAGCACCCTTTTGTCCGTACTCGCGCTCTGCTTCTGCTCACTGTGGAGGCTGCACTTGAGTCGCGGAACCTGTTCTTCTGTTGTGCACTAACCCGAACTGCCTGACTTCCTCCGAAGAGCTTCTCCTTTTGCCCGTTGGCACCAGCGTGTGCAGGTACTTTGAGCACAAGGCTCCACTCTTTGCAGGGCTCGGACTTCCATCTAGTTAGGTGCCTCTTAAGGCGAACTGAGTCTAAAGCATTATCGCACTGCCTGTTTTCCTCCCCTTGCAGGTGGACTACCCATTTCATGCCTCTAATGCTTGAGACTGTCGTATTTGTATATATATTGTGTTGATATGGTATGTGTTGGCTTAATACTGTGATATTGTGATTTTCTCGCTATGGTCATTATTTTAAAGGCCTTAAAATAAATGTGTATATATTTTTGATATAACAACTGTTTGGAGTAGTTTGTAAGCGCTCTTGCTTTTTGTGCTCATTGCGGGCTTTCAGTCACCCTCACCCCTCTTGAGACCTAGTCTTGACCGCCGCGATCGCTACCTTGATTGGTCTGGCTCGTCCAGAGGTTACCCTGTTCCAAGTAATTAGGTTGGCCTTCTGAACTTCTGCGCCACCAGGACAGAGTTCAGAAATCCGTCTTAACAATCTCTCCGCTGCTTTTGATCTTGTGGATCATAAGGTCCTGTGCAATCACATTTCTCCACAGAAGCTATTACATGGATTGAATCATTCCTGAGTGATAGAACCATGAGGGTCTTCTCTCCATCAGCAGTAGCAGACCCAGTACCTATCACATGTGGTGTACCCAGGGCTCTTGCGTCTCCCCCACTCTGTATAACATTCAACAAACCTTTGTTCGATGATCTGGACTTTCTGGGTACCACCTACACTAATTATGCAGATGATACACAGATTCTCCTCCCTCTTTCTGGGGATTATGACAAGGATTTGGCGTTGGTGAACAGGGTATATCTCATCATCCAGGTATGGATGGCCACACACAGACTATGCCTGAATGATGAGAAGACAGCTGTTAATCCTGGGTACCCATTCTAACCTCAATAAACTAGATCAGGAATACTCCTCATTTACTATAGATGGAAATATCATCAAAGTAATCAAGGAGGTCAAAACCCTTGGTTTTAACCTCGACTCAACTATGTCCTTCGACAAACAAGTGAAGTCACTGGCCTCCACTACCACCTACACCTGTGAGCTTATCAGGGCAGGTAAGCCATTCCTTTCAAATGATAGCTGTATGACCCTGGCTAGAGCACTAGTTTTATCAAGATTAGATTATTGCAACGCTCTATGCAGTGGAGCCAATAAAGCTATTATCCAAAGGCTACAACCTCTTCAAAATAATGCCCGGAGATCAGAATTAGGCATCAACAAAAGAGCATATCTGCTCTACCAGAAGGCAATATAAATGGCTCTCCACTCACAATGAAATCCTGCTAAAAACTGCCTCCTTGACCCACAAAGCACTAGAACATGCTGCCCCAAGTTACCTGTCTGATAGATTAAACAGAAGCACGACTCATACCAACTAGAGTTGGCAACACCAACTGTCTGGTGGTTCCTAGATTTAGAGTCACTAAAATTGGCGATAAGAGCTTCCCTGTGAAGGCGGCTACACTTTGGAACTTCTTGCCATATGAGCTCAGAGCTGGCCAACCATATTTACACTTTAGAAAAAACTATATCAACGTACTCAACTTTTCTGATCACTAGTTCATATATTACATTAGATAACCCTGTAAATATACTGCAAATAATATACTGTAAATATATTGCTTTCTTGAACCCTACTTGCTACAACATGTACACCTGTCTATACCTTGCTATATATTCATACTTGTAACCAGATTGTATTTTATGCCTTGACAGTAATACTTTTACCTATTTGTAACCTGTAAGCTGTGTATCGCCCTATTGCTGCGGCCTGTTACCTTTGGGCTTGGTGCTCATTAGAAATAAAATAAACAAACAAACAGTCCTTTTATATTTGCTAATACGGCAGATCGTTAGTTTTAGAGAACTTTAAAGTTTAATCAGGAGAGCCCATTTGACAGGGGCTGTCACTCACAGGCAATCCAGTTTTGCTGAGAAAATGTTTTGCTCTTAACATTTCAGGACTTTGTAAATTCACAGTGCTTCATTAGATTAAATGAAATTTAGCGCCAAGCAAGATTTAGAGTGTTGGAAAGTGTTATGCACAGGCATTTTGAAGTTTCAGCAGCAAAGTATATGTCATTTACAGGCAAATGTTGGAGTTTCACTTGCAAAGCGCTGCTGTTCCCTGTGCACTCTATGTTTACTTGTGATGGAGCCCACAGGCACTTTTTCTGCAGCGTGTGCTCTGTTCCACCACACATGCACCATGGGTGGCAGGATGTGCAGCCATATTTTTGTGTGTGGAAAATGCGGTTTTGAAGGTTTTGGCGCACGCAAGGGTTTTGTCGCCATATTGCTGTTTCTCGCACCATAGATAGCAGAGTGAGGCCGCATAGTATAGCAGAGTGGGTCAATACATCCCACCATAATATTTACATTTTCGGGAGGGTATGCCCGAAGATCAGTGCCCAGAACTCCCTCGAGCAAATCCCAAGAGGTAAAAAAGACCTGAATGTAATCAAACCTGGAATTGGTGAACCTGCCCCTGATGCAACCTGTAATATCTCTGATCATTGAAAGATATCCCTTTGTGTGGCGGAACCAGTGTATTTGTTTTCAAGGGCTTTGTGATCTTCATGTTAACTCAGAGATAAACAAGTGACATTAGTCATGATTACAGAAGGGCAGTCTGTACCTCCCATTTTATTTGGCAGTCTTTGTTCCTTAGGGGATATTCTTGCAACCATATGGGTGAAAGATTGCAACCTGACAGCGGGGCCTAATTGCAATGTGGAATAGTCCATTTTGAGTACCAGGCACATTTATAATATGGAGGTTGAGTTTCCCTTGGCCACGCTGCTGGGTGAATTGATGACGCAAGGAATTTTGTTCACCTCTCCTAGTCGTGCTGCCTTCCTTGCCATTACCCATGCCCTGGGTAAGGGTACCAAAATTCAAGGATTCCTTATACGTGAAGTGATTTATCTGCCTTATGATCACTGTTTTTCAGTTCACTGTCATGGGGTAGGTGCTATTTGGGGAAGGTGCTTTAATGTGGATTTGACAATCTCAAGCTTTCTTGGTCTTAGAGCTCATCACTAAATTTGATTGTTTCTTGCACCTCCTCTTGCCACGCCTTTTTGGGTAATTATACTTTAATAACTCTTCTTTACTTCATTCCCAAACCTCAACTTCCTCTGTTTCACTCATGTCTACATGAGGTTCAAATGTATTTGATGTGGGCATCTGCACCATATCTTGTACAAACTGGTTTGCCAATTTGGCCTAACTAATTGTGTCTATTCCCAGGGGTTAGACTGACATCAGTATTGGGGCAATCGGGTCATTAGAATCCCCAATAACCTCTGCTTAATTGCCCCCTGCCCTAGGCCCTAAATCTCCACAATATAAATGATTGGCTCCCCCTCTCTATGGCTGTTGCCTTTAACTGGAAATGTATAATTGCTCCCTCCTTCTTGGTCTGGTTGTTGACTGGTCTCAAAGGGTGCCAACAAATCCTCTTATTCTACGTGAATTCTTGGTATTTCCTATTGAGACCTTGGGTTCCATATGGTTGTATTGAATCCTCATAGCCACTTTTTGCTATGCAATTTGAGCGCCCAATGTTTTGTGGCACTGGCCTCTGCTTCTGACTCTTAGCCCCATTTTTCCATCCACCCATCAATATCAAATATCAAAACTTGTATTTCAGATATTAAACTATTGACTTCTGTGATAGGTCTTCGTATCGTAGATACTTTGTTATTTCTGGCTCTCAGAGAAATAGGGGTTTCAGCTTTCCTTTTGAGCATGTTTAACTAGGTAATTTCTGAAAAGTGCCTGTCACTACTATAACAATGGATGTATATAAAACCTAAAAGATTTTCCAATTAAACAAAATAGAAAAGGATATATTTTTTTTAAAATCACACTAAAACACAATACTAAAACTCATTATGATAATAAGCCCCTGGAAAAAGTCCTTTTTAAAAGTTTGTTCGACAAAGTAACTATCCTCATCTTAATCGATCTTTTTTCTGCCTTTGACACGGTCAACCAGTCAACCATGCCATCCTACTCAATCGTCTCCGTGATAACCTGGGTATCACCGATCAGGCACTGACCTGGCTGACTACGTTCCTCTCTGATCGACTCGCCCAGGTCCAACTTGGGTTCTTCCTTTCCTCTTTCTCACTCTCTACCTGTGGTGTTCCCCAGGGGTCTAACCTCTCACCCTGGCTGTTCAACCAATACCTGGCACCTCTCTCCCACTGCATTGCCGCTCTCTGCTCCAATCTTCAGTGCTATATGGATGACACCCAGCTTATTTTCAGGCTCCCCTCTTCCACCTCTTCTCCTTCTCTCATCTCTGACTGTCTACTATCCAGGAGTGGTGTGCCGCCAACGATCTCTGCCTTAATGCCAGTAAGACAGAGATTCTCCTCATCGGCACAACTGCACCCTCCTTTCCTGTCACTCTCTGGCTGGCTTCCCTTGGCCCTCTTTCTGCTCCCACCTGTGAGGCTAAGAACCTTGGGGTCATTTTCGACTCCACACTCTCCTTTTCTCCTCACATCTCTGATGTCTCTAAGAAGTCAAACTACCAACTGCACCTCCTCAGAGGTTTTCTTCCTTTCCTCTCCTTCTCCCAGAATCTCACTTTCTCTAGAGCTCTGGTTCTCTCTGGGCTGGACTACTGCAACAGCCTCTTTCTATATCTGCCTGCTACTACTCTCCGCCTTCTGCAACTCATCCAGGACAGGACTGCAAGACTTGTCCTTGGCCTATAGCCCAGGGATCGTATCTCTCCAGCACTGAAATCTCTGCATTGGCTCCTAGTCGCTGCAAGGATTAAGTTCAAGACCCTCTGCATTGTCCACAAGGCCTTCTGGGGCCTGGGTCCTCAATACCTCCAACTCACTCTTTGCAAATACCTTCCTACTCCAGCTCTTCGCTCCTCCAACTCCAACTCCAACAGGGTCATTCGCTTTTCCAAACCACAAGTTGGTGGTAGATCGCTTTCTTCGGTTGGGGCCTCCTGCTGGAACAGCCTTCCTGCCTCTCTGACACTTGAGGAGAACCATCTCCGGTTTCGGAAGCTCCTCAAGACCTTCCTCTTTGCTTCTGCCTTCTATCTTCCTCTACCCTGCTGATTTCCTGTCTGATATTGCACTGGTCACCTGGCTACTCTATGATTTCGGGCCCAGGTCCCTGCCTGCCCAGTTGCACACCCGCACTGCCTCCCGGCAACCCTTGCACTTGGGTCTGTATCTGTAACCCTACAGTCCCCCTACCTGCACTTTTGGACACCTGCTGTCTGCACTTACACGTGCACCTGCCACCTGCTGCCCGCACTTCTTGTTATTGTTTTAATCCCATGTACAGCCCTGCACCCCTCCCCTTTCACCTGGTACTTTTCCCATCCCCCCTACACTTCCGTAATCTCAATGTCACTTGGCCTAGTAAGATCACTGTCTCTATCCTCCCTCTGTTCCCCCGTCCCACCTTGAAACACTTGTGTATACGCACGTTACAAATGCCATACCATAGCATAGCATATCATAGAAGAGATTACACTCTGGTTAACCACCAATCAGTTTTAGTCCCGAACACCCCCTCACATTCCCATGGAAGGGTCTGTAAGAGTCAGTGAATAATCAATGTAGTTAGCTGTTAATAAAAATAAATATCATATGGGCTGTGTAATATAAAAATTGCAAAGAACAATCCAGTTCAGGTCCAAATTTCATTGACTCAAGCACACCGAGCCGTACTAGAACAAAGTGATTTCAAATCACAGTTCCCAAGTTCAATAGAGATGTAAAATAACTCCTGAAATACACAGCGATGCAGAGCTCGAGCAAGGCATGCCCGATTAGCTTAAGGGGTTGCATGAGTCTGACTCCCGCCCCCCCTGCTCCATGATCTGTAAAGAAGAAAGGAAGAGGGCAGCACAATCCTGCACAGCGTGTGGTTAGGCGCAGGTGCAGCGACTTTAAACAATCCTTTATGCTCTTTTCCAGATCCTTATGCTGGGCCAAAAATCATGTTATTCTGTTAAGCTCGAGACTCCACAGCAAGGGCCACTTAGTTTTGTATGCCACTTGAAGCCACTTGATGTGCGCCACTTAAATTATCATTTGGTTTCTCATTTGTCATATAATATTATAAACGTGGCTTATATTGTTGCTACGATAGAAGTGAAAATGACCAGGTAGCAAGAAGCAGTTTCGTTATAGAAGAAAGAAAATTCTGTAAATCGTGCAAGCGCTTTTCTACGGTCACTCAATTGTAGTTATAAATCTCAGTCTTGCCACAGAGTCTGTTGTGGTGGAGAAATGGAGGTGGGCTCCTTTTAGGAGGACGGACTGGGGACAGGCAGAGGGAGGAGGGAGGAAGGGGAGGGGACAGGGAGGGAAAGGGCAGTTGTTACGACAGAAATAAAGAGAAAGGTTGAGAAACCACATGGCTCCCGTGTCCCTTTGTGGGGGTATACTTGGGGCCTAACAGAGTCGGAATTCAGAAATACATAAAAATGTGCTCACCAGTCTGCCGCTAATTCCACCTAATTGCAGGTCCACTCCATAGCTGTGGCACTGCAGGTTTGTGGGAAGTGTCAGGACAAACAATTTTCAGGACTACCTTTATACTTGTGCTGCCTCTGTCAATTAGTTTCAGGGTGTAACTCGGACTCCACAGATGAAAAGCAGGTGAGGAGAGAAAAAAATAAATAAATAAATAAATTAAAAAAAAGTGACAAAGCACCGTTAACTGCAGGCTTTCCCTCGCTGGCCTCGCCGCAAGGGTTTGCTGGCCAGATTTTATACTTGTGGTGCCTCTGCCAATTAGTTTCAGGGTGCAACTTTGACTCCACATATGAAAAGAAGGTGAACAAGGTCAAAAACCAGCATTAACAGCAGCTGCAGGCTTTTCCTCATGGGCTTCGCCACAGGGGTTAGCTGACCAGATTGTATACATGTGCTGCCTCTGCCAATTAGTTTCAGGGTGTAACTCCGACTCCACAGATTAAAAGCAGGTGAAAAAGGTAAATAAGCAGCGTTAACAGCAGGCTGCAGGCTTTCCCTCATGGGTGTTAAGTCCTGGACCCAGGGCACAGGGTCCGGACAGATTTTATACTTATGCTGCCTCTGCCAATTATTTTCAGGGTGTAACTGCGACTCCACATATGAAAAGCATGTAAAAAGGGTGAATAAGCAGCGTTAACAGCAGGCTGCAGGCTTCCCCTCACAGGTGTCACCACAAGGGGTTCCTGGCCAGATTGTACACTTGTGCTGCCTCTGCCAATTAGTTTCAGGGTGTAATTCTGATTCCACAGATTAAAAGCATATGAAAAAGGTGAAAAAGCAGTGCTAACAGCAGGCTGCATGTTTCCCCTCATGGGCTAAAGATTAGTATGTGTGTCGTCATCAAACATATACACTGTCATGGTGTCTAAAACAATCTATTCTGACCCTCACACTAAAATGAACACCAAAAGTGCAACAAAATATATCTGGTTTATATTAAGGCAAAAAAGTGTTCACAACTAAGGCAAGTAGACAATCCAAAAGAAACCGTATTTTCCTAAGAGGAGTCTTTGGATCCAGAGTGTGATTTTCCGTCCCCTGGATTATTTAAGTATGATACGAAAGATGTATCTTTCAAGTAACTGTTCCTTAAGGATAGCAAACGTGTCTCTTTCACATAACAGTTCCTCAGGAATGGTATGGGTATCACTTCCAAACAATAATTCCTTAAGGATAGCAAAAATGTATCTTTCAAATGATAACTTCTTAAGGATGCCTCCTCGCTCTTCCACATCCGCCTACTCTCTGCGCTACTAACCCTCATGATCACACTACTCAGCCACAACAGATAGCACCACACGCTCGACCAACATTCACAGGGACACCACCCAACTATAATGAACCATTTGCGCACGCCCACACCTCCACCTCTACTCACGGCACTGACACCAGACGCCAACCTCAGACTAGCCAGACTCAGAGCCTGCACAGCTCCCTCCCGACACCATGCCAACACTGCACACATAACACTCAGAAATTACAGAGTCAGCTCACGTACCACGAAAGTTAGTATTCCACACTATCAAAGGAACATGACCTCACACCACAGTAGTAAGTCTACTATCAATATACCGAGCAGTAGTCCCTGCGCCCAAATTAACGCTACAGACACACCAAATCTTCCTACCAGAGGCCCACAGAACTCCGGCCATACTCCATACAAATGCGCTCTCCTCAATGTTAGATCCCTCAATTCCCACGCCATTGAAGTACATGACCTACTTACCTCAAATGATTTAGACATACTAGCCATCACCGAGACATGGCTTCACTAAGCGTCCGGCCCTGACATCGCTGTAGCCCTACCCCCAGGGTATGTCATCATCAGACAAGGCAGAATGACCAAAATAGGAGGGGGGGTTGCCCTTATACATAAGGAAACCCTACCCATTAGAACCATACCTCACAAAGAGGACGGAAATGCTGGCATCCTTTCTACCAAACTAGCTCATCACTTAACTGTACGATTAATATCCATACCATCTACCGTCCACCTGGCCCTTCCACCAACTTCCTATGCCAAATTAACCACATTGTAAGAAACAACATTAAAAAATCCACTAAATCGCTCCTCTTAGGAGACTTAAACTTAGGACTCAACGATCTCAAGGACAAAGCTGCCCTATCTCTAGCCAAGGACCTCCATAACCTAGCCTAGAATTCTCCCAAAAAATCGTAACGCCCACACATGCTAAAGGGCGCACCCTAGATTGGATCTCTGACCACAACTGCAACATATCAATCACCGCCAACACCAGCCTCCCTTGGACAGACCATAACCTCATCCTGTTCGATATCCCCTGCACTATAAGTAGTAGAGTGCCCACCAAGGCTGCGGCCACTCTAGCCAGAAGTGCCAAAAAGCTCACAACAGCCAATATCAGTGCACTACTCAACTTGCCCTGTCTCAAGCCCCCCTTCTCAACAGACCCTAATACACTCGCTGACATATTTAAAGACACTATCACAAGGGCAGTCAACACTGCCGCCCCCCCTAGAAAGCAAAAAAGAGAAAAAATCCTTCCACTCCAACTCCTGGTTCTCAGAGGATCTTCAAGCAATGCGCACAGACAAACGCCAAGCGCTCAAGAACTGGCAACGTAACCCCAGCGACAACACAAAAGATGTATTCAAAACCATAGCCAAAAAATACAAAGAGGCCATCTTCCTAGCCAAATCCGAAGCCTACAACCAACGCATCACCGCGGCCAACTCTCAATCTAAAGAGCTATTCTGTATCTTTAAAGAACTAACCATACCGCCCACCTGCTCAGATGAGATCATCAAGGATGAGGCCTGGTGCACAGGCATACAAACAGCCATGCTAGAAAAAATAAACCTCCTCCAAAAAAAGATATCACACCACTACAACTCCTTACCTAAGCAAAGTTCATACCCACATATGAATCATAGTCTCAAAGCCAACAACATTTACAAGTTCACCTTCTCCGAAATCACCAATACTGAGGCTATCAACATCCTTCAACATCTCAAACCCTCACTCTGTAAGGGTGACACATGCCCCCCAAAAATCATCAAAGAATGCGCGGAACAGCTCGCTCCTCTCATCACAGCGTTCATTAATGCATCAATTAAGTCAGGCATTTTCCCAGACACACTCAAAGAGGCCTGGGTGCGCCCCCTCCTAAAAAAAACCTCACTTGACCCCGCAAACCCTAACAACTATCGCCCCATAAGCACAGTTCCATTCCTTCTAAAATTACTTGACAAAGCCGCCCATATACAAATCCAGCACTACCTGGAATCCAACGCAATTCTAGGTAAGAGGCAATCTGGATTCCGTAAGGGACACGGAACCGAAACTGCCCTTCTAGACTTGAAAAACGAAATCACTAACATCCTAGACAAGGGCAAGCCCGCCCTCCTCCTCCTACTCGACCTATCAGCAGCATTTGACCTAGTAGATCACGACACTCTCACCAACCATCTAACACACGCAGCACACTTTTCCAATGACGCGGCCTCTTGGGTAACTTCCTTCCTCAAAGGCAGAGCTATGAAAGTCTTCTCTAACATAGTTCATGCTGCACCATCCATCATCCACTGTGGGGTTCCTCATGGCTTTTGCACGGCACCAACGCTATACAACCTCTTTACCAAGCCCCTATTCGACAAACTGGACGCTATGGGGATCACCTACACGAACTACGCTGATGACACACAGATAGATACTCCTGCCCCTGACTGGCAACTATCATCAAGACTCCACATCCCTCAAACTAATCTACTCCACCATACAAGCCTGGATGGCCACCAACGGCCTCTGCTTGAATGGGGACAAAACTGAAATCCTCATCTTAGGCCAGAAGCCCACCCTTGCCAACCTCAACCCACTCTACACCAACTTTAACATCGACAACTGCACTATCCCAGTCCTATCATCAGTTAAAACACTAGGTGTTCACATAGATGCCACCCTATCTATGGATAAACAAGTAAGCGCAATAGTCTCGGCTTCGGCACTGAGCACTAAACTCATCAATGCAATAAAACCGTTCCTAACAAAAGATAACTGCCTGTCCATCGCAAGAGCCACAATTGGAGCCAAACTGGACTACTGCAACACGCTCCTAGCCGGCACCTCCAAGAACAACCTAGCAAGGCTCCAAACCACCCAAAATAATGCTCTTAGAGCAGCTCTCAGCATACCAAAAAGAGAGCACATCACCATAGCCAGGAAAGCCATCCACTGGCTCCCAGCTAAGGACAGGATTGCTTTCAAAATCCTGGACACAACGCATAAATGCATCAACCTCACAGCACCATCCTACCTATCTGACACACTGTCTAGATCCCAATCCACAAGACCCACCAGATCCACATACGTCAACTCTCTCACCATACCACGCATCAATAGATCCAAGGCCGGAGGTATAGGCTTCCCCTACCTGGCACCAAAGTTTTGGAACACACTGCCCACCAACCTCAGAGCAGAAACATCCCTCCTCTCCTTTCGGAAACAACTTAAAACTGCTCTATTCAACTAACTTATGCACCTGACCACCGCTACTATCTCTATGTACAATTACTCAAGCATAACCATTACCCAATGTAACCAAGGGTACAACTGATTGTAACTAAGTTCAAAAAACACTGTAACCAGCGCCACGATGCCTTCGGTCCGATGTGCGCTTAACAAATGCGAATAAATAAATAAATAAATAGATGGCCAAGTGTCTCTTTCAAAGAAAAGCTTCTTAAGGATGGCAAAGTGTCTCTATCATACAAAAGCTTCTTAAGGATGGCTAAAGTATCTCTGGTGTACTTCTTTATCATAGACTCCCCTGCCTGGACTTTCCACTCTTTATGCAATTTTACTGGACCTCCTGGTATACTCCGTGCCAGGAAACCCTTTCTGGATCTTACAGATACCCTGGTAAATTCTCCTGCCAGGTATCTTGCCTCCCAGTGTTCACTGTCTGGTGGACTCCTTTCACCAGTGCTTCTTCTTGAGTTCACTGTCCTTTAATTCAACACAGTTGTACTACTTTACTGTGTTTCCGCTTCATTGGCTTGAAGTACTACTTGTTCCAATTTTCCCCACACTGACATCTCATGTATGGGGATTTGTTCAAGTTTTGCATCTTTATATCATAATTTTTATTCCTTTGATTGGGGTAATGCTTGCTCCAACTTTCCATACCTTGATATTTCATGTATGGGGTGTTGTTCAAATTCTGTCTTTTACTTCACTTGGTCGGTATTCAAAATAGTTTCTTAATTGCTCTCATGCCTGTTGGTACGCCCTGTGGTCTCCAATTGCTCGGGGTAGACTCACCGGTGTATTGAAGCCTTGCCGACCCGTGGCACGCCGGACAGCCCTGCGCTCACTCGTCTGCACGCCCGCTATCCCTCTGCACAACCTTGTTCCCTGTAGCTTCGTTGTTGCTGCCAGTCTTCCAACAGTTCTTTCCTGGTGCTTTGGAGCGTCCCTGCCAGCCTTGTGCCACACCGGTATTTAACGCCTGCGAGCAGCATTGTAAAAGTACCTGCTTCCTCCAGTGGGGTCCTTCTCCGCACTGCGTCTTGCTTCAGCTCTGCTTCTCTCGTCTCCGGGTCTGCTTCCTTCTTCTTCTATTGTTGTGAAAGACGCTACCATTTTTAAATATCCCTCTCACCCAGACCTCCTCAAAACAACTAGTCTGCATGTTGGTGTTTCTCTTGATCTGCATTAGCTCCTTCTTCCTCTGCCTCATCTCAGTACTTGAAGCTTTCTGGGAGTTCAAGTTTGTAAAATGTCTATTACTTTCAATGTGATTGTGTTCAGGATTTCTGGTCAAAGAACCATGTGAGACAGGAGACATTAAAGTAGTGTTATGTGTGTATGAGGTACACATATTATCTTGCCTAGAGTGATTTTTAAGAAGGGTTTTAGGGGTTTAGTACGGAAGGACTTTTATATTGATAAGAAGCCATTAAAATGTAAGAAATTATGCAGTCTTCTTTTTTATGTAGGGATGAATACCGCATCTCTCCTGCTGTGGTCACCACCTTTGCCGGACAGCCTTCTCCACCCATGTGGTCCTCCCTCACAATACCGCCCCTAGGGTCAGGATTTGGCAGCGGCTGCCGTCCCCTTACCATGTGGGAGGAGATCTTTGTCAGGGAATTAATGATGACTCCATGGAGTTTAGCACATACATTCCCCCCAAAGATCTGGCCTCCCATTGTGGGGTTGTTAGTTTGATGAAAAACAATAGCCTCCCATATAAGGATGAGATTCCTTAGTTTGCGTTTCTCGATCCCTAACAGGGCCCGTCAAAGCAAATACTTCTTGTTCTCATAATTAAGTTGGAGAATTTGAAAGTTATGTCTTCTTAGCCTTTCTCTGATTTTTTCCACGATTGGGGAAGTCGGTACTAATAATGGTTTCTTCAGATAGTTCTGGAATAACAGAGTCTTTGTTTATTTTAATTCCTATTTGAGATACTTGAGAGATCCACTGGTCAAAGTGTGGGACGTTGCTTCCTAAGACTAGTTTGGCTGGTAGATTGGGAATTACACATACCAACAAATCTATTCTCTTTCCTAGAATAAAAACAGGCAATTGAATTTGTGGATGTCCATCCGTATACCATGAATACACCCTACTCTCTCTTTTCTGGTCTGCTTCGATCCCTGGAGAAAGCAAGTCTGCTTCTATTGCACAATCCTTACTCCGAGTGTCCAAGTGGACCCAAATAGTTTTTCCTTTTAGGACAGCAGGGACTTTATAGGTAGTTTTGGTCCCAGTATATTGGAAAACCTGGGTCTCCCTCCTCTCTGCTAGCACCTCACTCGGTCGAGTAAAGAGAATAATTGCTTAGGATGGTTCAGCTTCACTGGGATCTTTTAACAATGGTATGGAGGGGAATTCAATTTTATTCAAGAGACAATACCTCACTGGATGGTCATAGTCTCCACAAGAGAAACATAGTTTCTGATCTAAGGGAGAAGTTGAGTGTGGACTAGATAGAATGGCACTCATTTTGAGCATGCCGGTCTGGGAAAAATGCCAGTAAAAAACAGCTGTTACTTCCGGCTTCAGCATTTTTTCAAGACTGGCATATTCTAAGTCTGCCAGTAGGGGCAGTGAACTACGGGAAGACCTGACCTGCCGGCAGTTCAGGCCCCTACCGACAGAGAATTCACGGAATCACTGGCACCGTTAACAAAAGTGCCACTGTTTCAGTAGTTCCCATTCCATGAAGTCCGATAGGACTCCATGGAATGGGAACTTACTGCTGTTGGCGGCTCCGGTAATATTCCGGTAAACCTGAGCTATCAGGTGCTGATAAAGGCAAGGCAAGTCTGCCAATAACCCGCCGGTAGCGCTGGCGGGTTACCGGCAGACTCATAATGAGGGCCCATATCTTGATTTTCATCTTCTTTTCACTGATGTCAAAACCTAGTCCCTGTAAACCACTGAGGGGTACCCCTGCGGAGGATGCTACGTATTCCTCCTGGTTTAAAGGGCAATGCCCTGGAGGGTGTACCCTTTTTCCAATGTGGGATTTAGCATGTTTCCTATGCTCCTCCTGCCCCCAAGACTCAGTGAAGGCCCCTCTCATGTGAAAAGTTTGAAATGCCCTGGCGCCTCCAATTCGAAAGGGATATAATGCCCTGGCGCTGTCCCTGGACACTGCTGCTGCAGGAGAAATAAGGACCGTGGGGACCTCTGTTCTATCAACTAGAACAGAGGCCCCCACGCCTCGATTTTCCTTGTGTTTCTGGTCACTTTATTTATTGGTCATGTATGTAAATGCCACTTACCTTTTTGAAAGTAAAAAGAATAGAAAAGCAGGAACCTCGTGACAGCATGTAACTCCGGAGTTGATGGACGCAATCTGACAGGATCACTGAAGCTGCAGGTGAGTACTATTTATTGTTGGAAGACGTGGCGCCTTCCATCCTCATTGGCTGTCAGTCAGCCAGATTGAGCTAGCAGCACAGCTTGAGGCCCTTGCCAAATGCAAGTTTAGAGAAGCTGGCTGTCATGGATTGGCTCACTCTCCCTACCACCCCTCCCATCTGAAAGTAGGGCAGTTTGTCACTAATGTGCCATCATTAGTGGTTTCCTGCTCTGCATTCATATGGGAGGGGCTGGTCATCCCTGCAAAACAAGGTGTGCGCTTTACCTTGTTTCATGAATAGGCTCCTAATGGAGCCTGCAGGGCCTCACAAAAGCCAGGCCCCTGACCTCAGTGTGACAGGGGTCGGGCCTTTGTGGGGCCTCAGGCTCCATTAGGAGCCTATTCATGAAGACAAAAGAAAAAGCGCACACCTTCTTTTGCCGCGATGACTTGTCATCACGGCAAACAAAGTGTGTGTGTTTTTTTTTTGTCTTCCTAAATAGGCTTCTAATGCGAGCCTGAGACCTGACAAAGCCCGGCCCCTGTCGCACTAAGCATGTGTGGCAGGGGCCGTGGATCGGGCTGTTGCTCTTTGATGAAGCAACAGCCTGATCCTTTGGTAATGGATGCCAATGTTTACTTTCAAGCTGTGGATGCGCGGACCCCTGGGCATGAGGCTGCGACCCACCAGAGGGCCGCGACCCACAGTTTGAATAACGCTGGTCTAGGGGATGGTATTTTCTCAGGGAACAAACTGTCTTTCCCAGATGGAACAGGAGCATTGCCCAAAGTGGAGATTAAGACATTTTGGGACTGAGAAATGTCAGTTTTTAGTCTTCAAATAAAGAAGGATCTCCCCATGTTATTGGAGTCTCAGGAGCTCTTCTCTCTTCCCCTAGTGGTCTTGGCTCAGTCTGATTGTTACTGGAGTCAGAGTTTTTCTCTGCCTCTAGCTTCGAGCCATACAAAACAAATTCTTGGGTCCACCTCCCACCAGGCGACTTGCCTGGGTTCTCTCCCTCTCCTTCCAAATGTCAGACTGGGACAGAGGGTCCCATGGGATTTCATGCCCTAAGAGTCCTACCAGTCCACCTCTCTAAATGTGTACCAGATTGTGCAACAAATTCAAAAGGGCAATTTTTATTTCCTCCCCACTGGACAAAAGAGGCAGCACCTTTAACCTCCTCTTTTGTCTGGTTTCACACAGGGGCACAAGATACATAACTGAGCTGGCAGGGAGCTATACCTTAAGCTCTAGGGTGATGATTATTTTGTCTCTACTGGGAATTTGGTATTTGTGGGGAAAGAAGAGGTCATAAGTATTACCTGACACTTTTTTCCTAGTAGGTAAGATGACTTGGAAGGTCAAGGGGAGAACCGGACTGCTACTCTTTGACCAAGGTGGTGAAAGGGCTCTTGTGATCTTTTTCTAGGTTCCAGCCCACTGGTAGAAATAAGGACCTGTCTAGATCTTTCTCCAGGTTCAGGTTTTAGGGAACCAGAACCTGTCTTGGTTCCTTTCCACTGGTGGGAGAGGTGATGTTACTCCACTCTTTCCCAGATGTAACAACCGTGGGGATAGTTTTTACTCTACTCATGTGGGATACCCTGCTTGTGTCAACTGAGTTAGATCCCACCTATGATGCCATATGTGAGGGGTCAGAAATGAGAGGTGGACACAAAGTTGTAATGTTTCCAACATCAGATATTTTCATTAAATAAAAATGGTTGTATAATTCCCTTTCTGTCCCTATTCTAAAGAGAGTTACCCTACCTAGAAAACTAAGGATTAGTCTGTGTCTCGTCATCAAGCATATGAACTGTCCATGTGTCCAAAACCTATTACTCTGACCATCACACAAAAATGAACACCGAGTGTGCAAAGAAATATATCCGGCTTATAATTGGAAAAAAGTGTTCACAACTAAGGCAAGTAGACAAATCCAACAGAAACAGTATTTCCCAAGGAGGAGTCCTTGAATCCAGAGGGTGATCTCCCTTCCACTGGATTCTTTAAGTATGATACTAAACATGTCTCTTTCAAATAACAATTCCCAAGGGATAGCAAGTGTGTCTCTTCCAAATAACAGTTCTGTAAGGATAGCAAAAGTATCTTTCACATAACACTTCCTTAAGAATATTATGGGTATCACTTCCAAACAATAACTCCTTAAGGATTGCAAAAATGTATCTTTCAAATGATAACTTCTTAAGGATGGCAAAGTATCTCTTTTAAACAAAATCTTCTTAAGGATGGCAAACTGTCTCTTTCATAGAAAAGCTTCCTAAGGATGGCAAAAGTATCTCTTGTGTACTTCTTTATCATATACTTTGTAAAATAAATAGGTTTCTTTTTGCAACGTTAATGTGACTCCTGATATACTCCCCTGCCTTGACTTTCAGCTCTATGCGATTTTACTGGACCTCATGGTATACTCCCCTGCCAGGAATCTCTTTCTGAGTTTTACAGATCACCTGTTAAACTCTTCTGCCAGTTATCTTTCCTCCCAATGTTCACTGTCTGGTGTACTCCTTTCTTTCATGTCTGGGGTTGCTTGTGTTTCCGTGCAGAGGGGACCTGGCCTAGCAGTTCGGGCTGGGCTGCTACCATTGGTGGCAGTACCTGACTGATTTGCATATGGCTGGACCCCTTTTGCAATGGCGCAGACGGGCTAAAAAACGGTGGTGTGGAAGGTGGCCCAGAGCAATGCCAGTGGTTCAGATTCATTCAGAACCTTCCACCCATCACTTTTGTGCTTATTGTTTGTCTCACTATGTGAGAGAGGGTATGCCCAGACGTGGGTCCCTTGCTCGCTGCGCCCTAGGGAACCAAGCTGCACCTCACTGAGGAGGCCCAACAAGGCCGAAACATGTCTGGGGTTGCTTGTGTTTCCGTGCAGAGGGGACCTGGCCTAGCAGTTCGGGCTGGGCTGCTACCATTGGTGGCAGTACCTGACTGATTTGCATATGGTTGTGTGGAAGGTGGCCCAGAGCAATGCCAGTGGTTCAGATTCATTCAGAACCTTCCACCCATCACTTTTGTGCTTAGTACTCCTTTCTTTCACCATGGCTTCTTTTTGAGTTCACTGTCCTATGATTCAACAAAGTTGTACTACTTCCCTGCGTTTCTACTTCATTGGCTTGAGCTATACTTGTTCCAACTTTCCGTACACTGACATCTTGTCATGATCTCTGCTTCCAAAAGGTCAGGGTTTTCCCAACTCCCTTGGAAGCAGATCCATAACCCAGGTTCCGAGTGCCAACCAGTCCCAATTGGGACCTTTTGGACCCAGTCCTGGCGCCAGTGGCACCAGGCTCATAAATATGCCCAGTCCCAGCGCTGGAAGCGCCGGGCTCATAATGCTTGGGTGGACTTACCTTCAGCAGACCATGCTGCTTACTTGCCTGCCAGTTGAGCCTCTGATCCTCTTCTGTTTGGAACTACTTTTCCTGTTGGGTGGGGCTGGAGCCACTCCCTAGATTCAGAACACTGGAACTCTTCTGGAAGGCAGGAACTCTTTTCTTACCAGGAACTCTTTTCTTACTTAGGCGTGGCTGTGGAAGGAGACACCTAAGCACTACAGGAGGCTATTTAAACCACACCCGGTGGATGAATCTTGCTTTGCGTTATTCTGCAACCTCTGCAGCAGAACGCTCATCGTGTCTTCTGTATCCGGTGCTGGGCCTAAGGAAAAAGGCTTACCATCCTGAATCCAGTCTTCAGCAACACCTGTAAAGACAAGAAAGAACAGGTTAGCATTCCGGCATCTGAAAGGCAAAGGCTTACCATCCTGAATCCAGTCTTCAGCAACACCTATAAAGACAAGAAAGAACAGGTTAGCATTCCGGCATCTGAAAGGCAAAGGCTTACCTACTCTTCGTGCGCTCCGGAGGTCTTCACACTGCATTCCGGCATCTGAAAGACAAAAGTTTACCAACTCTTCGCACGCTCCGGAGGCCTTCGGCGCTGCATCCCGCATCTGAAAGACAAAACAAGGTGCGTTTAAAGACATTGGGGAACTTTAATACTCACGTGCCATTACTCCTTTCCACATCTAATCCAGTGGGTATTCCGGCACCCTGCAGCCGCTCCGAACTCGTACCTGCAAAATAAAAAGACAGTTAGAGCGCATAGTGAAGCAGGCAACAAGCGCTTACTTACGTGCTTCCAGGCGCTTCTATTCATCACACGGGCTCCATCTTCAACTCACTTCAGCCCGTCATCCGCCATCGCCGGAACCCTGCAAAACAAGAGACATCATTACTAAAGACTTTAAAGACATTTGAATGACTCGAAACTTACCGTTCGTGCAGTAAACGACGGACAGCAGTCCTCTGAAGTCAAGAGGCCTGCGCTACCTATCCAGTGAAGAAACGGGTTACAGCACCCTGCCCCGAGGCGGATGGAGAGCTCGGCATTCACTTACCTAAGGTGAGAGCGTTAACCTTTGGGGGTCTACAGGAGAGGAGAAGAGGAAAGAGATAGGGACACCCCAATAACCCCAGTTCATTAACCCCATATTTTCTATCTGCAGACATCTTACTCTACACGTCAGGCATACAGTGCACAGAGGTCCAGCCCAAAGAGCCAACCGGGTGCTACACATCACCTTTGAAGATACGGTAGTCGCCCAGTCAAGACCGGCGCCTCTGCGAGAATCAGGTGAGCGTTACAGAACGCAAAGCCTACCGCAAAACTCTCGCCCAGGCGCTATGGAAACCTCGGATACTGACCCCCTAGCCCGGTTACTTGGGGAACTAAGGGTAGAAGTGCATGCAGCTCGTCAGGAAACGAATGCTCTAAGAAGGGAACTAATTATTTCCAAGGAGAGAACAGACAATCTTGCTAGACAAGTACTACAGTCACAAGCCGGACAGACCCCGTTACCCGCATCAGGGGCAAATCTTCCTTCAACATCCTCTATGAATCCAGTGCAGATCAACCTACCTGGGAATGTACCTCTGGCTCCGCCCGAACGATTTTCTGGTGACCCAAAGAGGTTTGCAGTATTTATCAATCAGTGCCGGTTGCACTTCTTATGCCGGCCAGCAGCCTTTCCAACTGATCAAGCAAAAGTAGCTTTTGTACTTTCGTACCTTAGTGGCAATGCGGCAGACTGGTCGATCCCTCTAGTTAATCAAGATGATCCGGTTCTCCATGATTTTCAAGCCTTTCAGCTTAGTATGGAAAAACTGTTCGCAAGACATTCACAGGGGCAGGCCTTGGACAATGAGCTTCTTTCGTTGCGACAGGGTAATCAAGACCTTTTGGCTTATATTGCATCTTTCAATAGACTAATAGTGGAAACTCAATGGCCTGAGGACAAAAGGATTACGCTGTTTTATAGAGGTCTACGTGGAGAGCTCAAAGACGTTTTAGCCCAAGTAGTGAATCCCCCACAAGACTGTTCGGATTATATAGACTTGGTCGTTCAAATAGATCACAGGCTGCAGAACAGGAAGGCCGATCGTTCCAAGTTTGATGCTTGAGTATTTTCCAAACCGCCAACTCCTTCCAAAGGAGTAGACTCCGGGGAACCCATGCAAATAGGGGGTCTGAAAGGTCCTCTAACACAAAGGGAGCGAGAAAGGAGGAAACAGTTGCAATTATGCCTATATTGCGGAAACTCAGGGCACTTTCTTCGAGACTGCCCGGTGAAACCTGCCAAGAAGGCAGTAGGAGCTGCAGTTACCAAAGTTACAAACTCTGAGCAGGGAAACGACCTCGCCCGACAAGAATAGAGGTCCTCTTGCCGAGCGTGAAAACCAGTTCCGTGACCTCGCATTTCGTGATACCTATGGTCCTCATTAGCCCTGATAATCCGGATCGATTACATGCAATTGAAGCTTACGTCGACAGCGGTGCCATCGGCAATTATGTGGATCATGAAATGGTTTTGAGGATGAATCTAACTCTTTGTCCCAAGGCTGTAAAGGACGTCATTACTACGGTGGATGGTACGGAGATAGCCTCCGGGCCAGTAACGCATACCACTCAAGAGGTGACGCTAGTAAGTCAAGATGGACACCATGAGAAGATCGTGTTCGATGTGATCAAGGCCCCTCAGTTTCAGATTATTCTAGGAATACCTTGGTTAGAGAAACACAATCCTCTGATCGATTGGCGAGCAAGAACGGTCAAGTTTCCAGAATGTGTCTCTACTTGTCACCCTCCACCTGGTGTTGCACTGGCCGCAATTTCTTCAGAGACTCCCCAGTTACCTCCCGAATACCTAGAATACCAAGATGTTTTCCGGAAGGATCAGGCTAACTCTCTACCTCCTCATAGGTCTTATGACTGCCAGATAGACCTGATACCTGGATCTACTCCTCCTTGTAGTAGAATTTATGCCCTCACCGAGCCTGAGAACCTTCACCTTCGACAATACCTGGATCAATACCTGGCAAATGGGTTTATTCGTCCTTCCAAGTCCCCTGCTTCTTCAGCTTTGTTCTTCGTTCCAAAAAAGGAAGGAGACCTTAGAACTTGTATCGATTATCGCTCCCTGAACCAGATCACCGTTAAGAATAGATATCCGTTACCTTTGATCCCTGAACTCCTGGACCAAGTCAGAAAAGCATGCATATATACAAAGCTGGATCTTAGAGGAGCTTACCACTTGGTACGAGTAAAAGAGGGCGATGAATGGAAGACGGCCTTCCGCACCAAGTATGGGCTATTTGAATATCAGGTCATGCCCTTCGGACTTTGCAATGCCCCGGCCGCCTTTCAATATTTTATGAACGATGTCCTCAGAGAGCTCATAGATGTATGTGTTGTTGTTTACATTGACGACATCCTCGTTTATTCTTCATCGGAATCTGAACATCGGAAACACGTGAAAATGGTCCTCGAAAGATTGCGTCAACACAAACTTTTCGCATAGTTTGAAAAATGTGTTTTCAACGTGACTGAAGTTGAATTCTTGGGATTCATATTATCACCTGGCGGAGTGCATATGGATTCAAAGAAGGTCGATGCAGTTCTCAAATGGCCATCACCATCCTCCGTAAAAGGTGTGCAAAGCATGTTAGGCTTCGCTAACTTTTACCGCAGGTTTATCCCCGAATTCTCTCGAATAGTCCAGCCCATCACTGCCTTGTTAAAGAAAAACAAACGTTTTGAATGGTCTACCGAGGCGGAACAAGCTTTCCAGGATTTGAAGACTAAATTTATCTCTGCAACAATCTTAAAACACCCTCGCCCCGAACTCCCCTACATCGTGGAAACTGATGCTTCAAGCCTTGCCATGGGGTCAGTTCTATCACAAAAGGACCCGGTAACCAATCAGTTGCATCCCGTGGCATTTTGGTCCCGCAAATTCTCGCCTCCTGAAATCAATTACACGATTACTGACAAGGAACTTCTGGCTATCAAGTCTGCCTTTAAGGCTTGGCGGCATTATCTGCTGGGGGCCCGACACACCGTTACTGTGATTACGGATCACCGAAACCTGCAATATTTGAAGACCGCAAAAGCCCAATCCTCTAGACAACTCTGTTGGGCATTATTCTTTGCCGAGTTTGACTTCATAATTACCTATCGACCTGGTACAAAGAACGGTAAAGCCGATGCCCTTTCTCGGATGGGAGTGGAAGAACACTTGGTCAACCCTAAACCTGTACCAATCATTCCCGAACAAAGAATTCTGGGTGTAATCGCCACAGAATCCATAGAGGAAGTTAAGGATAAAGCCAGGCAACTTGTAACTCCAGCAGACATACAGAATTGGCATCTGCAGGGAAAGGACTTTGCAGTAAAGGACAACTTATTGTATTTCCAAGAACGATTATACCTACCCAGCACAGATTTACAGAAAAAAGTAATCTCTTGTTATCACGACTCTTTAATGGAAGGTCATCCCGGTATAGCCAAGACCTCAGAAAAGATCAAGCGCTACTTCTGGTGGCCGTCTTGGAAAAAAGATATCAGAGACTTTATAATGTCCTGTGGAGTATGCGCCCAAAACAAGAGTCAAAAGGAAAGACCAGCAGGCCTCTTACGCCCTATTGACATCCCACCTCGCCCTTGGCATACGCTTTCTATGGACTTCATCACCGATCTACCTCCATGCTCCGGATACAATACGATTCTAGTAATCGTGGACTTATTCTCCAAGATGGCGCATTTCATTCCGCTCAAAGGCTTGCCAACAGCAGCAACTCTGGCCCGAGAATTTCTCGAAAACATCGTCCGACTGCACGGTTTTCCTTCGGTTCTAATTTCGGATCGAGGTAGTCAATTTATTTCTCATTTTTGGCGAAGTTGCTGTCGGTCGGCTCAAATTGATGTGAGACTATCGACCAGTCACCACCCTCAGACCGACGGACAAACCGAGAGGACCAATCAAACTCTGGAACAGTATTTACGCTGCATGCTGCAACAAACTGAAAAAACTTGGAAAGATATCCTTTGGATAGCCGAGTATGCCTACAATAACTCTGTCCATTCGGGAACTGGGAAAACCCCGTTTTTTCTTTTGTACGGCAGTCACCCTCGAACCTCGGAGTTGGATCCCCTCCAAGATCTTGAAACACCAGCAGTAGACTACCTGCATTCTACAATCACCCAAGCCTTTAAGGAAGCTGTTTCTCACCTTCAAAGGGCTAAAGAACAATACAAGAAAGGAGCAGATCAACATCGGAAGGAAGCCCCTCACTATCAAGTAGGGGATCAAGTCTGGTTATCCACCAAATATCTATCTCTAAAAGGGCCACGCACATTCAACCCAAGATACCTTGGTCCCTATTCCATCACTACCATAGTAAACCCAGTAACGGTCAAGTTGGACTTGCCCCCGCACATGAAGATACATCCGGTCTTCCACGTCTCTCTATTAAAACCCGTGCAACCTCAAACCCGACTAACCAAATCTCCAAAACCTATCCTAGTGGATGGAGAACTCGAGTTTGAAGTCAAAAGCATTCTGGACTCCAAGATCTCCAAATCTAAACTATTCTACCTAATTGACTGGAAAGGCTACGGCCCCCAAGAGAGATCCTGGGAACCTGCTGAATATGTCCACGCTCCTCGCCTAATCAAAAGATTTCACCGAACATTTCCTGACAAGCCAAAACCCCCGGAGAAGCCCGGTTTGGGAGGGGCCTTTAGGGGGGGTACTGTCATGATCTCTGCTTCCAAAAGGTCAGGGTTTTCCCAACTCCCTTGGAAGCAGATCCATAACCCAGGTTCCGAGTGCCAACCAGTCCCAATTGGGACCTTTTGGACCCAGTCCTGGCGCCAGTGGCACCAGGCTCATAAATATGCCCAGTCCCAGCGCTGGAAGCGCCGGGCTCATAATGCTTGGGTGGACTTACCTTCAGCAGACCATGCTGCTTACTTGCCTGCCAGTTGAGCCTCTGATCCTCTTCTGTTTGGAACTACTTTTCCTGTTGGGTGGGGCTGGAGCCACTCCCTAGATTCAGAACACTGGAACTCTTCTGGAAGGCAGGAACTCTTTTCTTACCAGGAACTCTTTTCTTACTTAGGCGTGGCTGTGGAAGGAGACTTCTAAGCACTACAGGAGGCTATTTAAACCACACCCGGTGGATGAATCTTGCTTTGCGTTATTCTGCAACCTCTGCAGCAGAACGCTCATCGTGTCTTCTGCATCCGGTCCTGGGCCTAAGGAAAAAGGCTTACCATCCTGAATCCAGTCTTCAGCAACACCTATAAAGACAAGAAAGAACAGGTTAGCATTCCGGCATCTGAAAGGCAAAGGCTTACCATCCTGAATCCAGTCTTCAGCAACACCTATAAAGACAAGAAAGAACAGGTTAGCATTCCGGCATCTGAAAGGCAAAGGCTTACCTACTCTTCGTGCGCTCCGGAGGTCTTCACACTGCATTCCGGCATCTGAAAGACAAAAGTTTACCAACTCTTCGCACGCTCCGGAGGCCTTCGGCGCTGCATCCCGCATCTGAAAGACAAAACAAGGTGCGTTTAAAGACATTGGGGAACTTTAATACTCACGTGCGATTACTCCTTTCCACATCTAATCCAGTGGGTATTCCGGCACCCTGCAGCCGCTCCGAACTCGTACCTGCAAAATAAAAAGACAGTTAGAGCGCATAGTGAAGCAGGCAACAAGCGCTTACTTACGTGCTTCCAGGCGCTTCTATTCATCACACGGGCTCCATCTTCAACTCACTTCAGCCCGTCATCCGCCATCGCCGGAACCCTGCAAAACAAGAGACATCATTACTAAAGACTTTAAAGACATTTGAATGACTCGAAACTTACCGTTCGTGCAGTAAACGACGGACAGCAGTCCTCTGAAGTCAAGAGGCCTGCGCTACCTATCCAGTGAAGAAACGGGTTACAGCACCCTGCCCCGAGGCAGATGGAGAGCTCGGCATTCACTTACCTAAGGTGAGAGCGTTAACCTTTGGGGGTCTACAGGAGAGGAGAAGAGGAAAGAGATAGGGACACCCCAATAACCCCACTTCATTAACCCCATATTTTCTATCTGCAGACATCTTACTCTACACGTCAGGCATACAGTGCACAGAGGTCCAGCCCAAAGAGCCAACCGGGTGCTACACATCACCTTTGAAGATACGGTAATCGCCCAGTCAAGACCGGCGCCTCTGCGAGAATCAGGTGAGCGTTACACATCTCATGAATGGGGATTTGTTCAAGTTCTGCCTTTTTATATTTTCATCACCAAACACAAAGTAATCAAACTCACCTGAGGACTAAACCCCTCCAGATGTCAATGAGACATCTGCCCAGCCTTAGTCATAAAAGACTACACCTTAGAACTTCCTCCATTCATCTCATCACTCCTCTGGCATAGTACCTACTTATGTAAAAGATGTTTGGGTTCCTCTCCTCCTCAAGAAGCCCACCTTAGACCCTAACACAACGACGAACTTCTGCCCTATCACGACTGTCTGACATTTTACTCAAGTTTCTGGACAGAGCAACCTATGGCACGTGTGATTGACAGCTTCACCTCTAACTTCCAGTTTTATGCGGATGACACAGAACTCTCCTTCCGGCTACCCTCTGCCACCTCCTCTACCTCACTCTTATCTGACCGTCTGTTCGCAATTCAGTCATGGTGTGCTGCAAATGACCTCTGCCTCAATGCCAGCAAAACTGAGATCATTCGCATTGGGACTCCTGCTCCCGCTTTCCCACTCTCACTCTGGCAGGCCTCCCTCAGTCCTGTGCCCGCACCCAGTTGAGATGCAAAAAACCTTGGGGTCATCTTCAACTCCACTCTCTCTTTCTCCACTCACATCTCTCACATCTCTAAAAAATCCAACTACTAACTGCACCTCCTCAGAGGTACTCTGTCTTTCCTCTCATTCCCACAGAGGCTCACTGTCTCCAGAGCCCTGGTTCTCTCAAGGCTGGACTACTGCAACAGCCTCTTTTTCACCCTCCCCACCTCTGCTCTGTTCCCACTGTAATGCATCCAGAACAGAACCGCAAGACTTATCCTTGGCCTTAAGCCCTGGGACCGCATCCGCATCTCTCCAGCGCTGAAATCCCTCCACTGGCTCCCTGTGGCTGTACGGATCAAGTTTAAGACCCTCTGTATTGTCCACAAGCTTTCTGGGGCCTGGGACCCACCTATCTGCATCAATGCCTGCCCAAATACTGTCCCTCCCGAGCCCTCTGCTCATCTACCTCCAATCTTCTGCGAGTGACCCGGTTCTCCAAGCAGAGATTTGGTGGTGGACGTTTATCCTCAGAGGGGGCCTCCCTCTGGAACAGCCTCCCAGCTGCCCTCCATCTTGAGCCTGAGCTCCTTAAGTTCCATAAACTCCTTAAGACATTCCTCTTCTCCTCTTCCCTCTCTCTCCCTCTTTCCTGATATCCCCCTCCTCTCCCCCTCCCCTTCCACACAGCATGCCGACTGGCTGCCGGGCGTACCTCAGAGTCACTGAGGTCCCTGGCTCCCTTGCCAGTCATCCAGCACTTGCCTGCAGGGCCTGCACTTGCCCCATTGCTACTGCACTTAGTCAATGACCCATGAGAACGACTTCTCTCAGCACTTACCAGTTTCTCTGACTAACTGGTCGCACTAGTTCTTACCTGCACTTATCCTCCTCCTCCCCTCTCCTGTAGCTGCTGTGCACTCGCACAATCTAATCATACCATGCCTGAAAATCGCCTTTCATTTCCCCCCTGTCTCTCTTCCTGCATGGTTGTGCCCTATACTCTTGGAAAAACTGCAGAATCGTCATCAGGCCTATTTACTTTTATCTACCCTGTTATATGTATTTATGCACGTACTTTGCCTAGTAGTATCATTCAGAAATTCAAGGGCTCTGATTGAATGTTGTTTTTCTTGCCTTGTCCCCCCCTTGAGTGCTTTGCAACACGTTTCTTGTGTATATGCGCTATACAAATAAACATTACCATACCATATCATATCTACAGATTCAAAAGCATCTGGAATCTAATAACCTTCTTGGGCTGTGCCAATATGGGTTCCGCCCAGGCTACGATACTGAATCTGCTCTCCTAGACTTAAAGATCCATATAAATGACATCAATGAAATTAGAAAACTCACGCTCTTCCCCCTATTAGACCTGCCAGCAGCATTTGAGTTGGTAGATCATAAAATTCTATGCCAACACCTCTCATCAGCAGGCCATTTTCCCTTGAAGCAACAGCTTAGATAGCATCCGTCCTCTCAAACAGAACTATGACAGTGTTCTCCATCTCTGCCTCAGCCCCTTCAGCCCTAGTCTCTTGTGGAGTACCCCAAGCCTCATGTGTCTCTCCTATGCTATACAACATGTTCACTAAACGTCTCTTCAACCTCCTTGACACATTGTGTATCTCCTACAGTAACTAAGCAGATGATACCCAAATCCTCTCACCGATCTCAGGCTCCTACAACACTGAATCAAATACGTTGGGTATGGTCTTCCAAACTATTCAGACTTGGATGCCCGTAGACCCACTGTGCCTCAACGACGACAAGACCGAGCTGCTCCTGATTGGATCGCCACTGCTTAATAAACTGGTTGGAACATAAATGTCCTTCATCATTGACGGTATTACCATCCCAGTCTCAAAAAAAGTTAAAACGCTGGGGGTGTATCTAGACTCTTCTTTAACACTAACTAGACAGGTAAATGCAATGGCCTCCTCAGCCGCCTTGATCACCAAACTGAAAAATGCTAGCAGACCTTTCCTCTCCCCTGACAGATGTATCACTATCGCTAGAGCACTCATAATCTCCAGATTAGACTGCTGCAATGCCCTTTTCACAGGAACTACTGCCCGTAACATCAAAACATTATAGAACATACAGAACAATGTGCTAAGAGCAGCCTTGAACATCCGTAATAAGACCATATATCACTAGCCAGAAGAAATGCACACTGATAACCTATTCGATAGCGCATTATGTTTAAAACACTTAGCCTTACTCACAAATGCCTCTCGAACACCGCACCCAGATTTCTTTGTAGGGCAACTCCAAGTGAGCAGTCCGAGAAAATACAACTTGCTTGGGAAAACGGTTATGTGCACTCTTTTTGAGAAAGACACAAGCTTTTATTTTGTGTACAAAAAGGAAAAAGTGACAGGGTATTATTATAAGTTATGTTATGTTATGTTATGTTATGTTATGTTATGTTAAGTTGCATTTATATAGCGCCTTATGTACCATTGGTATGATCTCAAGGTGCTGGTAGGTTGAACGCCCTCGGGAACTGTAGTTCAAGTCAGTAGAGAGAGAGAGAAAGAGAGAGAGAGTCATAAGGTGCGTGTGAGCAACGGATATGTGTGCAGCAGGTGTGGCATTCGTATGATAGCTGCTTCTAGCGGCAGGTATGGTGGTTAGGAGATGATGGGTATGTGTTCGTTCTGGCAGGTTGTTATCAAGACCGATTTTGACTGCGTTAGGTCTGAGGAGAACGCCTAGGCTGGCGGGTGTGTAGCCAGCTGTGTTTAATTAGGATGATTGGGAGTATGAGGCAGGTGATGGTATGAGAACAGCTATACTGAATGTGTCATAGTATCGCTGTGTTCTAGTTGAGTGGTGGTATATAGAAGAGAGTAAGCGTGGAGATGTGATATTGTGGTGTACGTTGGGTGCTACCAAAGAGCTCTCTGACGTCTTTCGGACAAACTTCATATCATAAGTACAGAAATCATCACTCATGACGCAATTATTAATAAAGTGTCATTCCCCCACCCCCATTGGCTGTCGCCTATGTACATACTAATGATAACATATAGCCCATCCTCCAATTGGTTCTGCCGTCTTCTAGGTCCCCTTCACCACATGTGGGTGGTGTCTTCGTCCATTAAGGAATGCTAAAAAGCAATTGGTTAACATCAACTAACACCACCCTATCTTCGATCCTAGCCATGTGGCATGCACCTGGTTATCACTGTGAACTCAATGGGCAACTTCGAGGTCAGTCCGGTCCTTGCTAACAAAGCAGCCTTTTCTCATCCCAGACACGTTGGCACCCCTATCATGCCCTCGCAACTGTATGGGCATCATTCCTAGCTCTCCCTGGCACAAAACATAGATCATGCCGTTCTCTGTTTTCCCCTTTATTAGTTCCCCTCCCCAAGGGTAAATCTAGTGTACCACTAATAAATCCAATTCACAAAGGATTAAGAGCCCTTTTCCCCGCACATCTGGCAGATCAAATAGAGTAACCATCATTCTGGGGGGCACTAGTGTCTTAAATCTCGGTTCATGTTTTGGCATCCCAAGACCTCTCCCATCGCTCACAGGAATACGACCTTGGTGGTAGGCTGCAGCCCTTCACTTCTTCCGCTGCACATATTTCTGCCTAATTAGTTAAAAGGCCTAACTGATGTGGGGGCATATGTGTGTTCCATTGCAGCGCCTGGGAATCAGGATGCAATGGTGAGGTGAGGGATAAGGCCTTGTTGTTCTGTGTTTCTGTGAAAACATGGCCTGCGAGAAATCAGGCCTACTCGTTGTGATGCTGGAAATGCATCGGAGGGACAGTGCCTCCATATCCTTGTCCTTTACTGCTTTTTATCGTGGGTTCTGTCGTGTTTTCCGCGCAGGAGTTCATGTGGGACTCCTGGCGGTGCAGCTCTCTTTTGGTTTGGTGAACGGACCCATGGGATACCCTTATGGCACCCATGGGTGGGGGTACAACCATGTGCCCCTAGTGTATGTTTTTGGGCACCTGTGGGTGGCCCGCAGAGCAGGGTATGGGCTGGTGGCAGCTCCATGCTGAAATTGACAGGTGCGCGGAGTATCCTCCATTTTGGGATACCCCGGCCCTGCCATTGGGATCTGTTGATTCCTGATGGAAAACAAGATGGCCCCTGTGGCCTCTTTCTTTCTATTACCCATTACCTTGTTTTTCCAAACTCCTGGGAAGCCCTGACTCTGTTCCTTCCCCCTGACTGGCTGTTGGGTGGAAATGCCATATATGGTGTTGTTGTGAAGGCCCGGCCAGACTAGCTGGAGCCTTCCCGGTGATGTATGTTGTGGGTACCTCCTGTGGGTGGGACCTGGGTGAATAGAGTGTGTGACGAATATGCATTCTGTGTTGTGGGTGTCTAGTATCTGGTGGTTGACACAATGACTGAGACACCCCTGCCCGAAACCGGTATGAATGCAGCTGGGAGTGTTGAATGGCTCGGTACTTGTCCCAATACACATAACTTGTTGTGAGTGTCTGGAGAGAAGTGGATGGCCTGAATACCTTGTGTGCCTGATTGGCTGCCTGCCTGCATGAATGCCCGTAGTCGTGATTGGATGCTTGAGTGTGACCCAGCCGAATGAATGGGAGATCAACAGTATATCTGGGGACCTCTCACTGCTAGGAATCGTGTTCAGAAGCTGAAGTCCACTACGACGAGTAACTGGATTAACTGACGCTTGACCTTGAAGCCCTGCTGGACGAGAAGAATTGCTGTTGCTCTCCTTCCCAATCTGAAAGCTGCTGTGCCTCCAAGGACTGACCCAGAGAGGACCTGGTAAGGCGCCCTCTTCCCGAGCTACGAGGGACCATCGTGCACAGCTGATCCTTGCCAACGCTCCCTGGTAGACAGACCTTCGACAGGCTGCCGCTCCGATTTGGGGACTGCTGCGGAACTCCAAGGAGAAGCACTCAGACTGTTGTCCGCCACTGTCGACGACCGCCGTCGCCGACCAGAGCCGCTGTGCTCCTGTTTGCCTAAGAACTTCCATTGATCATCGGATGCTCTCGTCTGCATCGTCACCCACTTGTCTCCCGCTGGAGAAGGCCTGACCGTCGACGCACTGAGGAGCATCCACTGGTGGGTTTCCCGCCACCTAAGGACCACAGAGACGCCGACGACTCGACGCCCTTGCTGGGCCACAGTTCTTCATCATCTCTTTGCGGTCCAGAACTATCGTCACCGAGGTGCCCCGCACACCTCTTCCTTGCAGGACGCCAACGCTCTGTCGTCGACGAGCACTGCTAGGAACAAAGCTGCCACTTCCCTGCCGTAGTTCACCCTGTTCACCGTTGGACGTTCGACGACCCGTGACTCCTGCCTTAAAGGGAGGGCACTCAAGAAGGGCCGTTGATTCCCCGACACCGAACGCCAAGTTCCCCGACACCTCTCGACGATCTGTGGCTCCCGCCTGAAAGAGAGGCACTCAAGAAGGATCGGTCGGCGCATCGTCGGAGAACTCTACTCCACCAGGTACATTGGGGGGGTAAAACCTTAATAGGAAGAACTGAGACTATTGAACATATAGACTGGGCTTGTGCTATATATCTTTTATTAACAGGTTGCCCAGGTGGGGGGATCTCCACACAGAACTGTTCCTAGCGGTAGGGGTCAGCATTCTGCCTATTGTTTCAACCTTCTTACTTTCCTGCCTATCTCTATTGCTGGTTTCCTCGTTATTAATCTGTGTGACATTTTAACTGTACAGTTGATGCACTTTAATGAGATTCGATAACATTAGTGGTACCACTTTAGAATTGTATATATTTATCATAATTAACTTCCGAGTACAAAGTGCATTATTGTGATCGTGTACATACCTTTGAATATTAATTATATAAAGACTGTGTTTTCAGTAATACGGTGTGTGGACAATCCTTTGTGGGGGTTCGGGGACTACAGTGTACTTAAGAACCAGCCCGCATCACCTCCTGAGAAGCTAGGCCTTGATTGCTCGTCCATTGCTACCTTATAGAGAATCTTGGCTGGGGTCCGCTGTGCCTCTCCTCTACCATATAGAGAGCGGAAGTACAGACACCCCCTACCAGTCTTTACACTCGTAGATGCGGTTTTAGTTCAGGTTATGACTGTCATGTATATATGTACACTCCTGCTAGTTAGCCCCACTCATAAGACCCCCCTCTACACCGTCCCATGCTCATTTACATTTGTTAAAATATTTTTCGCAATCTAAATTGTCTAGGAGGGGCGGTGGTCCGGATGTGCATCCCAACATTCCTCCCTTTAGTTAATCCTTCATTAACTAACTTACCGTTAGGGACCCATGCCCTACACACATGATGCAAACTCCGCCCATCTTGTGCATACTTTTCCGGGTACATGTAAGATGTATGCTATTCCCATCAATAGCTAGATCTGCCCAATGTTCAGTGTAATTTTCAGGATCTGGTGGAGGTGATGTTAATGTCTGTAGGGGGTAGAGAGGTTGTTCAATTATAATCATACGTGGTTTATTCAAATCATCAGTTTTGGTGTGCCCCTCTTTTGTGCCCTGAGAGTTATTCTTGTCCCAATGGTAATCATAATTACTCTACTCATGATACTCTTGACACAGCATCAAAGTATCATCTGGCACATGCAAAACACCACCAACAGGAATACCACGATCAGAACCAGTATCTTCACCAGTGCCCCAAGCCAGGGCGGCGTCCATGAAAACGTGTCAAACCAATCTTCAGATTGCACACCTGCTTCATTTCCCATTCCAGTGTTCAGTTTATACAAGGCCCCTATGATATGCGTTAGGTACCCGTTCACTGCGTCCTTTGGGGGTATGTATGTGCAACAAGACATCCCAATTGTCTTGCACATGCCCCTTCCGTTGCCGTTAAGAGGTCCAAAACATATCTTTTCTGAAGGGTCATCAATCAGATCACTCTCAGCTCACTCTTGATGGCATTAAGACCTTGTTCCGTGTCATTCACCAAAATAAGTCACCTCCCAACAAACAATCTGCAACCACTTGGCATTCACAGCAGCCTGGATTCCTGGAGTCATGAGGGACGTGAAGAATACTTCTGTTTTGGTGTACAGCCGATATTTATCTGAGATCGCTTTAAGCAGCTTCGATGATTCTTCTAACAGATTGTTTGACCTCTTCCTTCTGAACTTCAGCGACTGCTTGTTCTTCTTCACTTGTGGGGGGGTTGGATGGATGTTAAAGCATATTTTACCACCTCACGTTCGGATGCTATTGTCAGAAATATTTCTGCCAGCACCAGGATAGCAGAGTGCAAGGTTGTATTTGCACAGGAACCTCGCCAGGAAGGTGGAAGATGCAGGTATGCTTGTTGGCTGCATACCCAGTACATAAACTACAGTGCAACTGTTTCTTTTGCCAGATCTGGGATAAACAATGTCTCATTGCACTTAAAGGTAGTGCCTACTGGAACAGTTCCATTACCTCAAAACAAAACTGGTATTCATCCCCTGATTGCACTTTTACTGGTGTTTTACATGCTTCAATCCATGTAAGTTTAGATATATGTGCAGACCATATCTCAAAACAGTTCTTGTTAATCTTCCAAATTACTTACTCCCTGACCCCGCCCAACCCCAGGCCGCACAGTTTACCACTGCCTTCTGCCATCTGTTTGATATAAACAATACTCCATCCAATTTGAACATGGGCCGGGGTTTGCATTGTGGAGCACTATTGTCCTTTGCACAATTCTCTTTCATATGTGTCCATTAGTAAAATGTGTACTATGTGCCTGTTCAAATCCCATAATGAAATTTCTTGAACCTTTATTTGCTTACATTGTGCCACTGTAGGTAAGTATGAATAATTTGTTGTTGTGGCTTCAAAAGAATTGCCAATACCTTGAACATGTATACATTTCTTTAAAACACTACTACTACTACATTTCCCCCCCTTTATATGACTTACCTATATAACAACACTAAGTATTGTTAGAAAACTGAAGGTGTTTCCCTGACTAGTCCCCAGGGATCTGTCATCCAGGTGGCCAGGACACAGCCATCGCTATTGGATCCAGTTCCTGGGGTGGACCAGTGAGGGAGTATCACCTAGATGGGGGGGTCCTCAGGGAGTGCCATTTTCTCCATCCTACCACATAGGGTACTCAAACACTGTACCTCCCTTTCGCACACCACAAAATATGAAGGACAAACACTAGAGCTTTTACCTGTGACATGTCCCAACAAAGGGGTCAGGCAAAGTCAGGCAATTGACCAGAATCATACACACCTGATGGCCCTTTCCCTTCCCCACAGTGATAAAAGGTGGAGCACAAGAGCACAATACGTGCAAGGCAGATTGTATGACGAGGTAGCTATCCAAGCACAGCAGTTTAAGAGGAAGAGAAAGGCGGCGAGAACTGAAGGGGCGACAAGGAGAGAGGCAACCTTGCCCTTTCTAACCCAGACCTGCGAAACCTCAGTGGAAGGAATCATAAGACCTCGAACAATAGCCAGAATGTGTTACAGCAGATGTCAACGGTACACAGAGTATGCCTACTCTGATAAGCAGGACAGACGCCTGCTTCCGTGATACCGTCCTTCACTCCAGACACGAGGAAAGCCAAGTTTTGCATCACAGCTGGTGTGACAAAGGGAGAACCGATAAAAAAACTGAACTGTGTTGAATGAAAGTCGGAAAGTGGCAAATTAAGAAAATTACAAAGAACTGTGAACATTAAGGGAAATCCAGCTGCAGGGGGGGTCCAGCACCACATGGATGCTCACTCAGGAGACTCTGGTTAATCCCACATTTTGTTGAAACTACTGAAACCAAAAGGCCCTAGAGAGCTGCAAGGGAAATGTCAAAGTGGTCATACAGGGGTCTAGCAAAACCCCCTGTACAGTCCAATGTCTTTGACCCGCACATAGTAAAAACCTAAGGGAAGTGAATCCCACATCATAAGAAAATAGAAGGAAATGTAAGTTGGCAAGAGTGCATCCGCCCAAGGGATGCTGATGCAAAGGGGCAAAGTCTAAAGTCCCAATGAACAAAATGTGTGAATACCATAAGTAGAATTGATTTGAAAAGCCGTAGTGAACCCAACGGAGGGAGGCAAACATTCAAGAAGGGTTTGAGCCCGGAAGAGAGTGATCCAAGCGTGAGAAGCCGTCACCCACCTAAAAAGGCTGTAGTAAACCCAACGGAGGGAGGCAAACAAGGGTCTGACCCAGAAGAGGGGGATCCATCAGTAAAAAACCATCACCCCACCGGCATGTGAATGCAACAGAGGAATCTTTAAACTACAAGCCATAGTGAGCCAGAAGGAGGGAGGCTGATACTTGAGAGGGGTCTGAGCCCGGAAGAGGGGGATCCAGGGGAGAAAAATCATCACCCCAAGTACAATCCGAAAGGAACTTTTGTTCGTTATTTTGAACCTATCATGCCCTCGGAAGCAAGAGATTTAACCACCGAAGGTCCTGATATCACTACGAACTGTTTGTGGATCTGTGCCGGAAGAGGGGGATACAGGGGTGAAAAATCATCACCCAACGTGCATACAGAAAGGAACTTTTGTTTATTATTTTTGGAACAAGTCTGGTCCTTGGAGGTAGGAGACTTTTTGTAGAAAAGATACTTAAACACTGACGACCCTGATAATCTGAGACCGGAACTGTAGTCTCGTGGTGGGAAAGCTCGAGCGTGTGCTGGGCTCAGGAGTCCCGACTTCTCCCATGCTCAAAACATGAGGAAGGGAGACCCCGGATACCGCATCCTGACTTACCATTTGTGAACACGTCTTTCTTTCTTGTGAACACTATCCCACACTCTTTTTGAATTAGTTGTAAGGATTTACAATAGGTTTTTCTTAGTATATGCCCTTTTATTTTGCCTGGACACCACTAGGACTATTTTATTATTATTTTATGGTCATAGCTTGCTCCCATTTTAGACTTGGGTTTAGATCAGGCATTTTTCCAACCCGCATATACAGATTAATAAACACCCTTGAACTGTGATCACTTGTGCCTGTCTTTACTGTTGCCACCATGAGTTCCTTACAGTATATATATAAACAACCCCCAAGGTAAATCCACATATTAGTGTATAGAATATAGTTCTACAAAAATGGATGGAACACATATGTTTAATATAAATCCATACTCCAGTCATCTGAATAACCATGGTGCACCAAAAAATGTTAAAAATATTTAAATAAGATTTAAAAAATATATTTAACCAAAATATGAAAATAGACCCCAAAAACAGCAAAAACCGAATAATGCAGTAAATATTTCTGCTAATATTACAGACCAAAATATTCAAACACAACAACAATTCAGAAACACACTGTCAAAATACTCATATGTGTGGGCTCTATTTGCAGTGCTTTTCAAACATCAGACAAATGTTATCCAATAACACATTGTTTTTACTTTGACAGCAAGGGGAGTTGCATAAATTTCAGTGTAGGGGCCAATATAACAAGGTTCACTCCACCTATGCACAAAATTCTTTATATACACCTTATCATTAGGGTACAATTGTAATGGTGGTGAGTTTGCTGATGTGGAGCAGTGCTGTTGTTGACATCTTCTGAATGTCGAGGAGCAATATGTTGAGAAAGGTATTTAATACACTTTGTCAACTGTGTTAAATCCAAATGAAATTCATCCCCCAGGATCGACGCAGCACTGTGAGCATCTGGCACACTCTGCACAGGAGTTAGTGGCATGTGCATATGTCTCGCTGTCTCAATCTCATGAGGGAAGAGGTGATTATCCTTACAGGGCTGGGTCCTTAGAATGACAAAGGCCAAGGGGAGACAGTGCACCCTGTTCTCCTTCAGTGCTGCACACAGCTTGTATAATTTTGGTTTTAGCAGACCGTTCATCTGTTCTATGCTCCCTTGGCTTGAGGGTGATACATAGAACACAGCTTGTACTTTAGTCCTAAAAGAGCTGCAATTTCTTTGAACAACTCATTAAATAAGTGGGTGCCATTGTCCCTCCTCAAGGTATTGCACACTCCCCATCAGGGAAACACTCCTCTCACCAAGTACTTGGTGGCCAAATTGGCTTCAGGATGTGCACACGGACCGCCTCAATCCAATGCGAGAAGGGACAAACAACCACTATCAAATAACGGAAAGAATGACACCTCTCTCCCATGTCCGCAAAATCTATATGCAGTTCACGAAATGGACCAACTGGGCATGGCAAAGAGCCTATTAAAGTTTATCCCGTACTATAGGTCGGGCACACTAAATAGTTGGACGTAAACAGGGATAACAATTCTTGAATATTATGTACATACCAATCCTCCTGAATATCTGCTGCAATATGTTGTTTAGATACAGGGGCTGGTTAATGAAGGTGGTCGAATGCCACCAAAGCTAATCCTTGAGGCATCACTGCTTTCCCAGTACTTATCTATCTCCACACCAAATAAGCAGGGGACTGCGCACACCCTCTCTTTTGCCATACTAAATTTTCACTTTGCAGGGCCTGACCTTGTATCTCAAAGATTTCTGTTACAGGGAGGGCTTTGTGTGGAACCTGTAACTGTAACTGCATGTTCGCAAATGCTGGATGTTCAGGTATATCTGGTACTGGTAAAAACACAGCTTGCTTTACCGCATTGTCAGCCGCTGCGTTCCAGAGGGAGACTGTGACACTTGTGTGAGCAGCACACGTTAATATCACAGGAAGTATTGGTTCCGCAAGCGCAGCAATCAATCTGTCCAACAATGCCACATACTGTACAGGGGATCCATCTGGTCGGTGAAACCCCCTTTTCATCTATCTTGACAACCGTGAATAAACAGTTGTCATAACATATGCTGAGTCCAAATAGGTCGTTACTCAGGCACTCCTATGCTGCCTCAAGTGCTTTAATGAGAGAAATCAATCCTTGTCATGATGACTACCCCCGGGCATCCGGACCAAGCCCATCAGCCACGGGAGTAGGCATCCAGGTGCGGTATCAGGTAATAATATCGCCATATATATGGTCGTCGTAAATAATATCGCCGTGAAAATGTTGTGGCAATATTATTTAGGTGACCATATATATGGGGACAGGGGCAAAACTAAAACAATAAAAAAAAAAAAAGAAAAAAAATAAGTTTGGGGGTTGCGGGGTTGTCCCCCACATGTTCCATGCAATAATGTCGCCACAAAAAACGGCTATTTTTCGGCGATATTTTTGCATGGCGAGATTTTTGTGGCGACATTATTACATGGAACCCCAGGTGCTTACTAAAAACCCAGCAGCCCCGGCTAGGGGCTGTCTGGGTACAGTCCTGGCGCCATTGGCACCAGGCTCATAGAGGAAATCAGTCCTGGCGCCATAGGCGCCAGGCTTATGTACATTACTTACCTCATGCAGACCATGCTGCAATGAAGTCAAGCCAACGTGAGGCCTGAATGGGACTACTTTATTTCACGGACTATTTATTTACTCGGGTGTGGTTCTGGGGGAACTTCTTACCTGGGATTACTTTGAAGGCTATTTAAACCACGCCTGAACAGCAGCACATGCTTTGCATTATTCTGCATCCAGCAGCGTAACGCTCACCGTGCCTGCAGTCAGCATCCAGTCTTCTGCCACGCCCGCTTCGAATCCAGAGCTCCTAGAAAAAGAGGAAAGAAGAAGGAAAGGATAGAACACAGACTTTATTTTAATTCCTTACTTGATTCCGGATCCATCACGTCTTCGAACTTGGAAAGGACATTATTTCTGCACGCGTCACATCGCCAGCTGCAGCGCCGCTCCATACTCACCAGTCCTCACAGCATTTTTCAATTCGGCGCTGCCTCCATCATTTTCCTCGCCGAACTCCAGCATCTAGGGGACAAAAGAAATATAAGGTGAGCCGAGAGAGCCAACAAATACAATGGGCCTCATTACAACCCTGGCGGAAGACCATGGTGCTATTAGCACCATGGTCCATGCCGGTAAGTTACCGACTCCGCCATGGAGAAAGGGGGAATTACCACCCCATTACAAGGTTGGCGGGGCGGTAATTCCCCCTTCCTCCATTTCCCTTCCCCATTCCCATTTTTGCCCCGTAGGGCTCAATGGGAATGGGAAAGGCGCTAAGTACGGTGCCGCAAATTGCGGCACCATAATTAGCACCAAGGTCCCTTTGCAGGTCCCTACTTTAACGGCTTGTCTATACCAGCCATTAAGGTTGGGTCCCGCAAAGGGACCTCGTAATTAGGCGCTAATAGGTTAACGGCGCCGCAGCCTTTTACGGTGCCGTTAACCCATTAGCGCCTGGGTCGTAATGAGGCCCAATCTCTTTTTACCACCATAGACTTACCTGATTTACCACCGGAGGCATTATTCTTTAACATCCCGCAACTTCTTACACCACACCTGTAAGGAGAGAGAAAATAACAAGTTAAATACATGCATCTTTTACCGGACAGTGTTGGGTAATACAGACTCTTACCTGAATGCCATCAGCTGCCACAAGACAATCTTCTCTTGGACCCGGCTGCAACACAAGAATGGAATGGGACAAGATTGAACATCGGACATATTGAACTCTTTGGACTTTATAATTACGGGTTCTCGCCAGGAACCTCCGAGTCAATATTCATCCGGAACTCTTCCAATGCCTTCGAACCAGTGAAGTAACTGGTATCTACGCGCAACTGCATTCCACGCAGGATGGAGAGCTCATCCTTCAAAAACATAAGGTGAGATTACTGAAAGGGAATATCGGAGGTGATCAGTGGGGATGTGGAAACAGAAAAATTGATATGAGGCCGGGAAGCCCAAAAGGAAACACACCAACACAGGTTACAAAGGACATACAAAGCGCTTTATTCAAAGATACAACAATTACCAAAAGTCAATTGATATACGGATAGCTATTCGGCCCTCAGAGTAACAGAACGAACCATCAACGGTAGTTTGCCGTGTTAGTGTGAGAGAGAGAACATTGGGATACTCGGGTTTTTATACATTTTATCCCGCTCTGGCCAACCACCTCGCAAGTTAACCATTCTCAGAACCAGACCTAGGGTTCGTTGCCAGGTCAATCCCATAATATATGCATTTTTGATCAGTTCCGCTGATACAGTTGTTCATTTACACATAGGTCAGGGATAGGACAAGGTCTCAGTTCGCGACCCTAACAAGTGGCCTGCGAGCATATTACTTATTCATGTGTGCGGAGGTCACAACGGCCAGAATCCCACTCGAAATGTCATTCGGCCTCCATTTTGTTCTTCAGGGTGACTTCTACACTACAAGAGAACCTAAAATGGCGGCTAAATCCAAGATGGCGATTTACACAATACATTAAGGTCAAGACCTTGCCGCGGAATCTATGTACACAATGTTTTTAGACAACTTGGCGTAGGCCAACATACATTCAAACAATGCGATAGGAGGTACAATATTATTTCGATTTCCACAGGGAGAACAGTGGGGTGCCATTATTAGAATCCACGGGTGGCTAAATCCTTTTCTCCACTTGCAGGAGAATAATTCTATGGGTCAAGCAGACGAGATTAGGCGGGCCAGTCCAGTCTGTCATCTCTGCACTACGCTTCACGTTGGAGGAGACCGCAGCTGTCCGGGTCCGATCGACGCCCCTGTGGGAGCCAGGTGAGCATAACAGAACGCAAAGCCTATCTACAAATCCCCACCCGGGCGTTATGGAAACCTCAGAAACCGACCAACTAGCGCGCGCCAAGAAACTAATGCCCTCAGGAGAGAACTGATTGTGTCAAAGAAACACACTGATGATCTTGCTAGAAAACTGCTGCAAAGCCAAGCTGGGCAAACACCCCTACCTGGACTCGGGGGGGATCCCAACTCCTGTTTCATTGAGCAATCCTGTGCAAGTAATTCTACCAGGGACTATTCCTTTAGCTCCACCCGAACGCTTTGCTGGGGACCCAAAAAGGTTTGCAGTGTTTATGAACCAATGCCGCTTGCACTTTTTTATGCAGACCTGGAGCTTTTCCAAATGACCAAGCCAAAGTTGCCTTTGTACTATCATATCTTAGTGGCAGCGCAGCTGATTGGTCAATTCCACTAGTCAACCAGGATGACCCTCTTCTTTGGGATTTTCAGGGTTTTCAAAGGAGCATGGAAAGACTATTCACCAGACATTCACAGGGACAGGCCCTGGATAACCAACTTTTATCCCTACGACAGGGTAACCAGGATCTGCTAACCTATATCGCAACCTTCAATAGGTTGGTGGTGGAAACCGGATGGCGTGAGGAGAAACGAATTACATTATTTCATCGTGGACTTCGGGGAGAACTCAAAGATGTTTTGGCTCAAGTTGTGAACCCCCCTCAGGATTGCACAGGATATATAGACTTAGTGGTCCAGTTAGACCACCGACTTCAGAATAGAAAGGCTGATCAAGCTAAGTTCGAGAATCGGGTATGGGTGAAACCCAACGTTACCCCCAAAGGAACAGATGCATCAGAACCTATGCAGATCGGGGGGGTTAAAGAACCCTTAACTCAAAAGGAAAGAGAAAAGAGACGGCAGATGCAATTGTGTATGTACTGTGGAACCGCAGGACATTTTCTACGGGATTGCCCTATAAAACCACCCAAGAAAGTAGTAGGAGTTGCTGACAAAAGCCAAATAGAGCCTGATTCGGGAAACGACCACGCCCAACAAGCGTAGAAGTCCGCTTGCCGAGCTTAAAGAAGGACACTCAGACCTCGCACCTAATCATACCAATGGTCCTTATTGATCCAAGGCAGCCATCACGCATGCACGCAGTAAGGACATACATTGATAGTGGGGCTGTAGGAAACTACATGGACCACGAATTGGCCTCAAGGATGAATCTACCCCTTTGCAAAAAGACCGCTTCGGATGTCATCACCACAGTCGATGGAACTGAAATTGCCTCTGGGCCCGTAACTCATTCCACTACTGAGATGACACTGTTGTGTCAAGATGGGCATTGAGAAACTATTGTGTTTTATTTAATCAAGGCCCCGCAATTCCAAATAATTCTGGGAATGCAATGGTTCGAAACACATAATCCTTGTATTGAATGGCGAGAGAAGAGAGTGACCTTCCTGGATTGTGCACACACCTGTTTCCCAGAAAAAACCTTGAACAAAGGCCTGGCCAAAGTCACTAATCCAGCCGTGCAGTTACCTCATGAATACCAAGAATTTCAGGATGTTTTTCAAAAAGAACAGGCAAACACCTTAGCACCTCACAGATCATACGCTTGTCAAATCGACCTCGTAACCGGTGCACAACCTCCATGCAGTAGGATCTATGCCCTTACAGAACCCGAAAATCTTCACCTACTACAATACTTGGACCAATACCTTGCTAATGGCTTCATTCGTCCATCCAAGTTTCCTGTATCCTTAGCTTTATTCTTGGTGCCTAAAAAGGAAGGTGACCTTAGAACGTGCATAGACTACTGCGCATTAAATCAAGATTACGGTAAAAAACCGATACCCATTGCCTCTGATCCCCGAATTACTAGACCAAGTAAAGGATGCTTGTATCTTCACTAAGTTAGATCTCCGAGGGGCATATCATCTGGTACGTGTAAAGAAAGGCGATGAATGGAAGAATGCCTTTCGCACCAAGTACGGGTTATTCGAATACCAGGTGATGCCCTTCGGGTTGTGCAATGCACCAGCAGCCTTCCAGTATTTTATGAACAATGTCTCACATATTGTACACCCCATCACAGCACTTTTGCGAAAAAACAAACGATTCTTGTGGACCGAAGAGGCTGAAAGAGCCTTCCAAGAGCTAAAATTGAAATTCACATCTGCACCTGTCTTAAAGCATCCACGCCCTGAGCTTCCATACATAGTTGAAACCGATGCATCCAGTTTAGCCATGGGAGCTGTCCTGTCCCAGAAGGATCCTGAAACCGGTCAACTTCATCCAGTAGCATTCTGGTCAAGAAAGTTCTCGGCACCCGAGTTAAACTATGCGGTTACTGATAAAGTGTTATTAGCCATCAAATCTGCCTTCAAGGCTTGGCGGCATTATCTTCTCAGTGCCAGGCATACCATCACTGTAATCACCGATCACAAGAATTTGCAGTATTTGAAAACAGCCAAGGCCCAATCATCGCATCAACTTCGATGGGCATTATTCTTTGCCGAATTCGATTTTGTGATTACTTATCGACCAGGTTGTAAAAACGGCAAGGCAGATGCCTTGTCCCGAATAGGGATGGGAGAAACATATTAAAACCCGGAACCGGTGCCTATAATTTCAGAACGAAGAATTCTTGACATAACTACTCTACAGACTTTAGAAGATATTCATTTAAAAATCCAACAACTTTTCGATCCTGCAGCCCTGCAGGACTGGGTAAAGAAAGGCAAAGATTATTCAGTCAACAATGACCTACCTTACTATCAAGGGCGTCTATTTCTACCACACAAGGAACTACAATAACTAGTTATCTCCAATTATCATGATGCTCTGATGGAAGGACACCCAGGTATCGCAAAAACTGAAGCTAAAATTAAAAGACAATTCTGGTGGCCCACCTGGCGAAAAGACGTAAAGTCATTTGTGCTATCTTGTGGTATCTGCGCCCAAAACAAAAGTCAGAAGAAAAAAACAGCTGGCCTTTTACAACCTTTGGATATTTCACCTACACCATGGCATACTTTGTCTTTAGACTTTATTACTGATCTACCTCCATGTAATGGATTTAACACCATTCTAGTTATTGTGGATCTTTTTTCCAAGATGGCCCACTTTATTCCTTTAAAGGGATTACCTTCCGCTTCAATTTTGGCCAAGGAATTTCTCGAAAACATTGTTCGAATACATGGATTTCCTTCTGTATTGGTCTCTGACCGAGGTAGTCAATTCATTTCGCAATTTTGGAAGAGATGGTGTCAATTAGCGCAAATCGACGTGAGGTTATCAACCAGTCACCATCCCCAGACCGATGGTCAGACGGAGAGGACCAACCAGACTCTTGAACAGTACCTACGTTGCATGCTACACCAAACCGAAAGCAATTGGAAGGATATTTTATGGATTTCCGAATACGCATACAATAACTCTGTACATTCAGGAACCAGACAAAGCCCCTTTTATACCATATATGGACATCATCCTCGAACCTCAGAACTCGATTCGCCTCAACACTTAGAAATGCCCGCAGTGAACCATCTGCACTCTACTAGTACACAAGCCTTTAAGGAAGCAACACAACGGTATTACCCAAATTGTTAGTTTACAATTGTTCGAATGAACAATTGACCGAATTTAAAGGGTCACAATTGACCTTTTCACAATTGATCGCATGTATGTATATATATATATATATATATATACAAAAATACACATGTGTGAAGGAAAGTTGTAGCACCACAAAAAAAACCAACAAGACCATGTGGAAAATAAACCCTGCACACACGACCAACCCGCTTGCTCAAAAAAACGTCTTTTATTGCATTTCTAAAAATCTTGTGCAACCAACACTGCCTAACGGCTTAAAAGGGGCAGACATAATTACGATGCCTCCCTTGCTGACAATCAGGTTAAAAAGAACACTCACCCCACCAGGGTGGAAACCGCCACGCGTTCCTCTTGATTAACAAGCTTCCTCAGGCTTTTTTCTCCCCAAATACGTGAAAACACATTTCTTTTATAAAACAGGAAACGGGTCAGCATCGGTATTAGGCTCCTCCCATTTGCTTTTAAGTACCCGATCATGTGATCGCAAAAGGCTGTAGTAGTAAACTCACAAATTTGCGGCCATCTTTGAAGGTGTTCAAAGTGACTAAATTTCGATTGGCGCTAATCCCATATTAGCAAATGCTATAATGGAAAATTAATAGAAAGCGCGGGAGAAGGCGCATACCAGATGCCATTCCCTATTTCCTGACCAAACATTAAAAACAATAATGATGTGTTTATAAGCGCCAATGCGCTAAAATATCATTAAATGGTTTGGTTTCATCCTCCATGATGAAAACCACAAACCATTGCACTCCATGGTACGGAGTGTCCTTAACTGAAGCCAGAGAAGAGTGCAGTGCAGCGCATTCCTCTGTTCACTCACATTATGTCACATGACCTTTCTATACACATAACGTTGCTTGAAAAAAACTACACGCTAATTGTACACGAGCAACGCAAACTGTAATAGATTTCAAGGATCTGAACTGATTTAAACTCACATGTGCAAAATACATGCCCAAATATATATGTATATATATCGCTTTGGTAATATATATGTATATATATATACATATATATATAAGGGGTTTTGGGCGGGTTTGGGTTGGGTGGAGGGTTGCGGGGGGTTTCCCCCTGCAGATATGTTACAATTGACCTTCACAATTCGGTCAATTTTGAAAAGGTCAATTGTCATTCGAACAGTTGTAATACGAACAATTTGTATACAACCAACAGAACATTTGAAAGAAGCAAAAGAGAAATACAAGAAAAATGCTGATCAACATAGAAGTGATGCTCCACAATACCAGATTGGGGATCAAGTTTGGCTGGCTACAAAACACATACCTCTAAAAGGGACTCAGACTTTTAATCCTAGATATTTGGGATCTTAAACTATTAAGGCCATTATCAACCCGGTGGCCGTCAAATTGGAATTACCCTCTAATATGCAAATTCATCCTGTCTTTCATGTTTCACTCCTGAAACCAGTTCAACCCGGGACAAGACTAGCCAAACCACCTGACCCCATCCTAATAGATGGGGAACCCGAATTCGAAGTTAAAAATATCCTGGACTCTAAAATGGTTAAATCAAGACTTTTTTATTTAATCGACTGGAAGGGTTACGGACCACAAGAAAGGTCATGGGAGCCTAGTGACCACGTTCATGCACCTCGGTTGGTGAAAAAGTTCCAGTGGAAATTCCCAGACAAACCAGGACCAAGGGGAAGAGCACCTTTAGGAGGGGCCTTGTGGGGGAGTGCTGTCATGATGCCTACCCCCGGGCATCCGGACCAAGCCCATCACCCCCAGGAGCAGGCATCCAGGTGCTTACTAAAAACCCAGCAGCCCCGGCTAGGGGCTGTCTGGGTACAGTCCTGGCGCCATTGGCACCAGGCTCATAGAGGAAATCAGTCCTGGCGCCATAGGCGCCAGGCTCATGTACATTACTTACCTCATGCAGACCATGCTGCAATGAAGTCAAGCCAACGTGAGGCCTGAATGGGACTACTTTACTTCAGGGACTATTTTTTTACTCGGGTGTGGTTCTGGGAGAACTTCTTACCTGGGACTACTTTGAAGGCTATTTGAACCACACCCGAACAGCAGCACATGCTTCGCGTTATTCTGCATCCAGCAGCGTAACGCTCACCGTGCCTGCAGTCAGCATCCAGTCTTCTGCCACGCTTGCCTCGAATCCAGAGCTCCTAGAAAAAGAGGAAAGAAGAAGGAAAGGATAGAACACTGACTTTATTTTCATTCCTTACCTGATTCCGGATCCATCACGTCTTCGAACTTGGAAAGGACATTATTTCTGCAAGCGTCGCATCGCCAGCTGCAGCGCCGCGCCATACTCACCAGTCCTCACAGCATTTTTCGATTCGGCGCTGCCTCCATCATTTTTCTCGCCGAACTCCAGCATCTAGGGGACAAAAGAAATATAAGGTGAGCCGAGAGAGCCAACAAATACAATGGGCCTCATTACACGGACGGCGGTAAGGGTTAACGGTCACCGTTAATGGCAACGGTGACCGTTAACCCTTACCGCCGTACTACGAGGTCCCTTTGCGGGTTGGAGGATTTAACGCCTGCTTCTTGCAGGCGTTAAAATCCAACCCACTAAGGGACCTCGGAGCTAATTACGGCACCGCAAAATTGCGGTGCCGTAATTAGCGCCTTCCCCATTCCCATAGAGCCCTATGGGGCAGAAATGGGAATGGGGAAGGGCAATGGCGGAAAGGGGATTTACCGCCCCTCCAACCTTGGAATGGGGCGGTAAATCCCCTTTCCGCCAAGGCGGTGCCGGTATTTTACCGGCATGAGCCATGGCGCTAATAGCGCCATGGCTCACCGCCTACCGTGTAATGAGGCCCAATCTCTTTTTACCACCATAGACTTACCTGATTTACCACCGGAGGCATATTCTTTAACATCCCGCAACTTCTTACGCCGCACCTGTAAGGAGAGAGAAAACAACAAGTTAAATACACGCATCTTTTACTGGACAGTGTTGGGTAATACAGACTCTTACCTGAATGCCATCAGCTGCCACAAGACAATCTTCTCTTGGACCCGGCTGCAACACAAGAAGGGAATGGGACAAGAGTGAACATCAGACATATACTTACGGGTTCTCGCCAGGAACCTCAGAGTCAATATTCATCCGGAACTCTTCCAATGCCTTTGAACCAGTGAAGTAACTGGTATCTACGCGCCCCTGCATTCCACGCAGGATGGAGAGCTCATCCTTCATAAACATAAGGTGAGATTACTGAAAGGGAATATCGGAGGTGATTAGTGGGGAGAACAGTGGGGTGCCATTACTAGAATCCACGGGTGGCTAAATCCCTTTCTCCACTTGCAGGAGAATACCTCTACGGGTCAAGCAGACGAGATTAGGCGGGCCAGTCCAGTCTGTCATCTCTGCACTACGCTTCACGTTGGTGGAGACCACAGCTGTCCGAGTCCGATCGATGCCCCTGTGGGAGACAGGTGAGCATAACAATCCTACCGCTTGTGCAGAATAACATCCTGTCAGCCTCCCCTGCAAAACAACCTCAAATGCTGCATCAACCAGGCATACCACTGACACTACAGTATATCTCTAACCTGTCTCCTGGTCAATAGTTGACAAGACGTCAATGAAGTACACTTGACCTTCATCTAAAGTATAGTCACGTGCCTTAGAAATTCCATAATCTGGGCCTTCATAGGAGACACTATTGTGTACCTCATCCTCATCTGTAATAGGTTTGATCAAAAAAGTAGCTGGGTATGCTGTCTTCCATTGAAACAATATGAATGGATGGCTTGATAGTATTACTTTATATGCAGAAGCCCTGTGTGTGGTCAGGATAGATTTAGACCTTTGTAACATTGCAAAGACTGCACACTTTATGTAAAGTGTCAATGGACACCCCAGGACAATAGTCACAGACTTATCAAAAGCGAAGGCAGTAGCAGCCAACACTTATTCACATGGGAACTGCCCTTGCAGGACAGAATCTAACATGCCACTGTAATAAGCCAATGGTTTATGCCACATTGTGCTGCATTGTGTCAGCATGGCGGTCCTCATTTAGCCATCAGAATGTGAAAAGAGATACAATTCTTGAGTATAATCAGCAGTAGCTCATACTGGGGCGGTGGAAATTACATTGTTAAGCTCCTGAAATGTAGTCATCATTTCATCTGTCCAAATTATAGTATTTTTTGTCCCATGAACTTCTTTGAGGCCCTGGAGCAATGGTTTAGTATATGACGTGCACTCAGAAATCCAGGCTCTATATTAATTGCACAGCTCGAGAAATGTCTGGATATCCTTCATTGTCACTGGCTGAAGTGTGGCGCACACTGCTGTCGCACATTCCGGAGACACTTTTTTCCCATTCACTGAAATCAGCTATCCTAAATACAACACCTCTTGTTGGAAATATTGTAACTTTGTTTGATCTACCTTGTACGCTTTGCCAGCCAACAATTGTAACTATGTTATAGAGTCTTCTCTACATTGGTGTTCTGTACTGCTACAGACCCTCAAATCACCCACATACTGAATGAGACTACTAGGGACAACGATATTACCCAAATTCTCATGCAGTACCCTATTAAAAATATTCTGGGAGTCACAGTACTCTTGAGGAATTCTAGTATGTTGGAATCGGCTCATGGCAAAAGTCAACGCAGTGAGCTACTGTGAATCAGGATGCAAGGGAACTGAGAAGACAGCATTGTTCAAGTCCACTTCAGTGAAGTGGGTAGCCTAAACAGGTATGTTGCACAATATTCTAGCCGAGTTCAGAACCACTGGTTCAAAACTGGGTGTTACAAGGTGTATTTTAAGTTACTATAGAGCACTGGTGTAAAAGGGCCATAATGGTGTCATAAATACCCTCCCTTGCTGCCTTCGATAGAGGATACCGTTTTACTTGTGGCAGCACAGCACCGGGTTTCAAGGTGATGTGTGTCAGTGTACCACTTTACAAGAGTACTATGTCATATGGATTGCTCGTCCATAATTGATCATGTACCTGGGCCAGATTTGAAGAAATTATTTCCAGGAGCAGTCCCCATTAGCAACATTGGACAAACTACATGTCTGTATTGTAACATTATTTTACAAGAGGCACACACTTCCAGTATTATTTCTCCCTCATTTTCTCATTTCTCAAACAACTCCTCATCTGAGACATTTTTCATTGGTATCATTGGATCAATGCACAGAAACGTACGTCATTCTCCTTTGTTAGAATCTAATGCTATCAGGACAATACGGTCTTCCATCACAACAAATCCTTCTATATTCTGTTCAATAATGGTACCTGCAACTATCTCTTGAGGCTGGGTGTGTCTGAACAGAAACTCTGATGGATCTCACCAGTACTTGTTGGCTACTTGTGGCACAGCAAAGAGCAACATGGTAATACCATATAAGAACAAATCGAGGGCCACAGGTATTCCTCTTGCCACAGATCCAACACTTAATGCATGCAAGGCCAACATAACCCTCACAGCACACATACCGGGCATGGAACACACCACAACACTTTTTGTGAACAAGATGACCATGTTGAGCTTACTCAAGAGGTCCTTTTCCACCAAATTGATTGGGGTTGCGGTGCAGTGTGTACAAAAAGGGGGCCCACACCTCTATTCCGCATATCTTGATAGGTCATTTCTTTGTGAATGGACTAATTGAACTACCCCAGAGAAGCCCTGCATTTCCATAACCTCACCTGACAGAAGGAATACTCCCTCACTAATGCAAGATTTCGTCGCACCTGTATCGACCATGAAAATAAATGGTTTGTTTGCTATCTCCACGCATACCAAGGGTTCCCCTTCTGGGTTGGCAGTGACCGATAGAACTGGACATGCTAAGGCTCTCTGTGGGCTGTTCTAATCCGGTTATCTGTTTGTCGCCAGAAATACAAAGAGGTTCATTCCAACCACAGTGGCTCCCTAATATTGAGTGACTGTATCGTTCGGGACAATGTTGTTGTTTGGAGAGTGGGGGGACCTGTTGCTGCCCCTGATGTACTGTATATGATGGCGCATTACTAGATCCCAGGGTGGTTAACTGCAGAAAAGGTGGTGAAGGTGCAGGTGGGGCAGTAGGCATTGGTGTACCATAAGAGGCAGTGGAGGGAATCTGCCCCTACGACTGGGGATATAACACTGGAGCTCACTGAGAATAAGGGTACATCTGTTTTTGGTGATATAGGTATGCCTGTCTCCTCCTACATTCCCTAGAAAAATGAGCCTTGCGTCCACATGTCCAACACTGACCTGCTCCTCCTCCTCGTGTTTCAATTCTTCCAAAACCTCCTTGCCCTCTCCAGGCACCTGAAAATCCCCATGTCTACCTTTGAAATCCCTCTGGAAACCCTCCTTGAAATTGAGGCTGGTACCCACCTGTCAACCTGTGTTCTCCTACCCACCCTGGTGCTGCGTGCAAGTTCACCTGGATGGCCTTGAAGTCTGTTGTCCCTTCTGTCTGCACTGCTGTCGCAGCCCCCTCTAATGCAACTTTTGCTAGCTTCTATTGGACTTGTTTTGCTTCCTCTGCTTGCGCTTGCTGTGCCGTTTCCTTCTCTTTTTCTTTCAACTGTTTAGTGGTGAATAATAATAGACTGAATTCTCACCCACCCTTTTTCCTCTATCCCCACTACCTTGTCAAGTGCCTTTTGCACCTCTTTTGGTAGACCTCTTTTAACTACAAAATTGAAAAATGGAATCGCTTGTTCCCAAGAATCTCCTGTTTCTGCTCGCCACATCTCCTGTATGCGTAATATGTATTGGGCCGGGTCCTCATCATAGTGCATTGTTTGTTTCATAATCGACTGGAGATCAGGTGTATCCGGATACGCCTGCCGTAATGCTGACCATACTTGGGGCCTGATGTCATTGAAATGTGCTCCATCATGACTGTCATCCCCCAAATTCACACCCGGATACCCAGCTTTAACCAATACATCATTGGCTGGATCTCCCAGTATAGACACAAACAAACTTTTCAAATCCCCTACAGCCAACGTTGTCCCAGCTGTGTGCTTTTCGAATGTGTATATACACTTACAAGCTGTAAGGGACGGGAGTGCTTTAATGAGGTAATTTGTATCCATATGGGCCCATGGAACATACTGTGCTCTACCCGGGCCCTTATGTAACAAGGGGAACTGTGCTCCTACTGTCTCCCCAACTTTCTTCCTCCCCACTGCTGCCCTCTTGGCCACTGCCATTCGTTCAAACCTGTTACGTAACCTAGGTCCCCACAAACATTCGACTCAGGGGGATATTGCCAGTGGCTGTTCTGTTCCTTCCAATTCATCCACCGTGTTCCACTCCACCTCTCCTTATTGTGTATAATCGCATTCCTCCTCTGACCTGGCTGCTGCATAATCCACATCCCCCTCCCGCCTTCTTCTATCTTCACATTCTTTCTCTATATGCACATCTTTAATAGCTGTGCTATCTATCCGAAACAAAATATCCCCTGTCCCCATTCGTCCACCCCTATAGGCATCCTATGCCCATCCTGTCGTTCTAATTTTAGCTGTGCCAAATCACCCGCCATCTTCCTTAATGCATCCACTAGCTCCTTCTGTGGCTTTGCGTCATCTCCCTAAGGCCCTTTACCCCTCCCAGCTACTGACGCTGTGGGGTAAGGAATATTCTGATAGTGTGCCGACGTGCATGGCGCAGGTGCCACAGTGGACATTGGGAGATACATGGGATTTGTGTACCTCAACGCAGCCCGCGTGGGATAAGATCCTAGCGGAGAACACCTATCTGTTTCCATGGAGTAACAGGGGCACTTGGGATGATAGCTGCAGTGGTAATAGTACAGTCAGAGATGACCACCTCACATACTGCTTTGAAAGAAACGGTGGAGATATGCTCCAAATATTCCACAATTTTCCACAATTCCAATACTTCCTTTCTGTTTTTTAATGTTCTTCTCTCTATTATTTGTGCCCTGTTACAGCAATGGCTTGAACATCCCTCCCTTTGTCTCTGCACACCATTCCCTGTGATACTTGAGAATGTTGTCTAGATACAGTGGAAGGACCGTGCACATGTAAGCCAACGGAGATGTTCGCTCCATGGCAGCGACCCTTCCCTGTCAGTGTGTTTATAAGATTATCAACACCCTTATTCCACCCCAACAACCCGTATCCCTCCACGTACCCTCTTCATATACCCATCATCTGTCCCTCTTTACTCACACACACACACAGACGCACGTCTCACACCCTTCCTATGTCACACCTCAATCGACGCTACATCTACCACTTCTAACCACATCACAAAAATTCGTCAACAATAATATCACAATAAATTCAACTTTTTCATTCCAACATCCCCACTATATCAGGCGTGGACATCACAGACCACTAAGGGCCTCTTTCACAACTACATTTTCATTCTCACACACCCCCCTATATATCGGACAGAGAGATTCCAGACTCACTAACTATACAGCGCCTCCATTCATATCCTCTTTTCTTTCATTAGACAGTACTCTCTTTTCCCCTAATACCCAAGGAAAGGATCCTTTTATTCCATAAACCATAATATAAAACCTCAACAAAAATATATACAACACCACATGGTTATCTACTCCATCAACCCAAACCCTCCTCATCACCCACGCATATCTACTGTCCTTTACACTGCCCAACACTCAAACACCACCCGTGCCTCCCTTCTTTTTTTTCAAAAAAAGGTGCTGCACTTATGGCTGTGTTTTCTCCCAAAGTCCTCTGTCACAAGGTCCTGTCAACGGTTCTATGTCATTCCATGGCCCGTTTCTTTTTCATGGCTTTTGGGGGGTTACCCCCAAAACCCTTCCCACCTATTTACAATCTAGTTCCCACACCCCCCTACACCTTATATCCCTTTACCACCCCCCATATTTTTCGATGTTTTTTTGCTGTAAAAAATCGGCAGGAAAAAATTAAACCAAAAAAGTTTAAACGGCCGATGAATGGATGTCGTACCCCGTCAACAGCCTGCACTATCCGGGGACAGCACCCTGCTCCAAAGAACCGACAGTCATTCTGATAGCACAGCTCCTGTAAACCAAGGTTTTGCACATGGGGGCCTGGTCGCTGCAGGTACGCATGGCCCCTCCAGATGTGCAGCCGGGAATCCTCCTTCTTGATGGGAGTCACTGGGATCACCTCGGGGGCACCAAAAATGTAGGGCAACTACCAGTGATCAGACCAAGAAAATACAACTTGCTAGGGAAAAAGGCTAGGTGTATAAGTCCACTGCCTAAGAGATCTCTGCCATCTTTGGGACAAACTTCACATTATAAGTACTCAAATCGTCACTCATGATGCAATCAAAATACATTGTTAATCCCCCACCCTCGTTGGCTGCCACCTACGTACATACTAATGGTTACATCCTCTAATTGGTTCCACCGTCTTCTCGCTCCTCTTCACTACATGTGGGTAATGTCTTCATCCATTAAGGAATGATAAAAAGCAATTGGTTAACATCAACTTGCACCACCCTAACTTTGATTCAAGCCACATGACATGCACCTGGTTATCACTGTGAACTCAGTGGGAAAGTTCGAGGTCAGTTTGGTCCTTGTGAACAAATCAGCCTTTTCTCTTCCCTGACACTTTGGCGCCCCCATCATGGCCTCCCCACTGTATGGGCATCATTCTTAGCTCTCCCTGGTGCAAAACATAGATCATGTCGTTCTCTGTTTTCCCCTTTATCAGTTCCCCTCTGCAAGGGTAAACTTAGTGTCCCACTAATCAATCCAGTTCATGAAGGATTTAGAGCCCATTTCCCTGCACATCTGGTAGATCAAACCGAGTTACCATCATTTCGGGAGGCGCTAGTGTGTTAAATATTGGTTAATGTTTTGGCATCCCAAGACCTCTGCCTCTGGTACTAAGCCGCAGCCCTTCATTTCTTCAGCTGCACACATTCCTGCCTCATTAGTTCAAAGGTCTAAAAAATGTGAGGACATATGCATGTTCCCTTGCGGTGCCTGGAAACCGGGATGCAATGTGGAGGCGAGGGATAAGGTCTCATTGTTCTGTGTTTCTGTGAAAACACAGCCTGCGAGGATTCAGGCCTACTCGTAGATGCAATGTTAGTTCAGGTTATAACTGTTATGTATATAGGTCTATGTATATAGGTATACTACATTCTACGGGATTCAATTGCAAAGTGCCTTTCCCTGTATGATTCCCCACTCCCGCCAAAATTCTCCAGATCGCAATCCGCCAGACCCACCCAGTCCTCTCAAGCACACCTCCTCTCTATTATGAGATTCAGATTGCAAACAGCAGGGGGTCTCAGTTTCCCAGTGGTGGCTGCTAAGCACTGTAATGCCCTACTACTACTACCTCTAAGATCGGAACGTTCATTCTGCACCTTTCGTGAAGGTCTTAAAACCTGGCTCTTTTCACACGAATGATAATTGTATCCCAGTCCTCTGATCTATCTTAGTTATGACTGGACAATGTAAAAATGCCTCCTACCAACTGTGTCTCTGTATTCACTGCTAAGTTTTGCATTCTGTAACCACGAGAAATCAGTGTCTTGATGCCTTTACGTTTTGTGTGCTTTTACAAATGCCAAAATAAATAAATAAATATATAAATAAATAAATACAATATTATTCCATTGCTTGGGGTAATGCTTGCTCCAACTTTCCCCACCTTTATATTTCATATATGGGGAATTATTATAATTCTATCTTTTTACTTCACTTGGTCAGTATTCAAAATAGTCTCTTAATCACTCCCATGCCTGTCGGTATGCCCTAGGGTCCCCAATATCTCTGGTTAGACTCACTGGTGTACTGAAGCATACCCGACCCATGACATGCTGCCTCTGTAAAGCTCCCACTATGGGACAGGCCCCTCTGCACAGCAGGCCTCCTTTGAGATCTCCGGGCAGATCCACGCTCACTCGCCTGCACAACTACTTTCCCTCTCCACAACCGTGTTCCCGGTAGGTTCACTGTTGCTGCCCGTCTTCCAGCGGTTCTTTCCTGGTTCTTGCAGCATCCCTGCTACCCTCGCGCCACAGCAGTATGCAACACCTGCGAGCAGCACGGTAAACATGTCTGCTTCCTCCAGCGTGGTCCTTCTCTGCAATGCATCTTGCTTCAGCTCTGCTTCTCTCATTTTCAGGGTCTGCTTCCTTCTTCCTCTCTTGTGAAAGCGACTACCATTTTGAAATGTCCCGCTCACCTGGACCTCCTCAAAACAACTAGGGCCTAATCTCAAGTCTGGCGGTAATCCGGCACAATTTCCACTGAGCAGGAATAGCGTTACTACTGGGTCGTGCGGCAGAATTAGCGGCGCATCACAACCTACCATTAATGCATGCCCGACTCTGGTGGTGTGATGCCTCGGCCTCGATGCTGTCACCAGGTACTGTGGCGCTAGCAGCGTCAGGTACTGCAGCGTCAGCAAGTTTCAGGGTTGGGCAGGAGTCTTACTAAGATGGTGCTGTGTTCGCCCTGTGGCGTTTCAGACATGCAGCCTGTATGTGTTCTTCAGGTCATGCCCCAAACACTGAGGAGTGTACTTCCGATCCGTCGAACAATGCCGCTTTGCATTGCTACTCTCTTCGTGTGGCCACGCTCCGTAAATTTGTTGTCAAATATCTCCACTATATATTTGTACAATGCTATTTCTGTCTAGTTCTATTTCTGTCTTGTCAGGTTTCATTTCCCTCTCTTATCCCGTAGCCCTACAAGCCTCACAACGCCACTAGCAGTATGGAGGAGTTTCCTATGGACATTACGCTCACTCCCACAGGCTTCTCTTCGGAATCCCTTGGGTAGGTCAAACCACTTAGACGTGCCCATTTTACATTCATTAGGGTGTTTTCACGCATTCTCACGTTTACTCTTCCATAGCTGTAGTACACAGAATCAGTCTCTCCTCTTCTGGACTACATCTCCCAGAAGACATCAGCACTTCTCTTCCATTTCCAGTCATATTACTTATGTGCACCTAACAGAGTAGGTTTCTATAAGTCTCTCCTCAAACTAGTTTCTCTAACCTGTCTGTCAGACTATCGCACTTAACTTCGTATGTCTAGGGCATTCAGTTGGCACAGCGCTGGACGATACCCCAGCTCCTGCCCTTCCTTTCAAAGAGCAAGAGAGAACACATTAATCTAAGGGTAAGGCTCTCTCCTTTATCCAGAAGTTCAACAGGTGCCAAGTCTTCTCTTACCTGAAGTCTGTCTTACCTTGTAGCAAGATTCTAAGTACAAACTGCAAAGGGATATCCACGCCGGTCTCCTGATCCACTCCGGATGCCGGAACCCTTGCTCCCTAGCAGCTCAGCACAACGTTTTCTTCCCCACAAGGGTTTTCCTGGAAACCTCTCTTTGTTCCTGCGTTTCGGTCGAGGCACAAAGAGGTAACTAGGAGAAATCTCTTTGCTTCTAGCTGCACCACCTGGACCAGGTTAGTGGATGCCGATATCCTGTTTGCTGTTCTTGTTGAAGTATTGGGCAAATATATCTGGGCATAACAGATAGCAGCACCTGTATTTCAGCATTCAGATATCGGGTGGCCACTAAAATGGATCATCAGGTACAGCAGCTAGTCTCTGCTGTGCAGTCCCTGACCGCAGAGATACAGCATCTCAAGCAAGAGAATGCTGCCCTGCGACAGAAGGTGGGACACTCGCCCCAATGTTCAGAGGTTCCTCCTGGGCCCTTACCTGGGGGTCGCTTCGATGGAAATACTCACAAGGTAAAGGAATTTTTGGATTCCTGCATAGTGCAGTTTGCGTTTAAAGGAGCATTCCCAGATGACAGGAGCAGACCTTTTATGGGCTACGCCCCTAGTGACTACCAACAACCCCATCCTTGACTCTCATCCAGCTTTTTGTAATAGTATAAGGAGCATGTTCGGTAGGCAGGAACTCACAGTAGCCTCCCAAGAGCACCTATTAGACCGAAAACAAGGTAATCAACATATACTTGCCTACATAATGCAGTTTAAGCAAATGGCTAGTGAAACAGTCTGGCCTGATGACGCCCTAACTACGATCTTCAGGAGTGGATTATCAGAAGACCTGAAGGATGTGGTTTCACAGGTGCCTCGCCCCCATAGCCTGGCCCCGTACATCGCCCTTGTGATGCAATTGGATTAGAGATTGCAGGAGAGACAGGCAGAAAGGAAGAAGTGGAGTGCTCCCAAACCTCCTCCCAACACAACACCCTCAATGGGACGAGCACACCAGCTGAAGAACAGATGCAGCTTGGCTCTGCCCGAGGATCCTTGTCCCTGAAGAACGCACAAAAAGAAGAACCCTAGGGCTTTGTATGTACTGTGGTGCTAGTACTCATACCATAAGAGAATGTCCCTTCGCACCCCCACAGAGTTCGGGAAACACCAGCGCCCGACCGTAAGGGGAACCCCGGTTCAGGATCACATACATGACAATGGTTACCCAACAATTCCACAATCCTTTAATAGCATTGGTCATGTGGACAAGTCTATGCTGGTGCTCCATGTATCCTTTGGTTGTGGTCATACACACATTCAAAACATTCCAGGCTTAATCAATAGTGGCGCGGCTCGTAATTTATTGATGATCAATGGGCCTGCACCCACAGGATTTCCTGGTCAGCCAAGACCATTTCCATTCCAGTCGAAAGCGTTGATGGAAGCTCTCTGGTGTCAGGGCCAATGAGGGATCAGACCTGCCCGCTAGATATGAGGATAGCATCACACCAAGAAACCCTGATACTGGACATTATCAAAGCCGCTCATTATCTGGTAATTTTGGGACTACCATGGTTGAGGAGCATAACCCTTACTTGAATTGGTCAACAGGATCAATCTTTTTGGGATCAGAGCATTGTCTCAAACACTGCATAGCTGCAGGAACATATGAACAAATACCACCGTCCAACATGGGATCCAACTCCAAGGGAACCACGACGCTCAATCTGATCGCCGGTCTCCTCGAGCCCTATCAACAATTTCATGAATTCTTCACTGAATACTCTGAGTTGCCACCCCATCGAAGGGACGACTGTGCGATCACCTTGATACTGAACAGCCCATTGCCTTTTGGGCACATGTTTATTATTTCGGCCAAGTAAAAGGAGGTTCTTAATGACTACCTTCAGACAAATCTTAAGAATGGTCATATTTCTGAGTCCACATCACTGGCGGCGGTCTCACTTTTCTTCATGCCAAAGAAAAACACCTCAGAACTCTGCCCTTGCATCGATTTCCGCGGGTGGAATACGGTCACGGTTCCTGACTGATATCCGATGCCTCTCATACCCGACATTCTAGAGGCAGTGAACGGGGCAACAATCTATACAAAATTGGATCTCCAGGGGGCCTACCATTTAATATGTATTAAGCAAGGCAATGAGTGGAAAATGGCTTTCCGCACACCTTCTGGGCATTTATCACTACCGGGTCATGCCCTTTGGTCTATCGAATGCCCCTGCCGTGTTTCAACGATTCATGGACCATTTATTTGTGGACATCCTGTTACACTATGAAATAGTTTACCTTGGCAACATCTTAGTGTATTCTTCCTCAACCGAAGAGCATGTGCAACATGTGAGAGAAGTTCTACGCCGGCTGCAGCAAAACCACCTGTTCTGTAAACTGGAGAACTGCGTGTTCGACCAGCCACAGGTAGCCTACTTAGGATATGTCTTGTCCCCAGAAGGCAAAGCGATGGACCCAGAGAACATTTCTGCAGTGTTGAATTGGCCAACCCCTTCTTCGGTCAAGAACATTCAACGCTTTTCAGGTTTTGTCAACTTTTACAGACGTTTCATCCCACAGTTCTCCAGCCTTACTCAACCCATGACTTCTCTGTTGAAGAAAGAAGTTTCATTCCACTGGTCTTTGGATACTCAACAAGCCTTCGAAAGGTTGAAGAGGTCATTTACAAGCGCTCCTATTCTCATAAGCCCCAACCAGAATCTCAATTTTATTATGGAATCAGATGCCTCTCAGCACCCCTTAGGGCGGTTCTACTGCAAATGGATGTGCATGAATAAGAATGTCCAGTGGCCTAACTATCAAAGACATTGGGCCTCATTACGACCCAGGCGCTAATGGGTTAACGGCTCCGTAAAAGGCTGCAGCGCCGTTAACCTATTAGCGCCTAATTGCGAGCTCCCTTTGCGGGACCTGACCTTAACGGCTGGTTTTACCAGCCGTTAAAGTAGGGACCCGCAAAGGGACCTTGGTGCTAAGTACGGTGCCGCAATTTGCGGCACCGTACTTAGCGCCTTCCCCATTCCCATTGAGCCCTATGGGGCAAAAATGGGAATGGGGAAGGGCCATGGCGGCATGGGGAATTACCGCCCCGCCAACCTTGGAATGGGGTGGTAATTCCCCATTCCGCCATGGCGGACACCGGCATGGACCATGGTGCTAATAGCATCATGGTCCTCCGTCGTAATGAGGCCCATTATCACAGTTCGAATTAACTTACACCGTCCTGGAGAAATAACTTTTGGCCATCAAAAAAGCCTTTGAGGAATGGCGTCATCTGTTACTTGGAGCCAAATACCCGATTGAGGTTAGAACTGACCATCATAATCATGATGCCTTCACAAATGGTGTTAGAAGTAGGATGCTGTTCAACTGATACAAGTTGGGGAACCCTAAAATTTAAAAAAGCTAAGAGCCAGAGCATCTGACCCCCTCAGTAGCCATTAAGGGCTCTATCGGGTCTGATGTCTGTACTAGTAGGGATCAGATCATTCCTCCATTTGAAATAATACTCATACCCACTGATTTAATATTGATTCCACCCCCTGATACATACATCACACTAGCACACAAATCAGGGCTGGCATGGAGATTTGGCATATATCTATTAGCGGGAGTAATAGACCCAGACTTTAGTGGTGATGTTAAGGTATTGTTACAAAACCACGGAAAGGACCCATTCCAAATTCATCAATGGGATAAGATTGCTCAAGGGGTGATTAAGAAAGCAGTGTTCCTTAGGGTTAAAGAAACATCTGTGAAGGAAAGCACAGATAGAGGGACACAGGGCTTTGGGAAGGCTGATGAGACATCTGATGTGCCTCCCAACCCTGAAGCCAGAAAAGCTAAGGAAGAAGAGGGAGACCCTTCCAGACTTAGATTTTGCGCAAATAAACCACCCCTTTTTGACAGAAGAACGTTTGCAATTAGTATCTGAGCCTGAGGGTCATGAGAAAGGGGAACCTTTTTTCACTTTGCAGAAGAGACACCACTTCAGAGGGCTTGGTAAAAACCCAAGTGGTAATCCCCAAACATTGTAAGCAGATGGTCTTGGAGATAGCATATGTACATCTGGGGCAGTCCCATATAACAGAAAGGTTTTTCTGTCCTGGAATGTACGCTGACATTTAAACCCTCATGCAGGCATGTATAATCTGCCAGAAAATGAATACCCATATATCACTTAGCTGTTCCACCGATAGGTTCAAATGCCAAGAGGTAAAGACTAACCCAAACACTGTTTCAAACAGTCAAATCTATAAAGTGAGAATCAGTGGGGAAAAACCAACTTCCCTGAACAGGTACACCATCATTTAGGGGTCACCTTTCAGGTTTTGAACTCACAATCTATTCTCCCGATCAGATAGACTGTAGAGGGGGAATGATTTCCATCTTTTTTGTCCACAAGATTGCTGAGTATCGGAGAGAGATAAAATAATATTCTCTTTAGGTTTACAACTAAGTTTCCCCATTGGCGTGGGCATTTATGTACTTTCCCTAGAGACAGAGAATTAACGATACTCCCTCTACTCTCCTGGGTAGATGAATTTAAGTTTGTTCCTTTGAATTTCTCTGAATACCCCATTGAGATCGAACAGGGCCAATTGGTGGGACGTTTAAGGGATGAAAATGTGTGAGAACCTCTTCTCTATCCACCCTTGAGAGAGAGTTACCATGAGAAAACATCTGGCAAAGAGGGGAATCCAAATTTTTTCTTCAGTCCTTTAGAAAAAAAAAGATGATTATTCTCCCTCAAGAAAGATACACTCACAGAAGTATCCTCTCCCCCCCAGTGTCTCATCACAATATGGGCAGTGGTCATGGTGGCGCCGTAGCAGGTGCCGGTATACTGTAGATACTGTAGCATTTTCTCACTCTGTAATGGCCGACGGGAATGCCCGCTCCGATGGAGCTGTTCTGCCCATTCCAGCTTCTCCCGTGTCTTTGAGGCTCTGCGGGCACGTGACGGGATATAGTTGGATCTTTCCAGTGCTCCAGTGCGTCGCTACTCTCAGCATTGACTCTCCATAAGTGTGCATTCTAGGGAAGTCAATTTTTGATCTATCTAGCCACTCTCACTAACACCTTTATACTTACCCAGGTCTCACACCATTCCGGACTGCATGTTCAATCGCGTCAATCCGTGGCTATGACCTGTACCCGACCGCGAACCTTCTTCTGTGAGCTTCTTTCTCATAGCCTCGATCCCAGGAAAGCACGGTACAACTCTTTGATTCACGATCTAGCAGTAACTTACATCTCCCCACTATGAGACGGTTAACAGTGTTCTTTCCTTCAAAGCTTACCCGAGTATCCCGTGGTCATGGCTCAGACTTCCCTGATCCAGCCGACAGACTAGCGCTCTCAAACCATCAAAGGGTTTAATTCCCCAGAGGGTTTCCCCGGGGGGATTGTCTTTCTCTGCATCCTGTACCAGATGGGCAAACTTCCTTAGGGGCATTTCTCCTGTCTTTAAGGACTGCTCATCTAATAGGTTAGTGTTTTTCTGTTTTTTTGTAAATGCCAGTTTATAACAGATAGCGACTCCCGGCACGCAGAAACCATGGAGCAATAGATGCAGCAGCTTATGGCTCAATGCATTCTTCGTCGCATAAGGTGCAAAAACTCAAACAGGAGAACGCCCATATTCGCCAGCAAATTGCTAGAGTCAATTCAGAGCTTCCTCCTTCCGCGCTGCCTACAGGTAAATACACGGTAGCCCGCATGAGCCTAAACAGTTTCTGGATAGTTGTGTTGTACTATTCACATTTAAGGCTAATTATTTTCCCACTGAGCAAGATAAGGTAGTGTTTCTGATTTCACACTTGTCAGGGGCGGCTCTTGCTTGGGCAACCCCTCTGGTAACCTCAGGAAATCTGATGCTGGATTCTTATGCGGCCTTCGTAAACAACCTAAAGGCTATGTTTAGCCGACAGGAGATTTCCATAACCTCACAAGAAAGACTACTAGACCTCCGGCAGGGAACACAGGACTTAATATCCAATATCACACAGTTCAAACAACTGTCTTCCAAAACTGCATAGCCAGACAACACTTTACTTACCTTGTTCCGGAGGGGCTTAACCAAAGAACTGAAGGACGAAGTGTCCCGGGTTCTCTGACCTGCCAATTTAGCGGACATGATTACTCTCACCGTGCAAATAGACTACAGGCTCCAAGAATGGCATAAAGAGAGAAGAAAGGGGCGCCCGACGAGACCTCGATTTGAATATCCCAGTAATCCACCTAAAGCAGTGCCCACCGAAGAACTGATGCAAATCGGATCAGCTCGAGGACCTCTCTCCCCGTGAGGAACGTGATCGCAGACACATCCAAGGTTTATGTATGTACTGCAGCTCTTCCTCCCATCTGGTAAGAGAATGTCCCGTAGCCCCACCAAGACAACAGGATGTTAGGAAGTTGGGAAGCACGCCTGCCCAGCCGTAAGAGGAACCGCAGCTAGGGTGAGTCAAGATGGTTCCTCTAACGTCCATCTACTAACACAAAACACTCATATCACGGTGAATACTATGGTGATAATTGTGTTAAAGCTCTCCTTTGACGGGCATGACGTACTCAACTTTCCCGCTCTTGTGGACTGTGGGGTGGCAGGCAAATTCATTGATGATAAGTGGGCTGAGACACAAGGGATCAGACACCTACCAAAACCTGTCTCCATCCCCATACAAGGTGTCGACGACAGCCCCTTGGTGTCTGGACCAATCCGAGAACAGGCGTTACCCATAACCTGCCTTGTTTCATCTCACATAGAAGAAATTAGCTTTGACTTGATAAAAGCTGCCCAATTCCTGATTATCCTAGGCCTCCCCTGCCTTCACCTACACAACCCATTTATCAACTGGTCAGCAGGCACACTTTTTCTAGGATCAGAACACTGTGTTACACATTGTTTGTCTAGTAATGCAGTTGGCATTCATATCACCCCTCCAATTCCTCAAGCTGGAACCACCACGATTGTTAATCATTTGAGAGGTCTTCCTGAGGAGTATGCCTATTTTACCCAGGTGTTTTCCACACCTCCATTCTCCACGCTACCTCCACATCGATGTGAAAACTGTCACATCGATTTGATTCCGGATCAGCCTATTCCCTTCGGACATATGTGCATGTTGTCTCAGAAGGAAAAGGCTGTCCTCAAAGAATATTTTCAGACCAATTTGCAGAACAGTCTGATCTCTGAATACACTTTACCCGCAAGAGAATCCCTCTTTTTCATCCCTAAAAAATAAACAGATGAATTGCGGCCTTGCATGGATTATAGGGGATTAAATAAAATCATGGTGGCAGATAAATATCCAATGCCCTTAATACCAGACATCCTCGAAGTAGTAACAGGAGCCACGATACACACCAAGCTGGAACTCCGAGGGGCTTATCACCTTATTCGTATTGAACCAGGGATGAATGGAAGATGGCGTTCATAACCCCTTTCGGACATTTTGAATATCATGTCATGCCATTTGGTCTTTCCAATGCTACAGCGATATTCCAGTGGTTCATGGACCACCTATTCGCAGACTTGCGACTACACTTCGTAGTAGTATATCTAGATGATATTTTGATCTTCTCCCCTAATGTACAAGAACACGTCCGACACGTCAATATTGTATTGGATTGGCTTCAAACCAACCAGTTATATTGCAAAATCGAAAAATGTGAATTTCATCGACCCTAGGTCACTTACTTAGGATTTGTGTTATCTGCTCTCTGGGTATCCAGGGATCTGCAAAAGATCGCAGCTGTGACAGATTGGCCTCCTCCTGTCAACGTTAAAGAGATCCAAAGATTTGTAGGGTTTGCTATCTTTTATAGGAAATTCATCCCTCGTTTTTCTGAGCTTATCCTACCACTCACCAGACTACTCAAAAAAGGGGTACCGTTCTTGTGGGATTCACAGGTGCAGAAGTCATTTGATGTACTCAAAGAATACTTCGCCACTGCTCCAATCCTGATAACTCCCGGCCAAGTCAAAAGATACATCTTGGAAACTGATGCATCTCACTACACCTTAGGTGCACTACTGCTTCAAGAAACAGCGGATAGCAGGGAACGGACTGCGGCATATCTCTCCAAGATCTTTACCTCCTTGGAAGTAAACTACTCGGTCTTGGAAAAAAATAACTTTTGGCAATTAAACGATCCTTCGAGGAGTGGAGACATTTGTTATTAGGTGCATCTCAACCCATTGAAGTTCGCACGGACCACCAAAACCTGAAGGTACTCCAATATGCTCAAACTACAAACAGTCGACAGGCTCGTTGGGCTCAAGTCTTTTCATCATACAACATTTGTTTCACCTTTTTACCTGGTTGTTTGAACCTCCGAGCTGATGATCTTTCTCGTAAAAACCATGGCTAGATTTCATTCCGAAAGGATCTTCCCCCATTCTACATTTGTCTAGGCACTTACTGATTCTTTACAGAAGATAAAGCAATCCACTTTCTGTCTTCATAATCCATTTATGGAATTGCTTCGTACCCACGGTCTCATTCAAAACAGAGGAATCTTCTTTCATGGACAACAGGTCTTAGTTCTGACCACAGACTTACAGCATGAAGTGCTCCAAATGTGCCATGACTCTCGTACGCTGGCCATCGAGGGATCTCCACTACACAGGACTTCGTCCGGAGACATTTTTGGTGGCTTTCTGTGAGAAACGATGTACGAGACTATGTACTTGCCTGTCCCACTTATCTTCAGTCTAAAACTCCATGTTATTTTCCTATGGGGCTTCTATCTTGGATGCCCATACCTGTAAAACCCTGGCAGGTCATATCTATGGACTTTATCATGGATCTTCCTGTTTCAAATAACCACACAGCCATCATGGTCACTATTGATAATTTTACCAAATTGGCACATTTCTCTCCTCTGCCAGGGGTTCCCACCACTACAGAGATGGCTAGGATCTTCATCTGTGAGATATTTAATCACCACGGTTTGCCTGAGACTATTGTTTCCGACTATTGTGGGTACATTTATCTGCCCAGGAGAACTCCCCTACATCACCAAACCACATCTCAGCAGTCACCAGAAGAACGGCTGTGCTGGCTCTGTTGAGCATGATGCCTTGCATTAAAACAGCATTTTGCAGTCACCAATATAATGGCAGAGCTGTTTTATCAGCCACACATGGGGCAAGATGAAACACAGAACACCCCGAGAATTGCTGCCAGTAATTTCTTCATTTGCACCAGAGAAAAGAAGTCAAAGGCAACGTTGCTATTCTGCTAGCTCAAATCTTTTTCACTGAAAAAAAGAAAATATTCTGTCTTTTATAATGACTGCACCCTGATGCTATTTTTCAGCTTTGCAACAGTACACAACTTGGTTCCAGTGAGACCCAGCTATGTCTATCCATATTTAGGTGGTTCTCCAGCAAATGGGGGCATTTCTCATTGAAGGACAGACTGTCAGGCAAGATCTGTGAAATAAGAACGAACTTCACTCCAAGCTGTACGCAAAACGCTTTACTTTTGCAACAAAATATCACAGATAAACTCTTTACAAAAAGCCCTCTCTCTCTCCTAGCTCATGTCAGTTTTTAAAGGACCTTTTATTTGAACAGATGCCTGTGCATTAGAAACATGACTGGGGCTTTGGAAAGGTTCAGAAAATGGATGCAAGGAAGGCCGCATTATAAAGTGACAGCCAAGGAAAATTAACCATGTGTGAAATGGTGTTTTTTACAAACAAGAAAATGTCTGTTTAAAAGTAAATTGTTAAATTAAGTCCCTGTCCTTGCATATAAATGTGATGGGGTTTGTTTTAAAACATATATAGGATATTTAATTCTAACACACTTGCTTTCTGATCCAGGAAAGAAAAATAAATAAATAAATAAAGTTGCTGTGAGGCCTGCAGAACAGGTTTTTACAGGTCCTGGCTTAAACGGATCTTGCTTCCTGGGAACAGGATCTACCTCGCTCCAAGTGGACCCGCCCCCGGGCCATATGAATAGGCATGGGTGGAGGATCTTGCATGCTCCTCAGACAATGTGTCAGTGCACCATCCTGGGACAAAGTATTTCCAGGACAACATAGGTGTGACTTTCTGGTAGCACCTCCCCACAACTCAAACTGAAGAGCTTAGAAGGCGTATCCATGACAAGACTGGGCTAAACTGACCAGACACTGACATTTGGCTGTGGATTTGGGAAGAATATCCTAATTTGGAAGACAAAGCTGGCCCATTTGGGCAAAATACTGTTCTTATTTAATAAACTTTAAGACTTTTATTTCTGCAACCAGAAAAAGCAGTAATGTGAAAGTTTAACGGTTTAAATGTAATTTGCGTGGCATTAAAATAAGACATTGTAGCTTTCCCTAGCATGTAGGAGACGCAAACGGCAGGAAAATGTAATTCATGCGAAATGTATGCATGGTACAACTTTGAAAATGAATGCAAACATGCTCTATGATAACATGTAAACATATATAAAATTGTAGAATTTTAGGTGAAGAGGTTCCCACTAGAAATTGCGAAAGATTATTAGAACGACTAAATAACATCGTAGAAATTTGGGAGATGGAATGACAGGTTCAGTGTAAAATATTGAGTCTGCCTATGTGATTTTCAAAAGCACCACAACTGTAAAATTGTGCAATTTATGTCATAACGGATTTTGGCAAAAACAACTGTGGGAGGGCATGGGCATTGTAAGCACACACAATAAAACTGATGTCATGTACCTGAAGTCCAACCGGCTGACAGGAAGGTGTTGACTGCCACCCCTGACCAATCCAGTTGTTAGAGGCATGTCAGGCCAAAGGTCGGCCCCCATAGTAAATGCTGTGATGTCATCCACCTTATAAAAGGTGGAGGCTCAGAGAGACAAAGCGCTGATGTTACACTCACCTGCTCTCTGCGGGGATGTTGGGGCATGGTTGCAGCCCTCCCAGGAAGTACGACCCACCAGTCTGCTTCCTCCCACTGCAAATAGGCTGTGGGCTGCTGCGATAAATTGGAACTCTGCACCTGAGTAGATATGAGAGGATGTAAGTTTACTGGCCTGCGAGTGAATTCCCTCGCAAACCCTTCCTCCCATAGTGTGGTGAGCATGCATCATCCCATTAAGGCTCACCTGTACATTATTAATGGTGAACTCTCCATCCTGCTACTTCTGGCAGGGGCGCATGCAGGTTTAGGACCGAGTTCTGGTCCTTTATACGTGGTGTCCAGTCCAGCTGCGATGATTCCAAGCCTTTCTGGTAAGTGTTTTTCTGTTTTTCTGATTGTCTTGAAGTATTGGTATTGTCTTGTTCACAGCCTGTTATCAGCTCTGTAACAATGTCTATCTTTCTCCCCAAATAGGTGTGATTGCGGTCCAGCAGAGCAGCAGAGCCCGAGGGGCTCTGGATGAGGAGCGGAAGATCCCACGGCGGTCCAGCAGGAGGTAAGTGTGCTTTTAAGGACAAACATGAAGAATTTTGCAAGTGCAACCTTAAACTGCAGGTTTGTATGTCTAACCCTGCCTTTTGTCTTTCATGAAAGAAGAAGATGTCTTGCTGCGGTTCCGCGTGCCAGAGATGAAGAAGATGTTGTGCTGCAGTTCCGCGTGCCGGAGATGAAGAGGATGTCGTGCCCATAGCTGAAGTCCTGCGATCCGGAAGATGAAAAATGGACGCAAGGTTCAGTGGTGATGTAAATGTGAGCTGAATACGGAAGGTAAGCATATGAACAGGAGACTGGATTCCCAAGGTAAGTGCTATTTAACCCAGGTGGGGGTGAGCGTTACGCTGCATGCAAATGCAGATTAACGCGAAGCGTGTGCCTTGGGTTTGGACTGGCTTTTATAGCTGAGCTCTTAAGGCCGCACCCACTAGCCCAGTTCTGCTTGCCACACCCTGCCACTCCTTGAAGTTGCACGTGCATCTGAAGATAGAAAGCCACACCCGGACTGATTGCACACAAGTGGAAAGATCTTGAAAGCACTCCCGCCCATAATAAAAGAGTCTTGCTCATGTTTCAAGCCCTTCTGCCCATAATAAGAGTCTTGCTTATGTTTCTCCATGAGCCTGGCGCCAAAGGCGCCAGGGCTGAGTCCAACCAGGCCCCAGTGCATAAACGTCCCAAAGGGACGTGCGTGAACTATGGTGCCCCTTGCTCCCTCCACCTAATGGTACAGCTCCTGTGATCCTGGACAAGTGGCCATGACAGCACTCCCCCTCAAGGCCCCTCTCAAGGGTGGTCCTCCTCTTGGTCCTGGTTTGGTGGGGTTGGTGCGATAGAACTGCCTAACCAATCGGGGAGCATGGACATGTTCGCTGGGTTCCCAGGTTCAGTCTTGAGGGCTGTATCCTTTCCAGTCTATGAGGTAGTATAATTTGGATCGGACTACCTTAGAGTCTAGGATAGTTTTGACTTTGCACTCCGGCTCCCCCTCAATTATCAAAGGATCTGGTGGAATGCCGATACGTGTACCCGGTCGGTTCCATTGGTTTTAGAAGTGAAACGTGAAACACCGGATGAATCCGCATGTTAGATGGCAACTCCAACTTTATGGCGGCGGTATTGATTATGGCCTTAGTTGTGTAGGGCCCCAAGTATCTGGGGCGGAAAGCTCTTGGTCCGTTCAGAGGAATGTTCTTTGATGCCAACCAGACTTTGTCTCCGATTTAGTAACTGGGAGCTTCTCTTCGATGTTGATAAGCAAATCTTTTCTCTCTCTCCTTGGCTCTGGTCAGATGCTCGGTTGCTTCTTTAAAAACCTGGGTGATGGTTTGTGCAGGTTTGCTATTGCTGGCATTTCTAATGTGTCGAGTGGATCAAAACCAGATGTCCCTGGATGCCTTCCGTACACAGTATAAAACAGACTTTGCCCTGTATTGGTGTGAATGGAATTGTTGTATGCGTATTCCACAAACCAGAGGATGTATTTCGAGGAGTCTTCACATTGTTGTAAGATGTATCTTAAATACTGCTCTAGGGTCTGGTTGGTTCGTTCGTTCAGACCATCAGTTTGGGGGTGGTGATTTGGCAATTTTACAACACCTTCTCCAGAATGCTGAAACAAATTGGGTTCCACGATCCGATATCAATACCCATGTGAACCCATGCAGTCGCACAATGTGTTCTAGAAACACTGCCACGAGAGCAGAAGCGGTGGGGAGCCCTTTCAAAGGAATGAAATGGGCCATTTTGGAGAACAAATCCACAATAACCAAGATGGTGTTGTAACCATTGCTGGAAGGGAGATCTGTAATAAAATCCATTGACAGAGTGTGCCACGGTGCTGGCGGTACCATCAATGGACGTAGAAGACCGGCAGGGTTTTGCCTTTGAGATTTATGTTCAGCGCAGACACCACAGGTCACAATGAAGTGGATAATGTCCTTCCTCCAAGTGGGCCACCAATAGTATTTCTTTACTTTAGCCTGAGTTTTTGCTATTCCTGGATGTCCTTTCACCAAGGAATCATGATAGATGGTGATGATCTGGTTCTGTCGTTTCTTATCCTGAATGTACAGTCGCTCTTGCAAGTATGGAAGACCGTCTTTAATGGTGTATCAGTCTCCTTTTCAAAGCCATTCCACTTGGGCAGATTGACTCATCTAGCATCGCAAATTGGAATGTAGATTGTCCAACAGGTTCACGGACAATCATATTGTGGATCCGCTCTTCAGGAATGATAGTCACAGGGTCCGGTGTAGTGAAAGCTTGATTTTCCTCGCTCATGGGAGAGAGGGCATCCGCTTTCCAATTACAAACTCCTGGTCTATAGGTAATGAAAAAGTCATATTCTGCCAAGAAAAGGGCCCAACGAAGTTGGCATGAGGATTGCGCTTTAGCAGACTTCAAGTATTGTAGGATGCAGTGATCCGTGATGACAGTGACTGTATGTCTGGCTCTGAGAAGATGTGTCCATGCTACGGTGCCTTGATTGCTGGCAATTATTTGTGAGTGATTGCATAGTTCAATTTGGGAGGAGAAAATGGAACCAGAATGCCACGGGGTGTAATTGTCCGGTTTCCGGGTTCCGTTGTGACAATACAGCTCCAATTGCAATGTTAGAGGTGTCAGTTTCAACCACATATGGCAAATCTGGTTGCAGATGTCGTAAAACGGGTGCTGTGGTAAACGCTCATTTTAGTTTCTGGAAGGCTTTCTCAGCCTCTGGGGACCAGCAGAATTGTTTGTTTTTTTTGCAACAGAGAGGTGATAGGATGGACGATCTGAGAGAAACCGGGTATGAACCGATGATAGAAGTTGGTGAATCCGAACACACTTTGTACTCCTTTTGTAGACGTCAGTGAGGGTCATTGAAGGATAGTGTCCACTTTGCGTGTATCCATGCAAACGCCTCGTGGTGTGAGAATAAAGCCAAAAAATACGACCTCTGTTACATGGAAAAAACACTTCTCCAACTTGGCAAACAGTCGATGTTGCCGAAGCTTTTCTAGCACTCTCCGAACATGACCAAATGCTCTACTTTGGAAGTTGAATAAATGAGAATGTCATCAATATAGACAAGTGCGCAAACGTCCAGTAATTCATGGAGCACGTCATTCATAAAGAACTGGAATGCCGCGGGCCATTACATAACCCAAAGCGCATCACCTGGTATTCGTAGAGAACATATTTAGTACAGAACGCTGTCTTCCACTCGTCTCCTTCTTTGACCCTTACAAGGTGGTAGGCCCCTCGTAAGTCCAGTTTGGTGTAAATCTGAGCATTTTTTATCTGATCCAAGAGTTCTGCGATAAGTGGTAACGGGTATCTATTCTTCACCATGATCTGGTTTAGTGCCTATAATCAATGTATGTTCTTAAGTCGCACTCCTTTTTAGGCACATAAAAGAGTGCAAAGGGGACAGGGGATTTAGATGGACGGATGAAGCCATTGGCTAGGTACTGATCTAGGTAAGATTTTAGGTGTTGGTTTTCCTGCTCAGTTAGAGCATAAATCCAACTGCAGGGTATCTGGGATCTGGGTAGGAGATCAATTTGGCAGTCGTAGGACCTGTGCGGAGAAAGGACGTTTGCTTGTTCCTTTTGAAAGACATCCTGTTATTCTAGGTATTTCAGTGGCAAGGAGTCAGTGAGACCCAGTACGGTTCCGTTCTTATTCTTCGGTTTGGTGAGCCTTTGAGTGTAACAGGTGTCAAAACAGTCTTGGGGAAAGGTCAGAACTCGTTTCTGCCAGTCAATCTTAGGGTTATGGGTCTCCAACCAAGGCATTCCTAATATAATTTGGAACTGAGGAGCACCAATGAGATCGAAGGTAATGTCCTTTTGGTGGCCATCCTGACACAAGAGCTTGACTTTTTCGGTATAATGTGTTACTGGGTGTTAGGCAGAATCATATGCAGTGCCCTTAGGGAACACCACACACAATTAAGACTACAAGTGACAGTATAAATTCACCTTTGGTACAAGCCTGTACTACACAGTAAAGTGGTAGCGATGGCTGAGCAGCCAGACTTATCTCAAGAGTAAAGTGAACAGTATCAGAAGTTACACACAGGACAGCAATTACTATGGTTCAAACAAACACTGACTCAAGGTTTTTGAGTAAAGATATACATTTATTTACACATTCATGTGTAAAACAGTTCACTAAATAGAGCAGCAGAAAAATCACACTTTTCATATAATACACAACACCCAATTAATTCAGGACAAGTTAAGCTCAAAATGAAGTGTGAGCAAAATGGCACTCCAGCAATTTAAAAGGGAGGGAAAGACAAGGTTATACAAAATTAAGCAGCACCAACAAATAAGTAGGCAGGGCACTTTAGAAAAGGCTTGCTACAATGAGGATTCAAATCAATAGGCCTGGGCCAATGTTAATGGTTCAGAGTCTTTGCAGAGGATCACACAGTTCAGAGTAGTTTGCGGTTAAATCTTTGCCAAGAGTTCGAAATGAAGTTGGTCTGATGAAAAGTTACTTAAAAGAATAGAGAAGGACAAGCCCTCAGGTTGGCGAAAGATTTAAAACACTTTCACCGCGGTCGGACGGAATGAACAACCGGGTTTGAACAGTACCTTTAGAGCAGAAGAATGCTGTAACTGAGGTAGAAGTTCCTGGCAGATCCTGCAGGTTCACAGTTCCTGAAGTGACTGCCAGACTGACATGAAGAAGGAAGACTGAAGGGTCCTGCATTGCAAAGGGAAGAAAACAGAAGCAGAGCAAAGCGACAAATAAAAGGTGCACTCTTTAAAACCCAAACAGGGTCCAGTCCTCCTGCCTATCCAGTTCACTGCAGCTGTGCACAGCAAATTCGACCAGGGGAGGTAGGCCTTGCTTAGTGTTTGGCGAACTGGTTGGTCTCACCAGCTCAAGGGAAGAAGAGTCCTTGCAGATCTTCTTTGTCGTCGAAGTTTGGATATTAGGACCCGCAGCAGGGCTTCACCAGGAGGTTCAGTCGTGGTAGTGGTGCTCTTCCTTCAGCTTCTCTTCGGTTCTCTCAATCCAGTGGCGACTCTGCCTTCCAAGTCCCAGAGACCTGCTTTTTATGCAGTTTTCCCCCATTCACACAGCCTGGCTGTCAATCACACAGTAGGGTGGTTGTCCTGGTGGGACAGTCACCACAGCCAATCATACAGAGTGTGACATGGGTCTCCAAGGAGATCCTTTGCAGGGAGTCTCAAACCCCTCCCTCACATCCTGTCCCCCTCAGACATTCAGGCACCTAAGGAAGGCTTCTGTGCAGAAGCCCGCCAAAGGACGGCAAACAAAGGAACCACACCTGGTTTGGCGTGCAGAGTAAAACACGAGAAAGACCTTTACCAAAAGAAATGGCGAATAAACCCAGCCGGATCCAAATAAAAGTAAATGGGTCCAGCAGATTAAGGTTCGAAGCTACTAACTTAGCCTAAAACAGTACCAAAGCTATTCTCATAGACCGTGGTAGGAAAAATATGGAAGATACCACTGTCATGAGCCAAATCTTAAAGGGGAATGAAATAATGTTCCATGAGAAACAGACAAAAAGGAATAACTATTAACCCTTTCCAGTACTCTATGGAAGATAGTTTGTACTGGGTCTGTGGATTTAAAAAGACTAATAAAGTCAATGGCAACGTTATTTGTTCTGGGAGACAGTAGTGAGTTTAAAGTGGGAAGTCTGAAAAAGACAAACCTGTGTCACTGCAATAAAGACGCCGTGGGACACACAGTAAAAAGCTGATGCCTATGCAGTAGGTGAGGCTCCACAGTCTATGAACACAAAAATGTACAACACTTGTAAGAGTGGGAAAAAATGCTCACACTCTTACCAGGTGAAAAATAAATCCTAGAAATCCAGCAAAGCTGCTGAGGGACTCTGTAGGTAAGGGACATTAGCCATCATGGAGAATTCTCCCTACCACTTGCCCCTCCCCCCCAGACTAAGGGACAGGAGGATCTGATCCCCACCAGGATGGAACTCCTGTTGCAAGTTGTTTAAATGGCCTGCTGAGTACACCAGCAACCTTTTGTAACCCTTGCTAAGAACATTTTTCCAATGGTTTTCATTTGTAGACTACATGACCTACAAACCTTTTGTGGTACATCTCTCTTTTTTAATGTATAGGGGATATGTTCTAACAGTCCCTCAGAAGTTGTAACAACCTCTGAACCTACAATAGGCTTTTTCAAGGGGTCCTTAGAAAGGAATCCCTTAGATCTAGAGGAGCCTCCATGGTTCCTCACCACCTCTCTCACACAAGCAGGTTGGGTCTCAGGTATCTTGGTTGGAGGGGCGGTGGTCAAGCAAGGTACATGCTGCCACTTCCTCTGAGTTCTGACCTTACCTATTTTAGAGGTTTCCCTCCTAATACTAGGATTTACATTGGAGTCTTCAGTAGAAGCTCCAATAGTCTTAAGGTGTTTAGCAGTAGACCTATATTTCCTGGTTTCCCACCAGCTTTGAGAATTATCAGTTCTCACAGGCCTAGAGAGGAGTCCAATCTGTCTATTGACCTCTTCCTCAGAAGCAGGGGGAGTCAAAGACTTTACAATTGGATGGGCAATGATGGAGCTTGGTTGGGGCTCCCATTTCCTTACTATACTGCCTCAGATTTGCCTGGGTTAGAGGCCAACTTACTAACACCAGGGCTCGCAGTGGGGTTCTCTGTAGAGGTTCCCACAGGCTCAGAGTGGTCTCTTAAGGTTGCAACTCTAGCCAATTTGGTTTGGTTCTGTTTTCTCCCACTGGGAGGCCTGGGCTACTGGATACTATTCCTAGAGCTTTTAAATCATTCCCCAATAGGACTCTCCCAGGCACCTCATTCTGGGCACCAAGAGGAATCCTCACTGTCATATTATTACACTGAATGAGAGCTGGCAGAATTGGAACCAACTGGACAGGGCCTCCAGAGAATTTAGTGGGACCTTTGTGTGCCTTAGCAACATCCTCAGGCCTGAAAAAGCTTCTATCCACTACTGTTCTGCTGGTCCCAGTGTCTCTCCTGGCAGGAGTATCCTGGCCATTGATAAGAACACGGTCCATATAATACCTTCTAGAGTTTTCTGGAATGGAGTTGTACACATCCATATTCTGTTTCTTACCCAGACCCATGGACTCTAAGTATATAGGTGCCTGAAGACCCAAGGGTGCTTCAGCAAATAGTTCAAAGTGGGCACTAGCCATTTGTACTTCTTCCTCTGGGGAGAATGCTATGGAGGCAGTGCTGATCCTTGCAGGTTTACCCTTGCACCTGGAATCTCCTTTGACATAGTCAATTGACCCACAAACATATCATTTACAAAATGCTCTCTGGAATAGGGGCTTCTGATGACCTCCCTCTGGTTGAGCACCAGAGGATTCACTAGCCCTATTTGGTTTCCCATAAGGCTTACCCTGGTTATGTTTGTGGGCCTCTTCTGGATGGAAGGTACTAAAATTCTCTGTGTTATCTTTCTTTGGCTGCTTTCCCTCATCCTTCTTCTGAGTTGCCCCAGAATCCTAGTGAGTAGACCTGTTGGCAACCCACAAGTCAGAAGCCTTAGCTAACTTATTTGGATCTATCTCCTTCGAATCAGCCAAGTTCTGTCTGAGCTCAGGAGAGCAGACATCATATATTGACTCCAACATAACAAGATTTCTCATACCTTCATAAGTGTTTACTCTGTAACCCTTAACCCAACCATCTATGTTTTTCAAACACTGACATACCCAGGTAGCCCAAGGGGTACCATCATGCTTTTTTAGAGTCCTAAACCTCTTAAATTACTGGGAAGGAGTCTTCCCAAATCTAGCAATTACAGCTAGCTTCACACACTCATAATCCATCCTATCCACCTCCCCCAACTCCATTACAACATCAGATGCAACAGTGGATAGCCTAGAGAAGAGCCAAGGAAGCAGCTGATTCCCTGTAATGTCTTGAATCCCATGGTTATATTCAAACATTGCCAACCAATCCAAAATATCAAGCTTAGCATCATACATACCAACAATGTCTTTAGGCATACTGGGTCACTTAGGACTGGAAGACCTAGAAGACTCTGGGAGAGAAGCATTTTCAATCGACAATTTCTTCATTTCTAAGGCATGATTCAACTCCATTTCTCTGAGCTTACGTTCTTGATGCTTTTGTTCAGTTTGAGCATTAATACGTTTGAATCCCAATTCAAGCCTCATCTTTTCCAGAGCAAGGAATTCAGGACTGAGTGTATGACCTGATGGGGTCCCAGTGGACAAAGGTTGAGGTTGCTGAGCAGCTAGAGGCGCATTAAGGCCTACATTGTGAGACACATCTGCCTCATCTAACTCATCCATAATAACAGACACATTACAATACTCATCATTTTCCACATTTGCTGGAGGGTCAGGTATTTCATACCCACTCTCCAGACATTGTTTCTCTAACAACCTTTCAATTAACTCTGACTTTTTGCCTTTAACAGAGAGATTCCTTTCTCTACACAGATTTTTCAGATAATCCACAGTGTAACTAAGGAGGGTCTCCTGACTGTAGCTTTCCATATCAAACATGATTAAAATTGCTTTTTAGTGATATTTAGCCTTGTGGTTAGTTGATCCAAGGTAATAGCAGCACTCTAAGTGTAATCACCATACTTGATCCTCGCCACTGTCATCAGTGTTAGGCAGAATCATATGCAGTATCCTTTGGGGACACCACACACAATTAAGACTGCAAATGACAGTACAAATTCACCTTTGGTACAAGCCTGCACTACACAGTAAAGTGGTAGCGATAGCTGAGCAGCCAGACTTATCTCAAGAGTAAAGTGAACAGTATCAGAAGTTACACAAAGGACAGCAATTACTATGGTTCTAACAAACACTAACTCAAAGATTCTGAGTAAAAGAATATACATTTATTTACACATTCATTTGTAAAACAGTTCACTAAATAAGGCAGCAGAAAAATCACACTCTTCGTATACTACACAACACCCAATGAATTCTGGACAAGTTAAGCTCAAAATGAAGTGTGAGCAAAATGGCACTCCAGCAATTTAAAAGGGAGGGAAAGACAAGGTTATACAAAATTAAGCAGCACCAACAAGTAAGTAGGCGGGGCAATCTAGAAAAGGCTTGCTACAATGAGGATTCAAATCAATAGGCCTGGGCCAATGTTAATGGTTCAGAGTCTTTTTTTTTAAAAAAAAATATTTTTTATTTATTGTGCACTAGCCAATTTGACTTCTAACACATTTCAACAGTAATGAAAGAAAGAAAAAAAAACAATATACAATCCATCAAAAATGTACATATACTAAATACAAAAGCAATAAACATCCTAAATGAAAAAAGAGAGAGAAAAAAAACAAAAATTCGAATCACTAGTAACAATTCAATCTAAAACTAACTTCAGTTCCCTTAAACACCTTCCAACCTCAATTGATAAGGCTGACTCATTCCCAGAAGATAGTCTTGCCCAAAACTCATCAGAATTAATATAAGACTCGTCATAAACAAATCTATTAAAATAGCCAGCCCTAACACTCCATGCCCCAGAGCAACTAGATAACAAATGCTTAATAGTCTGGAGATCGTTACAGGGGCACCTATCACAGATCGGTGAAATTCCTCCTTCCTTATCTCTAATAGCTAGTAATTCTAAGGTAGGAAGTAAATTTAAACGAAATCTCCAAAAAATTGACCTGAACCGAGGATTAGGGGACTTCTTTAAATAAGTCGGCAAGGTTGAAAGACGTTTATCTAATATTGTCAAGGAAGTTGATCTTTTCGTTTTTCGCATATCATCAATAGTGTCTATCCAATCATTCAATTTCATTTTTTCTTTCACTTTTAAAGGGTTCTGTAAAAGGAATTCAGCGACACAGTCACAGTCAGACAACAGTTCTAAAAATGTTTGCCCCAATCTACATAAGAAGAAATTGTTCCCTAGTTGGTACTCTATGGCAATTTCCTCAAATAAGGAATTCTTTGGAGGATCTAAGATTAGTCTGTAAAGAGTCATCCACTTCCATTCTAGCCATGATCTAAGTGATGAAAGACCAAGTTCATAGCGCAAACTAACAATTGGAACACAATCTGGCAGACCTAAAGTACGTTTCCAGATCCTAGACTCAATTACATCCCAATCTATCTCCAAAGCTAAATTGCTATAATCCAATCCATAAAGAATTATGGGAATTACCTTCCCTATGTAGAATCTAATAAGTGGGAGAATAGAAAATTTGCCGAACTTAGAATTGATTTTTTTCATCTGAGCACATAATTTCACTACTTTTAGATCAATAGATGACACCAAATTACTCAGAGTCTTTGCAGAGGATCACACAGTTCAGAGTAGTTTGCGGTTAAGTCTTTGCCAAGAGTTCGAAATGATACAATGGTAAAAATAATTCTGGGCGTTTTATTTAAAAGGCAAGGTTTGGGAAAGGAACTCAATGAGAAAATCGTTTTGGGCTTTTTATCTAAAAGGCAAGGTTTGGGAAAGGAACTCAATGGGAAAAATTGTTGTGTGCTTTTTATTTGCATAAAATGCAGGGCCTTGGGATTCTGATTTGGAATGCAAGTAAATAAATGGGAAATATATTTGTGCCCACTCTACGTTCACTTGCATGGCAGAGTTTTAGAGGTACTTATTTTGGGATTATGTACACTCCCAATCTGTACCAGCTCTAACACACTGGGCATGAACGTTGTTAGTTTTAAACTCTAACAACACTCATCCTGCGATTTTCTATATGGGAATGAATTGATTTAACTTTGATTCAATGTGCTAAGGATCTACACAGTTTCACCTCCCATCCCCACAATTTAATGGAAAGGATTAAGGTAGGCAGTTCCCAACACAATTCAATGTAAATGTATCGGGTGATTTTCTATGGTGGAATTAATTTGAGTAAAATTTAATAAAATGTGCCAGGGGACCACCTGGTTCCACCCCTCCTACCCACTCTGCAAGATGGAGAATAAGAATAACAGATTCCTCCACACTTTTGTTGGAATTTGGATTTAACTACTTACATGGGAGGCCTTGGTTATGGGGCATATAGGGAAATAGCAGGGCTCCTCTGAGGACTGCACAGATCTGATCAAAGGCTTTGGTCAAGGTTAGTCCACAGTACCCAGACTTACTCTGGCTGCTCAAATAGAAGGCCCAGCTAGCTTCTAGATTTCCCAGTCTCTGTATCCCATGCATTTCTTTAGGCCTTGGGAGCTCTCCTTGTCTATCTGCTAATTGTTCCTTGAAAGAGTGGAAATGTCAAAGGAAAAGTCAAAATGACTAAAAGCCAAAAAGTCCTTCCCAGACTGAAAACTGAGCTCTTATCGGGCTGGTGACACTCCATTATTATCACGCTATGGATTGGCCAGCTCTCTCTCCCAATACACCCACTGTCTGCTAATAGGACAAGGAGTTAGGAGGTGTGGATGATAGAGGCTGAGGGAGGAGAAAGATTCATTATCCCAAAATGACAAGTGGGTTTTACTTTTTCAGTGTCCTTAAAATCTCACAACATGGCAGCTACCTTACCTTTTCAGATAACTGCAGATATATATATATATATATAAATATATATATATATATATATATATATATATATATATATATATATATATATATATGTTCTATATTTAATGGCGAGTTGGAAAATACTAATCTTATCTAGGCACGCCCTTCCTGGGAGGAGTTACCATTTTTATTGGTTTGCTCCTGAGCTGAAATAGTCACAAATCTGACCCTTCAAGAGTCAAACCGTACTTCCATAACTTCTCACCACACCAACTCTTAATTTCCTCTGAATTATGAGAAGACCGGAATCTTAATTGTCTTCATAACTCAAATTGTATGCATCACACAGGATTTATATTTACATGGAACCATTGGGCTTTGTATCCCCTTTAACATGAGTCATGGATCAGCCCCAAAGTGGCCCCCACCTTTTTTAAGAATAATTTCTGTTCTTGTGATCTGGCACAAACATCTGCTTATCAGCAGGGCCTGCTTCTTACACAATGTTTGAAGATCCATTAGTTGCGCTGTAACCATTTCTTGAGGTCGAGCCAGCCCTAAAAAGGTATTTTCTATTGCCCACTAATGCACAGCTAATGGGAAGACCTGAACTTAAAGGTCATTTTGCCAGCCATGTTATCTGCAACTTGCACAATTCTAATCTAATTCTATGCTATTTCTTTGTATTCATAACTGAACCAGGCCTGCTTTTCCTGGTGGGCCCTGCCCACAGGTCTTGCGTTCAAAGTTTCAAAGGCACATACCTTTCAGTTCAGTGGGGAAAACACAAGCTGCACCCATACTTCAGAAAATACAGCTTTAAATCAACAAGATGTGCTTACATGTAACATTTAACATTATATCTGGGCATGCCATTTATAATATAATCTTTCTTTACATACAGTTCAGACAGATACACATTTACATTTGGTATAATTCACACAGAGGCCACAGTTACATAGAAGATTATTGTTCACTTCTCCAACAAGTAAGCCTTTCCATTTAAATGTCAGTGAAAAGTGTCTCCAAAATATGTCACGTGGCTTCACTTTTTAAATGTAAGACACAATTCCTGCTTGGTATTTTTCATATGCCTAACATTTCAAGGTATCTTTACCCATGTGTACTGCTGCAGTTTTGAATCTGTCAAAAAGTGCCTTTTCCCCATTTACACAAAGTCAACATCTGCAGCACTGCATGCCTCTTCCCATTCATTGAACATATCCAGCATTTTTGCACTCTCAGGTAGATTACCTTTCACTTGAGAACATTTCTGTTTTAATAGAATTGAACTAGGCCAATTTCTTTTCATTTCACTAGGCCTTAGGTCGGAAATCACTGTTTTGTACTGGCTTTTATATTTCAATGGGACTCTACCTCAGCCAGCTTCACTCTCACAATAGGCGCCTAACATGGCCTCTCCATCTCTGTCACTCTGGGGCTGTATTTTAACCCCACAAGCCCCCCCCCCCCCCACTGGGTCTTTGAATCAGTTTGACTCTTTGCTCTTTCTTCTTCCATGAATTTCCTCGTTGGAGCATGTCCGCTCTTTTCCTGTCCTGAGGGAGTGGTGCTCCGGTCTGCACTCCACTCTTTTTGGATTTTGGGGATTGGTCCTGGAATCCCTCCTCTTTTGGAACCTCCTACCCCCAGGCTCTGAAGCTAAGGAGTTATTGAGTCTGCAGAGAGTAAAAGTATGGTTAAGTATATTATACATTACTTCTTTCCCCAGTAAATAGGCATACAACTTGAAACACAAAACAACATCATATAACACATTGACATGTATTTCTCTTACATGAACATTTCTACACATACTATGTATTTTTATTTGTATACATTCTTTGTGAGTATAAATTCCTTTACTCCATGTAAAGGTGTGATATTCTCCATCCGGGCTTCCATCCTTTCCTTTGATTCTTCAGATGGTCCCTGGGCACTACCCTCACTGGGCTCTTCAATTAGTCATAAAGTCTGTCAGGGGTGACAGCTCTTCAACTGATTGATATGGGCTCATTTCTCTTCCTTATTTTCTCCTTTAGGGATGCAGATTTTATAGGTGACAGGTGAGATGTTATCAATAATTTCAAAGGCAATGCACAAGAGGGGAGGAACTTCCACTCCTTCATTTGGTTCCTTTGGAAATTGTACAGGTAGATCCTGTCTCCTACTTGGTACTCCTTCTTGGTAGTTTTTAAGTCATTTTAGGATTTCATTCGTTCTGCCGACTTTCCTAAATTGCGCTGGGCATAAGCAAAAGTGTGCTGCAGGTGTTTCCTTAAATTCTCAATGTACTTATGGGTAGTGGATGTGTTGATCAGTGTCTGCTCTTGAGTTCTGTAGAGCAGATGCTGAGTTAGCACCATTTTTTGTCCAGTCATGAGCTCGAATTGAGACATTTTTGTTGCAGAAGAATACGTGGACCTGATGGCCATTAAGACAAGCATTAACCGGATGTCCCAACTAGGTCCAGATTTTGTCCGTTCGAGGATGGACAGCAGGCAATGTGAAGTTTTCTCTTTACCCCCAGTATCTTCCACATCTTGGTCATCACCTTGCTGGTAAAATGACTCCCTCGGTCTGACTCAATCCTTTAGGGAAGGCCGAAACAAGAGAAGATGTGGTTGATCTGTAAGTGATTTCAATCCGGCGCACACCCAAGTCAATGCCTAGCGTGTAATGCACAACTGAAATCCTTATTTATTTTTGTCTAAAAGTTCTTTTATTCTGAACGATGTACCACTCATATCACGCCTCTCTCCTGAGACCCCCACAGTCACACTGAACCAGGAATCAGGCTGGTTTGCAAAGTTAAAATATTTATTTATGTATTTACAATTTAATTACACTATGTTTTAATGGGTATACAATAATCACTGATGGGGTGATGTAACACAGAATAATCTCTTTAATACACAAGGAGTAATAGTGAGCAAAAACAATTCAGCACAGAAATAATACTTTTGTGTGTACAGATCATCTAGCACTGTGGTTAGAGGTTCCCCCTGCACACCCCTCAACCCCCCAATAGGCAATCTAAAGAGATAGGAGGCGAGAGCAGGTATTCAGGAATGGCAGAATTCAAACAAAATAACAATCCCACTTTCCCCCAGCAAACACAAGAGAAAACAGAATCGACTGTCAAGCTGTCTGAATGGCTTTTAAAGTTATCTTGAAAATGGACTGGGCAAAAACACTAAATATGGTTTAAATTGCTGAAATTGTTATAATTCTTATGGGAGCCACTTTGGATAGTTGCACACAAACACTAGCAATGATTTAATACCAAGAAACAATTTGAAATCTTAAAATTAAGGTCGGGAGCAATCATAAGCTGTTTTACACGTGTAAGAATTTCCCTAAAATGAAATTTGTGGCAAACCTTTCACTGCGCGATAATCGCAATAACGGGATAACTGTAAGGATTTGAGATGCAGTTTTACATGCAATTTAAAGCTGTGGATATTAGCTACAAGAAGAAATGTTGTTTCTAGCACAAAAACTGCAGAGGTTATGGACATTTTAGTGGAGGGCGCTTTTTCAAGATAGGCGCAAGAATGGAAAATGGGAATGCGCTTTTAAAATGACTATGAATAAACAAATATCACACAGGAACACAGCCACTTGATCAGGGTAACTGCCTGCCGAGGAGCTCGCCTTCTTCAGATGAAAAATATCAGTGCAAAGATAGTTTTAACAATACTAGTACAGGAGGAAGATAGGATGGTTTGGATGGAGAGTTCAGACAATTCAAAAATACTCCTAACAATATCGGTTCTGAATATAAGATAGGATGGGTTTAATATAGGGATTGACTATGGGTAGTACATATGCTTGTGACACAGTTATTTCTATAGATACTTACTAGATGTGTTTTTAAACAGAACCGTCAGGATTCTGATCCATCAACGGGATCTGGTTTCAGGACAGACTGCTGGGCACATCAGATTGGACTGCAATCAGCAAGGCGCTCTGGTCACAGCACGGCACAAAACTGGATCAGATCTGCCCTTCTCTGGTCACCGCACGGCACAGGACTGGATTGGATCTGCCCTTTTTGGTTCTGATGGTAATTATTTCAACAGGCAAGCAGTACAGCGCAGTCCGGCTGTAGTATGATGCTTCCCTTTAGGTTTGTAGGGTTCTAGTTCTGGAATTTAAGGCCTAGCTGAAAGTGGTTCTGCTATGAAATGGGTTCTGCTTTGCCAAGTTTCTGGAGTCTGGAGCAAGGAAGGTGCTCCTCCAGCATTCGGCTAGTGGGTGAATCTGTCTGTCCGTTTCTGCCCTCTGCTGTCTCTATTTATGCTATGATAAAGGGTGTGTGTGTGCTGATTTAGCCTAAGCACACCCCTTTGACAGGGATTGGTCAGAATCTCCTCTCTGCCTTGATAGGAGGCAAAAAAACAGTGTGTCACCTTTATTGTCTGGGTTTATGAGGCTTAGAGTCCACCCCTAGCCTTTTGAACACAAAATCTACTTTTGACACAATACATATTTACACATGTGCAACCTCTATAACAACCACATATATAGATCACATATTTTATATAGCAGCTATCCCTCCAAACCCCGTAGCCGTGGGATCTTGGCTCTGCTTTTCACAGAATTTTGCCCTTTTCATCCAGAACACAATGTTTAATTTATCAGCAAATTTCTACAAGTGTGCGCGTATAACATGGGCATAAGTGTATAACGTTTCATACTTCTAGCAGAAATGCATTCGGTGTAAAATCACATTTTCTGCCGTTTCCTTCCAAATTATGTCACACGATTTTGCCACCTCTTGAAATGTGCAGCCAAAATTTTGATTTGCAATTCTGTTACTTTTGTGTTTTTGGCAATTTTAAGTGGCAAGTTATATGTATTCAAACAAAATGTTCTTTGTGAATATTCACCCACAGATGGCTGTTTGGGTCTGCCTCTTTTTCTCTCTCTTCAGTTCAGAAGCAGTCTCCTTCCTGTTCTCTTGGCAGAGGCCATTTTACGACGGTCCTCACACCTAGCATTTCCTGCTTTGCAGCTGTTCATTGTTTCCTTCCCCACTGCAGACCAGGTTCTTCCCAAACCCTATAATTATCACTTTGGTGTGATTTCCTGGTGGAGGGAGCTGGAGGGAGAGGCCTTGCCACTGTGAGGAAAGCTGTTATTCCAGTTTAGTAGCTTGAGGGTGTTTTGTACCGGAATTCTGCAGTTTCAGCCACAAAGAAACAGGGTTTAAAGCAAGATTTTGGGTTTCAGTTAGCAAATCACTGCTTTTCCTTCTGTACTCCATCTTCACATGTTGTGGAGACCAGTGACATGTTTCAGGAGTGAGATCTCTGTTCCTCCACTGACAACATGCATGACAGATTAGACAGCCATCTTTTTGTGCTTTGCAAAGCGCGATTTTCAGAGGATTTGGCACGCACAAGTGTTTTGTGGCCCTTCTAATGTTTCTGGCACCATCAGAACACAATGATGCCGCATGGCAGAGCAACAAGCTGGTTGCATCATCCCACAGATCATTCGTGCGGCAGCTGTCTCCGCCTTACAATTCGGGGCCAGAAGACATTCTACCTACTTGGTAAACAAGCATGTCACAGTGAGCATGTACTTGTTTCCTCTAGAGGAGCGATTCACTGGCCTGATGAAATCGAATTGAAAATCTGACCAAGACAGTGTCATTCCCCTTTTATGTAGGGGAGCTCTGTGTGTGAGAGAACTTGGTTGAAACTGAGCACACACAAAACACCCCTTTAAGTACATGTCAAGGTCCTGGCCCATGTGTGGCCAATATGCAAACTCGTGCAAAATTTCTAATATTGCATTAAACCCCCTATGACCGGCACTGTACGCGTCATGGGTGTGCCTTAACATCAGGCTTCCAAATGAGATAGGTATCACCCACTGGTCACATCCAGATATGGATCTCTGTAGCAACAAACTGTCTTGGATTTGGAACATTTTGGAAAACTTGAACACCCGAAGATCCTCCTTCCCGATATAATTGGATTCTGTCAGAGGAACATTTAAGGGGTCTTCAATATGTTGATAACATTTCCCAAATATTGTGTAATAATCAAATCTGCTTCTGGGGTTTATTTACTCTACTGGGCAGTTGAGATTTCATTATTGGCATAGGTTTGGGACCTGGTGACAGCAGTGACCTGGATTTCCCCCAACAGGGATTCGGTTTCTATGAGATCCCAGTGAATGCCTCTGGTTTTGGCCAACTGGCCAGCCGAGCCATTTCCAGTTTTGTCTGGTCCCTCTATTTTTGAGTGACCTCTGTTCTTTTTCCAATAGATGATCATCTGACTACAGGTTACCAGATCATCAATTGACTTAATACATTTTCCATGCATTTGCGGTTTATTGTTTGCACACAGCATGCCTCGATTTCTCCTGTTAATCAGGTGTTCCACAAACCCATTCCTGACATAATCAGAGTCAGTAATTATGACCAGTTGTTTGAGTTGGTGGTGTGCTGCAATGAGAATGGCTTGATGCACCACCATCCCCTCTGCCACCAGACTATTTCAGGGACCTATTTTGTACCCAGCAGAGGATTCCGAGGGAATCATTCACCCAGGCATTCCCAATGCCAGCCACTAGTGCTTGTTCCCGTGATTGCCAACATGGTAGGAGAACCCATCCACATAAACTGTGGGTGTCCCCTATCCTCATAGACTTTGTGTGGGGAAGCAAGGGTAAGCCTCCATACTGCCTCCATACTGTCATTGGTCTTTAGATTTTCGTCCTAGAGACAGTTTTCTTGAGCACAGTCATGCATGTCAGCCAATCCTTGCGATAGAGGGCTCTTCTTGTTTTGGCCATATCTGACTTCCACAGGAAAGCCTTGCATAGACAGAGTGCCCCATTGAGTGCTCCACTGCTTGCTATCTGTTGGTGACAGGACTCTGGTTACTGGCTGAATAAAATGTGTTAAAAGTATAACTGACCTTATTGATCTACTTAGCAATGTCAAGTAGCACATTTCTGTACTGGCCTGTTGTCCTCTCTTCCATAGTGTGTAAAAGCGGGGTAGCTTTCTGTGGATTCCATTTGCTTGTTCAAGTTCCTGACCTCATCCACAAGGCCCCCTATACAAAAGGGGACCCCACTGCTCTTATAGTATTTCTACCTGAGATCTTAACGTGCCTAAGGAGAACTCTACCTTGTTAGTATTGTTGTGCAATTTTGAAAAACAGTTATCCCATGCCTTGGCTATGCCCCCTTTCTGATAAACTCCCATAAATCTATCAGCAGTGCCCCACTGAGTGCTGTTGGCTGTCTGGCGGTGACAGCACTGTGGTTACTGGCTGAGATCTTAAAGTGACTAAGGAGAACTCTACCTTGTTATTATTGTCATGCAATTTTGAAAAACAGTTATCCCGTGCCTTGGCCATGCCCCCTTTCTGACGAAGCCCATAAATCTATCAGCAGTGCCCCACTGAGTGCTGTTGGCTGTCTGGTGGCGACGGCACTCTGGTTACTGGCTGATATCTTAACGTGCCTAAGGAGAACTCTACCTTGTTAGTATTGTGGTGCAATTTTGAAAAACATTTTGCCATGCCTTAGCCACGCCCCCTTTCTGGCAAACTCCCATACATCTATTAGCCACACACACCAACACACGCGCACCAGCGGAGTGCCCCACTGAGTGCTGTTGGCTGTTAGCTAGTAGTGGGGAGTGGGGCGCCCAATATGTTAGTTGACCACTGCAAGTCTGTTTACTACTCGGAAGTCGATCACCCAAGGACTGTCATTGTCCATACCAGCTAGGGATGCTTAGGTTGACTCAGTGGACTCTTAACTCTACAGAGCCAGCCTGGGAAAGCTATTTGGCATGTGAGAAGACCAATAACATGATGGTGGCAGGCGGGAAGGACAACTATACCAGGCTTCCTGGTAAATATATGCTCTGCTGTTATGTTAATCAACTAAAGTTATGCCATGACTTGGCAACGAGGAAAGTGTGGTGTATTTTATTGGTATAGCACAGTCACAGAACTTTGTTATATACTTTTAAAACAAGTTCCGTCTATGGAGTATAAACGCTTTTGTGAATTTTCTGTTGGACTGGCATGGCACGGTTACAGAACTTTGGTATATACTTTTAAAACACATTCCGTCTATTGACTGTATGCGCTTTTGTGAATTTCAGTGATGCTTAAGACATTAATCTCTGTAAAAAATTAAGAAACAAAATATGGATAGTAGAAAGGATATTTTGGCAGCCCCTTTGGTTTTTTCCCATAGAAGGGATAGTCTATCCAGGGCGATGGCATTGCCACTACCTCCTCCTCCTCAAAAAGAGCGTGAGGAGCAGAGCTATGATTCGTCCATTAGCACGGAAGAAACTGATGTGTTATTTAAGAGCCGGGATGTTCAGGACCACGCACAATCTTTATATATGAAGTATTCGGAACAGTCTGTATTGGGGGATAAAAGCATTGGCTTAGTTATGCCAATTAACAGTGCTGCTACCAAGGGAGGACACCTTAACTGTTCCTTTATAGATAGTCCGCCAATATTTATAACGGGAGAAATTACCAGGTTGGCCTTGACCCAACACACGAGGGAGGAAGGGGTATTGGATGAGGGTTCCAGTTACTGCACATCACCAAAAGTTACCGAGGAGGCCAAAACAAATGAGATTAATCCAATATTGAAGGCAATTCTGAGCCTGAAGGCAGACTTGATGCAAGAATTACAGCGGCAGACAGCCTAGATGAAAGAACTGAACCTCTCGCCGAATTCTATATGCTTAACTCAAAACTCTACACTGAAAGAGGCTCTGGATAATGTTATTAAGGCAGTTCACCTGAGTTCTGGACTGACAGACATACCCTGGAAAGCTTGTGAGGCTGGGAATACTCTGGTGTCAGGCATTGAAGAGGCAGATATGTATCTGGCAAAGAGGATTCTTCTGGGCACTGTTGAAGTTGAAGGTCAAGGACCTTTTGTAAATGTGCTGTCTAAAAACACACACAAAAAGACAAATAAATTAAGCGGAAACTGGATGCTGAATTAAGTGCCTCTAAGACCACGTCTCACAAGTACTTGCGTGGGGTGACCATTCAGGATTTACAAGACAACCTTCCTAGAGACATTGCTTCAGAAGATTGGGAGAAGAGAGAGGGGATGGTGCAGGAGGGGAATCAGGTGGTGGAAGTGGAGGATGAGGTTGAGAAGGATTGTATAGGGGTGAAAGGCCCTCAAAAAGAAGCCCTGGACCCCATCAATTAAATAGTGGCTTGTGTGAGTATAAAGAGGGCAATAAGAGACTGACGGATGTCCTGAAACAAAACCTCACCATGGGAGGGGGCTTGGGAAGCTAATAATCCAGGATGAGGTACCAATACAACATGGCATTTTTAAACATCTGTGGCACCCACATAGACTACCCCCTAAGGAGGGTTGCAGCGAGAGGCAGTTAAGGAAGTGGGACAATGTCTGTGTAGAGAAGGAGGAGGGTCAAAACGCAATCGGGTTGATTGCACAAAGGGGAGAATCCTGTGATCCAGGTACCCTGACAACAGAGTTGAGAAGGAATCCGAATAGTGGGTCATGAGTGGGGGTACATAATGCCTCGATAAAGACAGCAAGAGGTGAAGAATCAGACATAGGGGTTAAGACCCATGCTTTGTGAGAATCAGATGTGAGAAACCTGGTTAACAACATCCTGATGAAAGGAAGTAAGACAACGGTACCTAGAATATCAATGAGGGAGAACAACTTGTACAGAGAAACTCAACAGTATTATCTGTAGATCAACAATGTAATCCACTAGTAGACTCAAGAGGGAATCGTTGCTTCAACAGAAGGTCCCACTGTGGAATACTGAGGGCAAAATGTGGCTAAATGATATGAAGGATCTAAGGGAAAATCCTTTCAGATTACGAGATCCTGTATTTCGAAAAGTTCCGATTATGATCTTGAGTTATCAGTTTGATGAAGGAGGGCCGACTCCCTACACAGATCATGCATCTTTGCTCTTTTTGAGGAGATTCCAGATGTCAGGTTGATTACATCTACAGTTATACAACTTGTAGATTATATCCATCTGGGCAGGTATGATTACGTGAGACTGGAAATCTCTTCCCCGCTGGTGCATTCTACACTGCTCAATGAGACGAGTAATCTATAGAAATACGGTTATGATGTAACTATATACTCGGAAGAGAATAGTCATATCATGGATGTTAGAAATAGGTACAAGGATGTTAGTAGAAGAGGTGGAAATGAGTTGATGGAAAGATGGGGGAGTGAAGAACAAGCAGGTCAATCAATAGAGGTTTTAATAGGCGCTGGCTAGTGCTACCCTTGAAGAACTCGAATGCGCGGCTTAAAACCTTAAGTCAGCCACTTTAGTGAGACTAGGTGCCTCACCTTTGTATCCTGGAATGTTAGAGGACACACTCAATTATTGTCTAATGACACCTTTAAAGCATTTGACCTAATCTTTTTACAAGAGACATGGGCAAAAGGAGGTCTTATTTTTGATGGCTATGAGCTGACTAGCCTCTTGGCACGCCACGGGTTTAGGGGTCGCCCTACAGGCGATTTGGCCATTGCCATTAGACAAGGGAGAAAATTCACTAAAATAGGCGACTGGATGATCCAGGATGTATTTTTGGTAATTGCCCTAAAAGTACAGAATGTACCCGGGATTCTGGATTTACTACTAATTAATGTGTACTGGAATCCGAGGGGAAATTTGGAGATCGCTCTGGAAATTCTAAATACAACGATTGATGATTGGGCAACTAGCTCTCCGTGTGGTGAGATAATATTAGCAGGAGTCCTCAATGCGAACTGTAAGGGGGCGTATAATAATACACAAGAATATCTAATGCTGATCCCCAATACCATAACTCAAAACAAAATGAATATTGTTCAGAGGGCACAATGGTTGAACTTTGCTGAAGGGTGGGGGCTGGAGTTAATTGAAGATGATATTCTGACGTGGCATGCGAGAGGGGTAGATTCAATCATTGAGTTTGTCTTTCTGTCCCAGTTATTGTTCTCAAGAATTATGGATTTTGAGATAAGGGAATCGCAGTATAGCAACCATGCACAGTTATGCTTGCAGCTGGGATGGGTCCCACAGGGGATAGTCCGTGTTCTGTCATGGAATGACGTTGAGGTGAATGTGAGGAGCAATAGATTAAAGTGGTCTAAGGATAAGACCCAAAAATGTAATTATACTATGTTACTCGATTTCTTTTCCACATCCATGGAAGAGAAGCTCCACAATTATTCCTTGTCAGATTTTCCGGCTCACTTGGAGAAAAATATGGCAAAGCTAGTAACTTGTAAAAAAAAGAAAATGGCAAAGTTAGACAAATGTAACCATGTATTTGATACAGTTGTGAGGGAAAGAAAAGCAGTTTTACTTGAAGCAATCAAAAAGATATATAAAGATAGCGGTATGTGCGGATCAAGTAATGAACAGGTGTGAAAACTAAAACAAACCCATAAGAACTGGATTTAAGTTTTACCGTTCTGTTCTCTATCAAAAGGATGGGGGGAGAATGATAGCATATCTAAAAGATGACAACTCACAAAATAAATTTCTGATAACTAATCAACCAGACCGAGGTGAAACAACAGCAGAGGGTAACCAATCCCATAGCAGAAAAGGAATGGCTGCTTCACTTCCAGAATATTGATAAGAATTTGGGGTTTTTGGATGAGATGTCTGCTGTTTATGGATATGTTTGGAACATTGATATATCAATTAATAATATCGTAAGGACTTTAAATAAATCAAAGTCATCTAAAGAGGGAGGCCCTAATAATTCAACAAATATAATATTGAAACAAAATCCCGATTTATGGTCTAAGATCCTACACATTCAGTTTTGCGACATTGTAAAACGTAAACGCATTTCTGTTTCATGGCAAATATCTGATGCCATACCTATCTTTAAGAAAGGCTCTAGATTGTCCCCCTTAAACTATAGACCCAAGTAGCTGGTGGGGTGTAGCCATAAAAGGGGTGCTCTGTTCTCCAAAATTATACAGTTGGTCACTTGCAGCAGTGACAATAAGGGAGGTACCCGTAGCACTCCCAAAGTGTACAGTATAGAAAAGGTTTGGATGCTGTCAAGCGGCGCTATGACCCTAACAGGCCGATTCATGGAATCAATGTGCGCCGAAAATGGCAGCGCAAGCGTGAAAATCGCAGCGCAAGCGTGCCAAAGCCATGCACATTGATTCATGGAAGTCAGTGCGCTTGTAAATCCTGGGATGTGCGCTAAAATCGTGGGTGGCGCACGCGGGCGCACACGTCCTCAAAGGGCATGTGCTACGCGCACAGTGAAAGCGCACATAGCGCAGCGCACACAACAAAAGTGGGCGGAACACGGGGCAAAACACGTGGAATGGGGAACAATGCGTGAAAATGTGGGCGTTACGGGGGAAGTACAGGAGGTAAATGCAAGCAACACCCACACGCGCGCCTACAACACGTATTCATGGAATCGAACAGGGGAAAGGCGTGCACCAAAAAAGACGCGCTAATCCGGAAACATGTACGCCAGCAGGAAGCAGGCGTACGCGGCCCTGTGCAGCATAAAAGCGCGCGCAAACAACAAACAAGCTCAGGCGCTACGATGAATATACCGTTCCTCGCAGCAGTGGTCGTGGGACACCGCAGGAGGAGGAGGATATCCAGGCTGCTCATTTTTTAACCCAGGACCATCCTTTTTGGGATGCCTGATGACCAGGTTTATGGGAGGTACAGGTTTCCACCACACATTATACTCGACCTGGTGAGTGAGTGGGAGGATGACTTCACATCACCCACCCTGTGCTCCCAAACGCTGAGCCCCTTGGAAAAGGTGCTCAATGTACTGCACTTCTTGGCTACTGGTTCATTTCAGCGGACAAGTGCCATAGTGGGTGGGGTGCACAGGCCATGCAGTCACGCTGCCTACACCAGGTGTTGGCCATCATGACTGCACGCCCCTCAGTCCGCAGGCACATATACATGCCCGGAACACCTGCAGAAAGGCAGGCTGCTGTCCAGGACTTTTATGGGGTGGCACACTTCCCCAAAGTGCTAGGTGCCATTGATTGCACCCATGTGGCTCTACGTCCTCTCAGGGCAACTGAGCACATCTATCGAAACCGCAAGCACTGGCATTCCATTAACGTGCAGGTAGTATGTGATGCCAAGGGACTCATCACCTCAGTATATGCCAACTATCCAGGGTCCACCCATGATAGTTTCATTTTCAGAATGTCATCCCTAAACCGGGACCTAAAGGCTGGGCGGCATAGCGGTACATGGCTGATTGGTGAGTATAAATGCCTCTGCACATGCATGCATGTCAGATACTGAGTAATGTGACAACCCCACTAATGATACCCATCATCACCTCCCCAGGGGACAGTGCCTACCCTCTGAGCACCCACATGATGACGCCAATTCGGAACCCCACCACACCACCTGAGGTAAGATACAACACAGCCCATATTGCAACACGGGGCATAGTGGAGTGCACATTTGGAGTGCTCAAGTCACGCTTTCGCTCCCTTGACCGTTCTGGTGGGCAGCTGCTATATGCGCCCCCAGTAGTGTGCAGGATCATAGTGGCAGCATGTGTCCTGCACAACGTTGCATCCCGCCGGGGCCTGTGGGTGGACATGGTGGTGCCCCCACAACCCCAACCACATGCACGGCCGCTGTGCATGGGAGGTGAAAGCCCGTACCCAGCTCGTGGCTAATTACTTCACCTACAATCCTACCCATGTGGAGTGCACACAGCCCTGGCACATACCAGCTGACAATCAATGATGATGACACAAGGGACAGTCAACTGTCACAACCATACCAGCCTGAGATTGGTCACCTGGAAGTGTTACATTGAGTGCATCCCTACCTACTTAAAGACAACCAAAGCTGTGTCACAAAAAGACACACATTCATGCAGCATGAATGACTACCCCCTTGCAAAATACCACATGAAAATAGTGCCTTGTCACCCAACCCCTCCCCATCTCCGCTACCCAACACACCATGGCATGTCATGCAATGTGAAAGCAACCAAATGAATGCACAACACATGACACAAGTGTCAGAAAGTGCACTGTCCCAAATGTAAACGGGCCACAGAAAATATGCTCCCAGTAATCAATAAGAAACAGCACACATAAACAAATACTTACCAGCAACACAAAACAGCAACACAGGATGAAACATTGGCAATATATGACAGTCCAAAAACAAAGTAGTGCAAGTCTCACAACCTGACTAAGTTAGCACATCCACCCCTTCCAACTGCAGAATGTTGCTGTCAGGCAAATGTGTCAGTGTACTGCATACAACATGAACTGCATCTGCAAAGGAAACGGCCTTGTGAAGACATGAAGAAGGTACATGTGAATAAGTAGAAAGACATGGATGCACAAGCACATATCAATACACCATGCAGTGTTCAAACCAACAACAATCCCCACTAGGGATGTACACACAGTTTTGACTACAGACTGCCCACACAGCTCATGGGAGCCCAATGTCACTGTGTAAGTTACTGTCACTTGGTCACACCCTTTGCAAGCCCATGGAAAGGGAAAGCAGGAGGGGTGTGTGTGTATCAGGAACCCAAGCATCTAACCCAAAGACAGGACAAGCCTGCATGTGCCCAGCTGGAATACACAGTGGATGCCCACGGGAGCCACACAAGGCAACACACTGTAAAAAAAAAATAATAATACATAAAGAAATGGCCATGTGTGGACCAAGGGGCGGGGGGAGGCAACCCAGGAGGTTCGAGGACAGGCTGCACCCCAACTCCCACATGCGTGGATGTTGAGAAAAATAAAAATACCTCCATGGGCTCATGGCCTGCCCGGCTACGCTACTGTGGGAGAACTGCCGTCGCTCTCCTCACCCTCTGCTGCTACATCAGGAGGTAGCCGTGCTATGGGAGGCGGCCCACGCAAAACCCTGGTATGGTCCTCCATGGCAGCAAGCATGCGGTGTGGAAGGTTTCGTTCTGGAGGATGATGGTACGGAGATCCCCATGTAGCACCTCACAGGTAGACCGCATTACTACCTACATGGCCTAGCGAAAATGCCCACATCTCCGCACGGGTTGCCTGGAGCTCTGCTGAGAGTGAACGTGTGAGCTGCTTCAGCTGCTGTTCTGACCTAAAATTTCGGGAAGCCTCAAGTTCGCCCAGAGTATCCCTGAGGAACTGGTGTTTTAACCTCAGGGCTTCCCTGTGGGCCTGTGACTCTATGGTCATCCATGGCAGCAAGCATGCGGTGTGGAAGGTTTCGTTCTGGAGGATGATGGTACGGAGATCCCCATGCAGCACCTCATGGGTAGCCCGCATTTCTACCTGCATGGCCTAGCGAAAATGCCCGCATCTCCGCACGGGTTGCCTGCAGCTCTGCTGAGAGTGAACGTGTGAGCTGCTCCAGCTTCTGTTCTGACCTAAAATTTCGGGAAGCCTCAAGTTCAACCAGAGTATCCTTGAGGAACTGGTGTTCTAACCTCAGGGCTTCCCTGTGGGCCTGTGACTTTACAGATATGGCTTCGCGCAGAGTCTCTAGTGCCGCCCGTCGGACCCTGTTGGACGCCAACATGTCTTCCCTGTGTGAGTGGCAAATGGAGTATGTTGCCTGCTGCTGGAGCTCCATCTGCGTTTCAGGGGGGAGAATGGAAGTGGCCGCCCTATCCATTGCCTGAGCCATCATTTCACACGATGCTCCCTGTTGTGCTGCTATACCGTACATGGAGTTTTCCCATACAGTATTGCCTGGTGGTGCACGGCCACCGCGTCGGTAGGAACCACACCTGTTTGGGGCAAGGCGATCTGCACCTTGCTGTGCTGGCACTGCCTGAGGCTGCAGGACTGCATTGCCCCTTTGATCTGCTGGCCCAGGAACAGGACCAAATGTTGTGGAGTGTGACCCTGCATCCGTAACCGCCAAAGGATGATTTACCAACACTGACATCCCCATAGAGGGGTCTACCCCTGGTGCAGGTGGGTTGGACAGAACAGCATCCCTGCCATAAACACTCACCTGCGACGGCACATATGTCTCACTGTCCGATTCAGCACCTGAATCATAGAGGTCTGCGGAGGTGTACCCAGAGACACCCGTGGACAGTATGGTCTGCAGGAGGATTGGGTTTTCACCCACCACCACCCCACGTCCTCCACTGGTGCCCGGTTGTGGCTGAGATTCACCCTGGGTCTGCCCCATCTCCTCCACCTCAACAGCATCAAGTGCCTCATCACCTGCAAAACCATGAAAGACAACAAATGGAAACAGGCATGAGCACCATAGCACACACATAGGCCTGACAAGCCAGAGATCCAGTACATGAATTACACATGTCCCACGTGACTATAACCCTGGCATGCATGCACTGTCAATGCGTTGGAAGGGGAGGCAAAAAGCAGACACTGAGGACTCCGAGATGGAAAAGCAACACATTTGCTGCATGCTGGATGGCACTGGCATCACACATTAGCCTGTGAGTGGCATGTCCAATACACATACATGACACATGCCAGCACACAGATGGCACATAGCATAGCCCTGGTACATTTGACAACTACAGCCATATGTTAGTGAATGAGTAAGTACTGTCACCCATCCATGTGAGATGGACATGATGAGATGAAAAATGCAAAATGGTGTGACAAAATATGCATGTGCCACACACTGCAACACATCCAGTGTTCAATTATCCAGTGATGGCAGGCAGATCGATACATCAATGGTTGGTCACTTCAACATGACAGGAGACAACAGTCATGTCCCACATTCATACAGGGCCCAAAAATTAATGTGAGCAGGCCATTACTCAATCAGCCTGAATGGTGAAATCATTCCCATAACAAGGTAATAAATGTGGGCCATTGTGGGGTGTAATCTATGATAGAAGCATGTTACATATGTGGCATTAGGGCAGAAAAATGTGTTGTAAAAATGGGAGGATTTAAACAATCAGGCTGAATGAACACTGAAAATTTTGAACAATGTTGTTGCAAGATGACAGTTCAAGGGCAACTGCAGTAATGTGGTGCTAATTGGCTACTGTGGTTAGAAGGGATACTGTCATACCCAAATCCAAGGCCGGTGAATGGTTGGAGGAAGCACATGGGTGACCCATGCCACTCAGGAGTACACACCCTCACCTGCCACTCAATCAGAACACATCACCCAAGCAACATACACATGGATTACACACACATGCATGGGCACTCACCGGACAATTCTTCATAATCTGGTAGGTCTCCCACGCGTTGGATCTGTTCCTCTGTGACGAAGGTTCCAGCAACAGACTCATGTTCAGTGAGTTGGTCGTCCTCTGGTGGAGACCCACCGCCAGTCACCAGAGTAGAGGCATGATTGGAAGCCAGCTTGTTCTTTGCTCTGCGTTTCAGGTCATTCCACCGCTTGTAGCAATCATCAGCTGTGCGCCTCAGAAATCCAAGGGCACTAATGTGGTCCGCGATGGTCTGCCAGTGGGCCCTACGTTGACCAGGCGTAGTCTTGCAGCCAGCAGTCACCACCATTTCGTGGCTATGTGCCAACACATAGACCACAAGTGCATCAAGTTCGGCATCATTGAAGCTAGGCTTCCTTGACGTGCCGGAGTGTGTAGCCGTGTCTGGGTTTCCAGCCTGTAGTGCAAGAGCACCCTTCTTCTTCTTGGAAGGTGGTGCGGATCCTGAGTGGCTTACGCCTCTCTGGTCAGTAGGGGCAGAAGCACAGGTGGACTGGGTACTTGAAGCCTGTAAAGGCACAATGACCAAAGGTCTTGGTGCAGGCATTGGCTGCAGGGTGATGTTGGCAGGGTGTGATGGACCTGGACTGACACCTCCCGGCTGGGAGACTCGGCTACTTGGGGCAGCAGATGACATTGCTGCCCCAGATCCACGTGGCCTGGTGACAGCAACTTTCACCGCCACACGTGGGTTAGACTTGGTGACCTGGAAGTCAGCCTGGAGTCATCCTGTGCCGGTTCAGTTGACAAAATGGGCTGGTTCAACAAGGGCTGAGCTGGGATGGTGTCAGCTACATTTCCCACAACCATTGGGGGGGTCATAGGTGGCCCCGATTGATCCTCCACACACTGGGCTCTAGGGGCAACCTGAAAACCCTTCCCACGTCCTCTACCGCACCCACCATTCCCACCTCTTATAGCTCGGCCACCTTTGCCTCCCTTACTGCTTGGTCGCCTCCCAACCATGGCACTGATGTTGTGCGTGTGGGAGTTGCAGTAAACAATTGTCCTGGGCAATTGGGGTGAAAGGGGTAGGGTACCAGATGGAATTCGTACCCTAGTACTCTAGCGAGGCTGTCTGTGACCCTTGGGGGAAGATGACGGGTCACGCAATGCAAAAGCACCCCAAAAACAAAAGTACACGTGCACGCAACCCCTGGTAGACCACGTGCATGGAAAAATGAACCCGCACTACGTTGTGGCACCCAGAAACATAAAAATAAGCGTACGCGTGCTACAAGCAGCCTACAATGACCTCTGAAGGAGTACGCGAAACACGGGGGCAACCACAGTTAGAAAATACGGGCGCGACTCACCGTCTGCCTTGAAAAAGAACGTGAAAAAGACGCACGTGTGCGCGTTGGCAACACCCCTCCAAAAGAAGAAAAGAACGCAGTCTGAGGAAACAGGGAGTACGAACTGGAAACATTGTGAAGTAATAGCATGTGAACCGACAAGAAGTACAAGAATCACCCGATCGCTCTCCACAAAAAGCACGTACAAGAAAATAGCGTCATACTCATACCTTTTAAGCCAGCCCACACGTGCAACGTCACTTACGCGCTTACACGCTAAGGCCCTTTCCTCCAATAGCACGCTGACGTACAGTTTTCTCAAGTGCTGATTCACTATGAACCCGTGTTGTGGGGAAGCCCGCGCACGTAACGTCTCAGATGCGCTTACGCGCTAAGGGCCTTTCCTCGAATTTCACGCTGACGTGCACTTTTTTCACCTGCCAAATTACTCTGTATTAAGCTGCCATGCAACAACACACGGAAGACCACGCTCCTGCCCAGAAGGCCATATTCCTACCCCTTAGAGCCCCGAGCACGCTCCCACCTGCCATCTGCTGCTGCCTGCCTTCCTGCTGCCCACTTGCCCTGCTATTTGGTGCCTGCACATCAGCCAGGGGTGCAGTTGCTGTGACCACCCCTGCTGGAACTGAAGACTCCCGACTGGGATACCATCGCTCCACAGCCCAGCCCCAGGACCCAGTTGCCCACCCACACCTGCATCTGGGGTTGCCATGTCGGACACTACACCATCTGGCACCACTGGCAACCCCCAGGCAGAGAGCCAGAAGGCCACCAGCTTCAGTGGCAGTGAAGTTGGTGTCCTGGTGGAGCACGTCCTGGGGCAGTATGAGGCCCTCTTTGGAACTTCATGCGCCAACAATGAAGGACGGAAGAGGATCTGGATGGACATCGTGACTGCCATTAACAAGGAGGGGGTGGCAGTCCGCGACATTCCACACGTCTGGAAGCGCTGGGAGGACTTCACGTCCAGGACCCTCAACAAGGCCCGGTGCCGCTTGAAGGCCGCGGATGCCAAGGGGTGCCGGGTCCGCCTATCCACCATCCAAATGAGGGTCCTGGAACGTATACGCCCAGCGCTCCACGTCAAGGTCCTTGAGAGGCAGACCTGTCTGGAGTCAAGCGGTAAGTGTACATGCCTACTGATTGGACGCTGTGCATGTTGTGGTGTGCCAGGCGTGTGCAGGTTGAACATGTGTCTATGTAGGGCCATGTATGGATGCGTATGTACAGGGACGTGAACCTGCCACATGTGATTCCTCTCATGTGTGAGACACATCGATGGTGTATGTGTTGGCAAGCATGCTGGGCAAATGCATGTGTGGGTGCACACATGTGAATATTATGTGCATGTACTGTGGCATGGTTGTGGTGTCACACATGGATCCTGGTTCCTGCTGCATGTACTTGCATTATGTACATGTGCATGTGTGTGTATTTGACAAGTGTGCAACTGTGATGCAACATGGATGCATGTGACGCTGACATGTAGGTGGCTGATTGTCAGTTGTGACATGGATGGTGACATTATCACTGCAGTGGTGCAGATGTACAGATGCATGTTAGTCCGGTAGCGTGTGTGCATGTGTTATGCACTCCCCGTGTTGCATGTGACGTCAGGCTCACCTTCGGCTGCTTGTGCTGTTGTTTGTGTATGGATGGTGCTGCGTGGTGCAACATTCCTGTTGATTTGCTCATGTGTGTGAGTTAAAATGACATCTGTGTTGGGGAGTGCGATGCTGTGTCTGAAGTTTGACACTGCCACTCATGTACAACTGTCATGTGTGTTTCAGTCCATTGTACAGTGCCCTGATGCCTGTGTTCCATCTCTCCCTGTCTGCAGCGTCAACTGATGAAGAGGGCAGAGAGGGTGCTGTGGAGCAAAGCGGCAGGGATTGCACCACCAGCCAGAGACGCAAGGCCTGCCTCCCCTCCCAGGTTGTCATCTCGTCAGGGAGTGAGGAGTCTGGTGCCGCGTCCCAGGCCGCAGCTGCCGAGGGTAGGTCCAAGAGGCGGAGGTCAGAGGTGGACTCCTCAGCAGCAGAAGTGGCAGCTGAGACCCCACAGGGTCCAACGCAGGACGATGGCATGGACTCATCCAGGTTGGTGGGGGGTTTGGTGGAGGAGGAGGCTGTGGAAGGGACACACACAGGGTCTGGAGGTGGGGATTCCACTGGTGCAAGTGGTGCAGTGCAGGGGCAAGGACAGGAGGCAGCACAGGCCACCACAGAGGTGCCTGTGTGTAATCCTATCCCCGATCCTGTGACTGCATCCTCCCGCACCAGCAGGGATGCCTACGTCCAGACCCGTTTTCAGGGAGGGGATGAGCACACAACGACTGGCCTTCCTCTCCCTGCGGACGTGGCAATCCGGGACCGGGTTGAGCCTGTCCTGGCTGGGATAGCGTTGCGTCAACGGGGCATGCGAGCTGACCTGCAGTGTTTTCGTGAAGACACTGCACGTCATCTCGGATGCCTCTTTGACCGCGTTGACCTGCTGGGACAGGTCACCAGTGCCGGATTCCTCCGTGTGCTGGACCTTCTTCCGACCCCCTCCTCACCTGAACCCCCTACGTGCCAGTCGTCCTCCATGCCATCTTCCCACACATGTATCACCTGGGTACCCTGTGGAGCTGCCTCTGACCCAGCAGCCAGGCTTGTGGAGGACACATCCCTGCCACAGTCGGGAGTCGGACGTCCAGCAGGGGTGGCCACCACAAGAACTGCACCCCAGCTGGAGGAGGACGTTCAGGCAGCAGAAGGCAGGGCACAGGCACAGCGGCAGCAGCATCAAGGTGGGAGCGACGATGGCTCGGGGCCATCAACATCTGAGGGACAGACATCGGCCAGAGGGCAGGAGGACCCAGGATTGGGAGTGTCTTCCGTGTGGCAGCGGTTGGGCCAGGCCATAGGTGCGGAGCGACGGCGGGCGGAAGAGGCACGGCTCACAATGGTCAGGGCGGAGAACTCCATGCGGAGGGCACTGAGGTGGGCCGAGTGCCTCGAGGCTACTTGCAGGGAGTTGGAGTCCAACATGGCATCGTCCCTGCAAACCCTCGGGGCCATGGAAGAGGATCGCCTCCAGGACATTGAGCAGCAGTTCGATGATGCCCTGGCCCGGGACATCGGAAAGTGAGCCGTCGGACTAGCCCGCCGCCATTGTAAATAGTTTTTAGTGTTAGGTTTCATTTTCATTTTCCTTTATTTTGTGGTGAGTGGACTATGCCCCACACTTTTGTATATAGTTATTTCTTAGGTAGTTTCTTTGATAGATTTCATTTATTTTGTTGGGCTCATGGACACTTTGAAAATTACTTGTAGATAGTTGGACATTGGATTTATTTGTACATTTTCTTTGGATTTCACCATGGAGCAATGGATTTTAAATTTTACATTTCCTTTGGATTTGTTTTGGTGGATGGAGAGTTTGGAACATTTTTCTTTAGGATTTCTTTGGATTGGTTCTACATTTCCTTTTTCATATTTTTGGACATGCATTTCATTTCATGTTTGTAATTTTTTTTATGCTTTCATTTCATTACATTGATTTTGTTCATAATACATTTTGATATTTTACTTCCATGTGTGGTATTCGCTCATTGGGTTCATGCATGTCAAAATGTGGGTTTACACGATCTATGGCAACCAGTGTGTGTGTGTGACGTACATGTGTTGATGTACATGGTTGACTTTTGATTTGTGTCATGACATAGGCATGTTAGTGTGTGGTGGATTGGGAAAATCATTGCATGTCAAGACTGGGGTGGCGTGCTGTGGTATTTTGGTGCACATAAGGCCCATGATTGTGCAGCTTCATGTCGTGTTGCAGGGGGTCATGAGTCGGGGCCTGCTGGCAGGTGCCCCTCACTGCTGGTGGGGTGGGGGTGCAGGGGGACATGAGTCAGGGCCTGCTGGCAGGTGCCCCTCACTGCTGGTGGGGTGGGGGTGCAGGGGGACATGAGTTGGGGCCTGCTGGCAGGTGCCCCTCACTGCTGGGGGGGTGGGGGTGCTGGGGGACATGAGTCAGGGCCTGACCCTCAATGCTGGGTGGATGGGGGTGCTGGGGAACATGAGTCGGGGCCTGCTGGCAGGTGCCGTCAATGCTGGGTGGATGGGGGTGCTGGGGGACATGAGTCGGGCCTGCTGACAGGTGCCCCTCACTGTTGGGGGGGTGGGGGTGCAGGGGGACATGAGTCAGGGCCTGCTGGCAGGTGCCCCTCACTGCTGGGGGGTGGGGTGCAGGGGGACATGAGTCGGGGCCTGCTGGCAGGTGCCCCTCACTGCTGTGGGGTGGGGGTGCTGGGGTACATGAGTCAGGCCTGACCCTCAATGCTGGGTGTATGGGGGTGCTGGGTGATATGAGTCGGGGCCTGACCCTCAATGCTGGGTGGATGGAGGTGCTGGGGGAAATGTGTCGGTGGTCACTTGTGCGTGGGTATGGGTTGGCTGGGGGGCTTTGCCAGGGTGGATGGTCTGCCTGTGGGGCATGGCCAGGGGTGCAGTGTGTTCCCCTGTGTTGTGGTCTGCCTGCAGGCCCTGGGGAGGGGGGAGAGGGCACACCTGGGAGGACACACACTAACAATTTGTTGGGGTACCCCGAAATACACGTACCCCGCTCGCACAGGGCCAATCGCATGTGATTCTCCCCGTGCACCCTCGAAATACACGTACCCCGCTCGCACAGGGCCAATCGCGTCTGATTTTCCCAGCGCACCCCCGAAATTCACATACCCCGATCGCACAGGGCCAATCGCGTGTGATTCTCCCTGCGCACCCCCGAAATACACATACCCCGCTCGCACAGGGCCAATCGCATGTGATTCTCCCCGCGCACCCCTGAAATACACGTACCCCATTTGCACAAGGCCAATCGTGGGTAAAACTTCCCATGCACCCCCGAAATACACGTACCCCGCTCGCACAGGGCCAATCGCGGGTAAAACTTCCTGCGCACCCCCGAAATACACGTACCCTGCTCGCACAGGGACAATCGCGTGTGATTCTTCCCGCGCACCCCCGAAATACACGTACCCTGCTCGCACAGGGCCAATCACGTGTAAAACTTCCTGCGCACCCCCAAAATACACGTACCCCGCTCGCACAGGGCCAATCGTGTGTGATTCTCCCTGCACACCCCCGAAATACACGTACCCTGCTCGCACAGGGCCAATCGCATGTAAAACTTCCCGAGCACCCCCGAAATACACGTACCCCGCTCGCACAGGGCCAATGGCGTGTGATTCTCCCCGTGCACCCCCCGAAATACACGTACCCCGCTCGCATAGGGCCAATTGCGTGTGATTCTCCCCGTGCACCCCCAGAAATACACGTACCCCTCTCGCACAGGGCCAATTGCGTGTACAACTTCCCGCGCACCCCCGAAATACACATATCCCACTCGCACAGGGCCAATCGCGTGTGATTCTCCCCGCGCACCCCCGTAATACATGTACCCCGCTCGCACAAGGCCAATCGCAGGTAAAACTTCCCATGCACCCCCGAAATACACGTACCCCGCTCGCACAGGGCCAATCTCATGTGATTCTCCCCGCGCACCCCCGTAATACGCGTACCCCGCTCGCACAGGGCCAATCACGTGTGATTCTCCCTGCGCACCCCCGTAATACACGTACCCCGCTCGCACAAGGCCAATCGCGGGTAAAACTTCCCGCGCACCCCTGAAATACACGTACCCCGCTCGCACAGGGCCAATCGCGGGTAAAACTTCCCACGCACCCCCAAAATACATGTACCCCGCTCGCACAGGGCCAATCGCGTGTGATTCTCCCTGCGCACCCCCGTAATACACGTACCCCGCTCGCACAGGGCCAATCGCATGTGATTCTCCCCGCGCAGCAGGGTACATGTATTCGGAGGGGTGCGCGGGGAGCTTTACAGGTGTATTTGTGGTTGGGGGGCTGTATGCTGGTCCACTGGCCTGTGCACCATGTACAGGATTTGTGCACTGTTCATGGCGCATGGGGAGAGGTTGGGGGCGTAAGTGGTGCTGCTGCAGGGTCGCTGCGCCACTCTGCACCACGGCTGGTTATAGATGTTTAAATCCATTAATGCGCTGTGCGCAGAAATGGATTTTGGCGCACGCGGCTGGCGCAGACTGCCGCATGCGCACACTGTGCACCAGCCGTGTGCGCCACTTGTGCACTGAATTCTATGAATTACCCCCTAAATTGCTACAATCAATAGATTTCTTTCTCACTATTGCAATGCCCAAAATAATTTTCAGGGTATTTTCTTCTTTAATTCCAAAAATCTAAAACAGCTGACACGTGTTTTGACCTATACGGTCGTTCTCAAGGCAGCTTCTTCAGAAAGTATCTCAATTATCCTTGTACGGTATGTGGATTCATTTCCTGATCCTTGTTAGTCCTTAAATTAAGAAACAGTGTATCTTCAGTCCAACAGTATCAGATATGCTGGCTCCTAATTAATTCTCCTCAGAAGTCTTGTTGGTGATTGCTCCAATAATTTCCCGATTGCGTTTGCTAGTTTCCAACACAAGATATTCTGACTCTGGCAGAGGCCATGTGGGATCAATCCCAAACGAAAAACACCAGTGGCGTATTGGGACCCAGCAAATATTTGAGAAGCCTGTTACTACATATAAGAAGAATAATTAAGAGTCTGAATATCTGGCATTGGAAACTAGCATACACAATTGGGAATTTATTGGAGCAAAACTGGGAGGAAGGTTATTTTTCAAGAATGGAGAAGGGTTCACATCACCTGTTTGTTCTCCTACAGAGATGACGGTGATGTCTGGGACTTGATTGTTCCTAAATGGAATTTGATTTTGTCAGACCATTGTTCAATCATGTGTCATGTGTCATGTGCCATTCAAACTCACATAATGTGTGCTTAGTTTTAATTTAATTGGCCGGTTAGTCTGAGTCCAGAGGACCTTGTTCACGCAGATAATCAGGGGTGATAACCTCCGAAGGAGGCCATTCCCCAATAGACAAGGCGTGCCCTCTGGAGTTACGACTATTATCGAGTGTTTCAACCTATGCCGTCCAATTTTTATTTCCAGATCCCCATTCCCTTCGACGGAAATATCATTTCCATCGAAGTTTTGGACTTGTCCTGGAAGAGGGGAATTTGGTGACTCTACCCCCTTCCTGAATTTCGTTAGTCGAAGGCCTTTTTGGACAGGAGGGTGGCTTGTGATCCAGTATCCACCAGCACTGATAATTCACACTGATCCTGTACCTTGACAAGAGCATTAAATCTTCCTTCTCTCTCCTCAAGGGGGCAAAGAAAATGTGCATTATGTGCCAGCTTGGCAGTTAACTGTTTCATATTGAACTCCGACATGGCGTGATCTTGGACAGTTTTCTTTGTCAGAGTCCGGGAAACTGTAAAAAAAGATTTTTCACCCAGAAACAGGTGGGAATGTGAAGTCATTTTTTTCCGACAATTCTTTGCTGTCCCACTTTTCCTGGAGACAGTTACCCAAACCTGTTGGGGAGAGGATACCTCTGTGATTTCTGGGTCCTCTGGATTACATAGTTTGGGTTTAAGAGCTTCTTGCTTTTGGTCAGTTTCCATATGTACCCCGTCAAAATAAGGGTCTCTTGGGAGCTATCTTTCCTTGGGAGGGATCCCTCCATCTCTGAAAGAGAAGATTTTCTTCCCTGAATCCTCCAGGGATCCTTCCTCTTCAAACGGGATGATGCAAACTTCCTCCACAAAGTGGGTTGTCTTTGGCTTTTCGATTTCTCGTACTTACCCTCTGTTCTTTAGGTTCCAGTTTTTCAGGGGTAGAAGATTAGTGTTCAGATTCAGGGGTCTCCAGGGATTTTGTTCCGGTGGGAAAGGAAGCTTTCTCTATGGCTTTGCATCTCCCTTCCATCCAGGCCCCCTCCTCTGGAACATGTTGGTTGTCAGAGTTTTCTTCCCGGCATTGCTCCCCCTGGGCATCAGACCTGTGTGGTAAATTATTCTGGGTAGCATTTTCCAGTTGAGGGTTCTGCAGATGTTTATTGTTGGACTTGTCGCTCGCGTTGTGAAATTTTTTCTGGTTGGTAGGGGGCCTGGATTCATACCTTTGCTGATCCAGGAAAGGGTAGCTGTCCCTTCTCCCGGAGTAGCTTGAGTGTTGGGAGTTTCTCTGATTTTTTTTTCTTTTTTTCAAACGTATTTTATTGGCATTTGGTCATGTAGGCATTACAGGATATAAATTGGTAATATGTCTAATTGCCGTATATAGAAACATTGAACAAATAACAACATAGTAAACAATAAACAACACAGTCTTCATTTGTCGCAGTGATATCTTCAGCTTCTGTTCCGGGGCAGGGAAATAAGGGAGCAAAGGTTCAGGTGCCAAGAGAGGTCTAAGTCGGGCGACTTCAGAAGGTTGGGTAAGTCTTTTCCATGCATTTTGCAGATTCGGGCAATCCCTTCAGGGGGGTGTGTGGTCTGCTGCGAAGGGTATGTCTCGGAGAAGGGACTTCCATGATTCGAGGGTGTTGTTTGTGTCGTCCCTTCCAGTGATGGCCCCGTCTTGCCAAGCAATAGTCTCTGCTTCGGTCCACCTTTCGAACTCCTTGATCCAGCGTTCATACCTCGGGCCCCCAGACGACTCCCAAGCCATTGCTATGGTTCTCTTTGCAAAGATGCAAGATATGTCCATCAGCTTGACTACATGTTTGTACTTGCTCATTCTGGGGTGGGCTCCTAGTAAGCATTCTTTCGGGTCCCAATTGTATCTAGTAACGCCCGCGCTAGTGCAGGTCTGCTTTACTTTGGACCAGAGTTTCATCACCTTGCTGCAAGTCCAGAACATATGGAGTAGGTCAGCTGCGTCGCTGCCACACCATGGGCAATTTGTCGATGCCTTTTTGTTGAAGCCGGCCACCCGCTGCAGGGTCATGTACGTCCTATAAAGAACATTCAGTTGTATTTGTCTGAATCTGTTGTTTCTAGAGACCTCCTTGGGGTAAAGCAGTATTCTTTCCCATTCTTTGTCTGTCAGTGTGGCCCCTAGATTAGCTTCCCACCTCTCCTTAAGTGCTGCACTTTTGGGGTTGGGTCTATCCATCAATCGGCTGTAGAGCCAGGTCACCTGTTTCCAGCCATCTGCCAGTTTGTGGATCTCTTGGAGTAAAGGATCTGGGTTGGGTTCCTCTGGCCAATCGTGCCATTTCTTTTTTGTAAACCTGCCTGAGACGATGGTACCACAAGAATTGGCCGCTTGTGAGTCCCTCTGTCGCCAGCATTGATTCAAAGTCCCTGAATTTGCCATCCTCGAATATGTCCCCCCATGCGTAGATCCCAGCTCTCTCCCAGCTCTCTCCCAGCTTCTCGCCACCTTGAGGTCTGTTGTGGTTTTGCATGTATCTACCAGGATTGGGAGAGTATGGATGACTCAATTGTAGGATGGAGCAGGTTCTGGTCCAAATCTGTCTGCCTAATTTTGCGATCATGGGGACATCACGTGTCTGTTTCAGTGGGTTTCAGAGCGTTTCTTTCAGGAACAAGTTGGAGGGTGTCTGTCTTAGTAATTCCGACTCAGTGTTCGACTCGTTGTGGAGCCACCTCGTCACATGGCTGAGCTGTGCTGCAAGGTAGTACATTTGTAAATTGGGGAGTTGCACCCCACCTTCTTTGTGATGCAATGTGAGAATTGACAGGGCAGTTTGTGCCTGGATGGGCCCCATATGAAGTCTCTAATTAGTGTTTCCAGCTTCTTGAAAAAGGGTGGGTGGATGTAGTAGCAGATGTTTATGAAGTAGTACAAAAATTGTGGGAGGATTATCATTTTCACAATGGCTGCTCTGCCCATCATGGCAAGTGGTAGTTTTGACCAGAATTTCATGGAATTGCGGAGTCCTTTCATTGCTATTTCAATGTTATGGTCATGTGTAAGCTCCAGAGTGTGTTTTATGTTGATTCCCGGGTATCGGAATACTTAAGGTTGCCATTTTATTCCCATCTCCGGTAATGCGCAGGATTTTGGTCTGCTGAACTTGATCCCTGAGTAGAGTGCGTAGTTGTTGAGGACATCCAGCATGACTTGTGTATTTACGTGTGGGTCCTTCAAGTATAAGAGTACGTTGTCCGCATATAGGGATATTATGAAGTGTTGGTTGCCCAGTTTTATGCCTGCATCAAAAAACTGCTTCCTGAAATAGATGGCAATCGGTTCCAGGCCTAAGATGTATAACATCCGCGACAATGGGCATCCCTGCCTGGTGCCTCGCTGTATCGCCCAGGGTTTTGAAATTGTCCCGCCAGTTTTCACTCTAGCCATAGGCGAGTTGTACAGTACTTTGACCCATCTCACAGAGCCTCTCCGAATCTGAATTCCCTCAACACTTCAATTAGCCATTCCCAGAATATGGAATCAAAGGCCTTGATGGCGTCAAGTGATAACACTGCTAGGTCTTCATTTCTTTCATGGGTTTCCGCCATGACATGCTGGAGCCTCCTCAGGTGAGCTGTGGTGTTGCTTCCCGGGATGAATCCGTTCTGGTCGTCATGTATTAAGGTCCCCACCACCTTCGCAAGTCTCTTGACTAGAATAGTGTCAGGATCTTGCTATCATAATTTAGCATCGCTAGTGGGCGATAGGCATCACAGTCATTAGGTGGCTTGTTTGGTTTAAGCATGGGGATTATGATTGTTTCCTTCATGGTGTTGGGGAGAATTCCGTTCTCGTACGCCTCCATAAAGACCTTGTGTAGTATTGGGGTGATAGTCACTTCGTACGCTTTGTAAAATTCAGGTGAGAGGCTGTCACTGCCGGGAGTCTTGCAAGTGGCTAGGGATCTAATTGCTTCCGTAATATCTTCTGTGGTGATCTCAGTCTCTAATGCCTCTTTTTGTTCTTCGGTCAGTCTAGGGAGCCCGATCTCTTCCAGGGTGGCCTTGATTTCCTCTCTGGGTATATGATTGTCGTGGGAGTAGAGTCTGTAGTAGAATTCCGTGAATGCAGTATTTATATCCTGTTGAGACTTATATGTTGTCCCGCTTTAATCCTTGATCTCTGTTGGGAAGTGTCTTGGCTGTTCGCGCTTGCACAACCAGGCTAGTAATCTGCCCGGCTTATCGGCTTCCTTGTGGGCCCTGGCGGTGCACGTTGCTTAGTCAAATTTAGCTAATCTGTCCCAGGCTGTTCGGCACTCCTCACAAAGCTCTTGCAGAGTCGCCTCTGTCTCTGGTGTGGCGTCCGAGCAGGACTGAAAGTTGCGTTATTTCCACGTCTCGTTCCTCCAGTGCGGCCATTAGGTGTCTCCTGATACCTCCCGCTACAGATATCGCTTCGCCTCATGTCACTACTTTCATTGCCTCCCATAGCGTACTCCAGCTTGTTACAGAGCCTTTATTGTTGTCTAGATAGTCCTCTAGTTTGGCACCGAGATCTTCTCTGAATTCATGATCCGTGAGTGCTGCGGTGGGCAACCTCCATGTTGGAATCGGTGGTCTGGGTCCTCTTAGTTTCCATTGCATGATTAACGGTGAGTGATTGGAGATCGATCTGCCTAAGTATGCGGTGGTGTCTGCCACTGAGATTTGTTCCCTGTCGATGAACACATAATCAATCCTCGTGTGGATCTTGTGTGGGGCCGAATAGAATGAATAACTTCTCTCGTCGGGATGTTGTACTCTACAAATGTCCACCAAGTCGAGATGTTTTAAAGTGTTGTTGAGTGCTAGGGTGGCAGCGTTATGTGGATGTTGGGGAGGCGTTGATCTATCCATCGCTCCATTCCTAACGCAAGGTGCCTTCCCTGTTGTGAGCTATTTTAGCGCTTAGCGTTTTTAAGGTGTGAAGGTATTCCGTGATGAGGAAAGTAGGAGTTCACTAGGGAGATTGCGGTGTGCTCTATGGTCCCCCACAGTATTAGGTGCCTGCCTTCCCTGTCGCCCTCCATGCCTAGTAGCTGAAATGGTACATTCGGGTTCACCCACGTGAAAACTCCTTGAGCGTAGCTATAGTAGGGTGCTCCCCTTCCGATGCCTCCCCATCGTTCTGCTAGCTTGGATGAGGACTCAGCTGATAAGTGGGTCTCTTGAAGCATTGCAATTGAGATCTTCTTTCTGCAGAGATAGGATTGAATCAGATTCCTTCTCAGGTATGAGTTCATCCCCCGCACTTTTCACGTCATCACTTTCATTGTAATGCCATTGGGGTGTAGAGGTGCGTCTTCCAGTTCTACCCATACTGGCATTGCTCAATGGTCTCTGTTTCCCGTCAGTGGGACTTAACTTCCAACTCTCAGTTCTGCCTGTGTTCAGGAGCTGTGGTGGTCCTAACCTCTGCCTTTTCGAATGTGGTGGTATGAAGACTGTGTAACCAACAGAACAGTTAACATAACTGGAACTGGTGCGCCCAGCGACTGCATTCTCCTTGCTGTGCTCAGGTGCACTCGCGCCGTCAGTACCCCTCCGGGTACACGGCTCGAGCGGGGTCGGTCAGGCAACTGGCCTGTCCTGATCGGTTCGTGGGGGTTAAGTCCTGTGTCTGGTGTGAGGCCAAGCGAGGGCCGCATCTATCCGGCTAACTGTAGTGTGAGTTAATTCCGTGGTTGCAGGTTGTACATGCTTATGGTGGGGTTGCAGTTCAGCAAGTATTTGTGTTTCATGTGTCTCGTTCCATAGCTTTTCTCATTTGTCTCTGGGGTGGGGGTCTCCGCCTTCTGCGAGGTTATTATCTTCCATTCACAAATTGGCAGCTGCTGGAGAATCTAGGAAGATCACACCGCCCTTGAAGATGACCTTTAATCTTGATGGATAAAGCAGCATGTATTTCAGGTTTAACTGCCAGAGCCTGGCCTAAATCGGCACAAATGAGTTCCTCTCTCTCTGTACCTTTGGGGTATAGTCTGGATAAATGGTTATTCTAGAGTTGCCGCATTCTATGGGGCCTCCCTCCCTGGAGTACCTCTAGATGGTTTCTCTGTCCTGGAAATTGAGTATTTTGGCAATCATGGGGCGAAGATGTGAGCCTGGAGGGGGTTTCTTTTGGAGGGACCTGTGTGCCATTTCTACTGCGAATCCTTGTGTGAGTTTTTCGGCGCCTATTTCCTATTGCAGTAGGGACTCTATGTATGCGGTTGGGTTTTGGCCTTCATCGCCTTCTGGCACTCCTAGTATTCTGATGTTGCCCCGTCTAGCCCGCCCTTCGGCTTCCTCGGCTCTCGCCTCAAGTATGGCAACTTTCCTCTCAAGGTCCTCTACCTTGGCCTTCAATTCAACAGTGTTTTCCGTCGTCTCCATTATGGTTGCTTCAGAGTTCGAAACTCTTTCTGTCAGATTCCTGGCGTCCTGGCGCACAAGTTGGATATCAGATCTGAATTCATCTATCTTGGAGTCTATAAATGTGCGCAGTGATGCTATGGCTTCTAGCACTTGGGACTGGCTCTCAGTGGGGTCCATTCCCCTTGTCTGTGTGGATTCGGGAGTGGGAGGGTGTGAATTAGTTGAGTTCTTAGGTTTAGCAGAGACATAAGTGTCCATTGTGGCAGATTTTGTTTTACTTCTGTTGGCCATGGTGGAATCGTGGTACAGCAGTGCTCAGCTTGTTTTGGGAGGAGTGTAATTCAGCTCCAGGTGTTAGCCTGGTTGGAGGGTCTTGGGGTCTGGTGAGTGTATTAGGCTCAGATTATTGCAGGGTTTTGGCAAAATGCGAGCCACTCATGGCTTGCAATGTCTGCAGCGCTTAATCTGAGTGTGGCAAATGTCCCGAATGTCCCTCTGCCACTGCAACGTGGTGTGGGGGGTTCCCGCAACGGGGGGACTGGTGTTTCCCACAACCACGTGGGACCAATATCCTCCTTTTCGTGGTTGGATCTGGGGAGAGCACCCTGGGTATGTAATTGAGTGCTTCTGGGCACAGAGCCGAGAGGTGGCTACCTGTGCCCCAATTTTGATTTGCTCTCCCCCCAGGCCTCCTCACCTCTGGTTTGCTGGTTTTCTTCTCCCTCCGGGCTTGCCAGGTCAGTGGTCGGATGGGGGGGCAGGGCGCCCTCGTTTCCCGGCTCAGCGTCTCCTTACAGTTTCATCGACCTCGGTTGCAGGTACTCGCTGTTCGCCGTTTCAATGTGCGCTCTCGCTCTCCTCCGTTAGGTTTGAGCGACTATAAGGCTGGCTGCACCCAGCCTTTCCGGGCTGTGTCTTTGCTGGAGCCTAGCGTGATGGGGGCAGAGTTCCCCCTTCTCCCGGAGGCAGCTCTCGGCGGCAGCTCGTATTGCTGTGTGGGCTATCGGGGCTACGGGGACCCAGTGCTCGTTGTTGCCCCTACTGAGGATGTGATCCCCCACAGCCGTGGCTCCCGCTTGTCTTCTTCCACGCGAGCACACTGCGGTGGGGGTGGCCGGCTTTGGCCTCTCGGCTAATGCTAGTGTCGTGCGGTAGCCGCCATCTTGGGTGCAGGCGGAGACGGGGGGGAGGGTTGGTACGGACAATTTTCCGCACGTTCCTAACTCTGATTCTTCTACGAAACTACTGTCCCATGCTGGGATTCGGTTTCCCCACCATCTTGGTTGTTTTCCTCGCCAGAGGAGCGTCAACATACAGCCAAAAAAGGATTGAGATGCGGCGTCTTGGCTGGAGCTCGGCACTTCAGCCTCTTTCCACCATGAGCTGCAGGCCACGCCCCTCTGGGAGTTTCTCTGATAACCTTCCATCCTAGGTATCCCTTCTCCCGGATTCAGGAATATATTGTCCTGAAAGCGCGGAGAGAGAGGAGGATTATTTGGGAAATTAGGGTTTGAAGGGTATCTGGGAAAGAAGCTTAGGTTGGGGGTGGATTATTTCTACGCTCCTGAGGGAAGTTTTGAGGGAGGTTTTGAGGGACCTTTCCCGGGGCAGTACCTACCTGGTCTGGCCCCCCTTTCTGCGCCCAGGGAGTGTAGACATAGCCCACGATTGGTATATTACCCTTGTATCTTCGACTGATGTAGGTGGCAGGATCAGATGGGGTGCTGGTCTAGTATCCTGTCTAGCTACCACCCAATATTTTTGGATCCATGGGCCTTCTCTGCCTCTGTTTCTGCTTATTAGTGAAAGGAGTATTTTTAGGCCCCCCCATATCCAAGTCTAATGGGGGAATATTTTTCACATCTGCTACCTTTGCAGCGGCAGGTGTGTTTGATCATTTTTTTGGGTTATTTTTTTGGGGTTATTCTTATTTTCAGAGGGCTTTTGGACCTCATAGATCCTGGTGGCCTGTTCAATCACCTAATTCATGGTCCTATGTTCATGGAAATCCCTTACCAGTTGGGTCATTATGTATTTTGAGGGCACATGAAAATATGTGTTGATGAACTCCTGCACAAACTCTCTAGGTGCTTCGTCTTCCCCACAATGCAGTTTGTATGCCGCCTTGCGGGCCAACTGCTGGTTCCTATGAATTGAGAAGTGTTTCAGAATGGCTGCCTTATAGGTGGACCATTTTTGGTGATCTTAGTCCTTCAACCCTGCAAAGAAGCTGGAGTACTCAGGGGAGAATGTCCACTTAGCAAATTCCATGCAATTCCTATCATTTTTAATAAAGCTCTAGATGCTCCCAAACCGAGTATTTTGCATTCTTATGTGGGGCGTCATGAAGCTTTTTATGCTCTTTATCTGCCAAATTGGGTCTTTAACCAGACCGTTCTAGTGTTTGGCAGACTTCCTATTCCGCTGCACCTCTGACTCAGAGCTGCTACTGTTGGTGGTCCATTCCCTGTCCTCTAGGAGATCCCTACATCTATAAGGCCGGGAATACCTCCCAGAATTATGGAGTCTGGACTCTTCTCTCCTGTAGTGCTGTGGGCTCTCGGGGTAATTTTCCTTGTACTCCCCTTATTGCACGGGAGATTACTCATCCCCCTTGTCCCTCCTTCCAGGGATGGTGGGGAATTCTCCCCACCTCACTGAATTTGTGGAGGTTTTCAAGATGCTCTTTTGAGGTTTGAACTCTGGTTCTTCGCTTCTGCATAGCGGAACAGGTGGTCCCTTTGTAACTTCATTTTCTGCCAGTCCAACTCCCTGATCTTTTCATCATTGGAGCCCTCCTGGTCAGAAGTACCTGCCAGGGTATTTTTAAATTCCCAGAGGCCACTGGTCCAGCCACCCTCCCTTCTACTTGGTAACGCTGAACCCTCATTGATGTCAGATAAGGACTGGCCTTCTGGATAAATTGGACTTGCCATGGGTGAGTCCAGCTGCCTCAGGTGTTCCTGTTCTTGAGAAGTGGGATGCATGAACTCGGCTGCACTCTGTACATATGTGGTGGTAAGTTGGCTTGAGGTCCCGGTTAAGGAAGTCATCACTCTGTAATCAGAGGTCACTTTTCCATACCCTGACCAGTGACAGTGCCTCAAAGTCTGTTTCTATTTGGATGTTTCACTTTCCCACCTCTCACCTTTGTTTTTCTCAGTCCCTAACTCTTGGTGGTATGCAGAGGCCTGATTTTCAATTCTGACACCAATGCTTGAGTGGCTTCTGGCACTTTACTTTTTGCCATTAATCGGTCTCTTACTCCCTTGATCTCTTCACAATGGGACTCATTTTCCTTCTGTGAGGCTTGCAGCATCTGTACCTATTCTGAACATTTCTTTTTCAGGAAACTGGTGTCCTCCCCTTGCACAAGTGTGCCCTGTGCTGCCTGCGCTTAGTCAATATCTGCTTAACTCACATGTTTCGTTAATTGTGCATTTTGTAACCCACTGTCAGTCAGTTCCCGAGAACATGACCACTTTTCTCCACATCCATCCTTAACTGACCCACTTCCTCAAACAGGGCACTATTCTCTTGACTTAATTTGTTATTTTCTTCCCTCAACTGCTCTCTCTGCTGTTTCAAGGTGTTCAGATCTTGGTGCATCCAATTGAACTCGCCCCTTTGATAATTAACTGGTTGCTTTCAGCTTTCAGTTGTTTTACCTGTGATTGAAATGTGAAAATGTCCTCTAAGCCGGCTCTATTATGAACAACCTGCTCATTTAATTTGTGTTCACTTGCGCTCATATTTTCAACACGTTCTTTATATTCCCCTTGCAGTGCAGAAAATTGAGTCTCTTGCTCTTCATTTTCTTGATACTGTGTTTTCAACTCATCTTTTAGCTGTTCAATAACATTTTCTAATTTTAATTCTAAATTTTGGATCTGTTGCGCTTTCTTTTCTAATTGTTTCTTTCTGGACTTGATTCAGAAGCTCAGCCTGTTTTTGCAGAGAGGCCACGCTATTCCGGTGTCTTTCTTCCATGATAAGCATGTGGAAATACGTGTAAGCTGTGAGCTGAGCCATTTCAATTTGCTCATCTTTGCTGGTTTGTGTCATGTAAAAGTATGTCAGTGCCTGATGTAACAGCCCATTATTCTGCCACATGTCAACATTTGCAGAGGTAACCTCCTGCATCACTCTGGCTTGCCACATTTCATGTTCTCGTTCTACCCATTCTATTTATTATTATTTATTTGTTGCAGTTGGTGAACCAACTTTTCAAATATTGACTCTTAGACATTACAATGTATCAGCAAATTGCAAAATGAATACAAAACATCCTAAAGTGAACACAATTGCAGTTCAAATTGCTATGCTCATCATATTTATGATAAAATAAATGATAAAATAAATTCCATTTTTCATATAAAAGAAAGCGACCTTGATCTCACTTTGCCTCTCATGTTCAAGACAATATTATTTCTAAAAATTGCACAATGGCAATCTGAACAGTTACTCTCGAGCTAGAAAACAGCATATTCCAAATTTGATCATAGTCTACATGATTCTGTACAATAAGTTTCTTTCCAAAACATTTGGCCCTTATACCCTCTAATGCAGTGCACTCGAGAACAAGGTGTTGTAACATTTCCCTCTGCTCCCTGACTAAACAGAATCGGCAATCATTTTTCTCTCTTGGTATTAGTCGCCTTCTACACAGGATATCTCTTGTTTCATGCTGAGTCAACCTAAATTTTAGTAGTTTTCGACGATATGAGTATGATGGAGATTTTACCAAAAAATCAGCTATCACACCATACCTTTTAAGGCCGAAAGCACTGGGATTGAAATCCTTCAGCTTTGAACACAGTGCCAAGTTGCCAACCTAATCATATTTGTAGGTCTTTCTTTTTGCATGATCTGGGTTGGTTAACAAAAGCTCAATCGTTACCGCGGCATCAGCTGCTGCGTTTAGGGTATGGTGCCGCCACTTTCTCAATAGACCATCATTAGATGAAAGTATGTTTTGAGCTAAGATATTCAAGAGGGAAGGTTTCGCCAACCCTTCTAATAGTTTTCGCAACAGGGCACACTGTTTCCATAATACTTGGGAATTCAGAGATGCTAAGCCTAATTCGAATCGCAGTAACGCCAAGGGTGTCCCGGGCGACAGTGTTAAAAATGCTTTCCAGTATTTTGCTTCCCAAGCATCCCAAAAACAACGATCTCGCGGGGCAAAAGCCTCAACCCCATACAATATGATCGGAACTACCTTCGACCTATAAAAGGCTTTGACATGGTTTAGTGTGAACTTCCCAAATTTTCTTAGAAGTATCTTTGACTGTGAGATCAAAGGTTCTAACTTAGATTTGATCTCACAAGTTTGAATTTTTTGATTTTTTTGATGTTCAATGTGGACTCCCAGATACTTGTATCTTGAAACCACTGAGAGTTCACATTTATGTAGAGACCACCTCAAGTTATGTATCTTTGAGTTTTTGTTGCAAATCAAAATTTGTGATTTAGCGGTGTTCACAATTAAGTTGTTGGCCATTGTATAGATTTCTAATTGTTTCAGCATATTTTGTAAACCAATGGGTGTCTGAGAGAGCAAGACCAAATCGTCTGCATAAAATAAATATGCTATCTTTTGGAGACCAATGTGAGGGGCATCAGTAATACAATACGTCAGTGCCTGACCCAAATCGAGAATAAAGAAGTTGAACAAAAATGATGCAAGAGCACAGCCCTGCTTCACACCTCTTTGTGTTATAATTGGGGGTGACAGTTTGCCTTCCAAATTTAGTCTCACTCACATAGAGGTGTTCATATGTAATTACATTACCAAATGCATTAAGGATGGAGGACAATGATGTTACTTGACTTTGTCTACGAGTATTGATCTGTCTATCGAGTCAAACGCTGACTTGAAGTCAATGAAACCTAAATACAATGGACAACCGCCATCCACTTGTTTTGATTGGATTATTGAAAGGGCCATGATGTTGGGGATCGTTCCCATTCCTTTTACAAATCCAGACTGGAGCAGATCTTTGAGTTGACTATCAGTGACCCACTTATTGAGCTCTTTCAGAAAAAGTCTGCAGAATATTTTGCTCGGAGCATCTAACAGAGAAATAGGACGATAACTCTCTGGTAATTTGCGATCACCTTTTTTATAAATTGGTATTGTGATCGCTTCAGTCCAAGACTTTGGTAATGTTTGCTGTTGATTAATGGCTGAGAATATTTTGAAGAGAATTGAACCCCAGATTTCCAAATGTTTTTTCATTATGAAATTAGATATCCCATCAGGGCCCACCGCTCGTGAATTGCTAGAAGACATGATTAATTGTTTAATTTCGATGAGATCTAATTGTAGCCAAAACTTTGAGTCTCCCCGGGGTAAAGACACAGGTTGAGAATTAAGGGGTAGGGCATATAGCTGCTCAAAATGGTTCACCCACTGATGAACATCCACCACTGAAGATTGCATGTCCATTTGATGATTATTGGTGGCCTGATTAAGTGAGGCCCTTTTTTGATATATTTTTCTGTGCTAACGTGTGTCAGGGGTTTTGACCCATGTTCGAGTTATTATGCTGCAACATTTGGGGCTGTGGGCTCAGAAAATCCAAGATGGCTGAAAAAGCCCACATTGCGCCAGAATCCAGGAAAACCGTGCAGTTTTTGCGCACACCAAAATGGTTGCCTGACCTGCCACCCACCAGTGCGAGCGTGATGGAACAGAAGCGCCATGAGTGAAACGTGGTGCCAAGGAAAAACAGCAGTGCCTGTTAGCTCCAAAAGCGCTTTGAAATCACCTTTGTTTCTCTGAATACAAGCTCAAAATGCATATTTCAAAACTCTACTGCAGAATCTACCTTAATACACTGTTAACAAGGATCATATGCTATCAAGTAAAATCCCCTTTTTGAAATGTATTAATTCAAGACAGCTCCCAAAAATGGGTGCAGTACCATTGCGAGCCACTGACCGGCGCTGGCGCTCTATAAATCCTGACAGGAGAGCTGTCTTGCAGAACTGTGCAGTGAACAGAAGGTGGTCTTATGTAGTTAAAAGTTCAAAAGACTTGCTTTTCCTGAGAACTCTTAACACCTCAGAGAACCACACAACAGCTCAGGATATCACATGGCCCTGTTGATTGAGAGGGAGGAGTTTCCCCTGCAGTCTGCAGGAAACAACACAATAGACCCTTTCAATTGAATAGAAATGCAGATTAGGGTGTAACTGTCAACAGCTGCCCTGCCAGGAAGGAGAGGCCTGTGATCTCTGACTCACCAAGTTCTGGGGGGCGGGCCAGACTGGTATGTGAATTCAATTAAGGGCAAATGTATGTTTGATTAAATTGCTTATAAAATCTTGTATTAAGCTCACATAAATGTACAATTTGGTGGTCCTTAATATGGAAAATGCCCTCACGATTTGAGACCAAACTCCGCTTTGTGCGGCGTTCTGGGACCGAACCCCGCTATTTATTAATATTGCAGACACAGGGTTTATGCTACAGACATAGTAAATTACTGTAATCTGCCCAGAAGGGGGGTGTACCTCTGTGTAAATTTGGGTAAAAGTCCAATATTGGAAAACCAACCAAAAAGTGCTAAATGTTGTCATTTCTTAACCCAAGCTCTTAGAAACATCAGAGTTGGAACAGAGACCTACCCGAAGTAATATATGATGTGTATATGTAATTTCAACAAACTGTGTATCTGGGAAATATGTGTTTTGGGTAAAATTGATTTTTCTAAGTAAATGCAAAGGGGAGGATCCTCTGACTCATAAAACATACCTTATCACGATGACACTCCATTCCTTCCCCCAATCGAGGGAGAGAGGAGGACAATGATAAGTTGTGAGGGGCAGGCTTAGTTATGCCCACGCACACACCCATTTTCAAAACACATGAAAAGAGACTGCTTTGGACAGGCAGGATGCTCACTTTCAATTTTCTTGTGAAGCACTCTGCCGGACCAGACAATATCCAGAAGGACCATCTCCAGAACTTAGAATCCAGACTTCAGAACTTTTTCAGCAGGCCTCAAAATCTTTTGCAAATTATTCAAACAGCCGGGCTGAGCTGTTTGATCCTGGCTAGAACCCTGTGCCAGTACCCAGAAAGCAGTGCTGTATCCAGAATCCACTTGATCCAGACCAGCAGAACCAGAGACCCATACCGCAGTGCCGCTAGCATAACCAGACCGGATCGCTGTGAGCAGAACCGGTACTAAAGACGGTCCGTGGTGAGAGAACCGCAGCCAACCTGACCAGACCCTGACGGCCTATTTCAAATTTATAGTGTGAGTACTCAGCTAGAACTGTGCCAGAACCAATCTCTTAGTTTAAAATAATCTGATTCAACACATTTGAACCTGTCCAGAACTGCATCATAGGAATCGTGTGTTCATTCTGTCATTTCAAAGCTGTAAAAGTGTCATTTCGTCATTCTGATCCTTCACTTTAATTTTGAGAAACTACCTTCACAAAATCGTCCGTATCTCTGGGACCGCGTGTGCTAGGAACGAGATTTAACTTTCATTTTAAAGCTAATATTCTAAGCTTTCCATCAAGCCTAATGGCGATTCTCTAGTCATTATAGTTTATAGTCAGTTATATTATTAGCTCCTGTCAAAATAGCCGCTTTTGCTTGAACTGCTAAAATTCATTTTCAACCTGCTAATCCCTCATTGAGCATCGCGAGTGTGACTTGAACTAATCTTAAATAGCTATCACCTACCCTGAACCTCCTACTGGGAATTAAAATCATTTTGTAACATATTTTTCCCTACTTTGCATACCACATTTAAAGTACTTTGGCCTGTGTTTAACCCTTTAAGTGCCAAGGGCGAGGTATCTCGTCCTTGACAGTGCACACGCAGTGCCAAGGACGAGATAGCTCGTCCTTTTCGGCACCTTGTTTTGAGCGATCCCTGCAAAGCAGGGATCGCTCAAAACTGTAATCCAACCCCCGGGCTATGTGAGGGGGAGGTCCCCCCTCACTGCCAGGGGGCTGGATTACCTTCAGTTTCACGTCAGCGTGCGTAATGCACGTCGGCGTGAAACTGAAAGTAAATTCCCCGCAGCAGCCATTTTCGGCTGCTGCGGGGAAGAGAGAAGGTAAGAGACCTTCTTTGTCCGCCTCGATCTCCGGCTGTATTTCAAGCCGGAGATCGAGGCGGGTATCGTTGGAAAGGGGAGATTCTCCCCTTTCCAACGATACCCATTGTGTGGCATTGCTGCCCGCGGATCGGGCGCAGGGTGCGCGATCCGCGGGCAGCAATGCCACCGGATCAATACAGATCCGTTTGTGACGCAGGGGGAGGAGGGGGCTGCTTACTAGGTAAGCGCCCCCCCTCCCCCGTGGCCCCAAGGCATGGGGCCACAGCGGCAGAAACCCCTGGGGGCAGATGATCACTGCCCCCAGGGGTGAAATTTTAAAAAAAAATGAAAAAAAATCGAGGGATGGAGGGAGGTGGGAGGGGTTTTGGGGCCCTGGGGCCCACTGGACCACCAGGGATGGAACAAAAGTGGTGTCCCTGGAAAGGGGACTTTCTGCCCTTTCCAAGGACACCACATATTAGGCATTGCTGCCCGCGGATCGGGCGCAGGGCGCGCGATCCGCGGGCAGCAATGCCAGTGGATCAATGAAGATCCATTTGTGACGCAGGGGGAGGGCGGGCTGCTTACTAGGTAAGCGGCCCCCCTCCCCCAGTGGCCCCAAGGCATGGGGCCACAGCGCCAGAGACCCCTGGGGGCAGATAATCACTGCCCCCAGGGGTGAAAAAAAAAAAAAACAACATAACAAAAAATCGAGGGGAGGTGGGAGGTGGGAGGGGGTTTGGGGCCCTGGGGCCCACTGGACCACCAGGGTGGATCAAAAAGTGGTGTCCCTGGAAAGGGGACTTTCTCCCCTTTCCAGGGACACAACATATGAGGCATTGCTGCCCGCGGATCGGGCGCAGGGCGCGCGATCCGCAGGCAGCAATGCCAGTGGATCAATGCAGATCCATTTGTGACGCAGGGGGAGGGGAGTCTGCTTACTAGGTAAGCGGCCCCCCTCCCCCAGTGGCCCCAAGGCATGGGGCCACAGCGCCAGAGACCCCTGGGGGCAGATAATCACTGCCCCCAGGGGTGAAAATAAAAAAATAAAAACACCAAAAAAAAAATCGAGGGATGGAGGGAGGTGGGAGGGGTTTTGGGGCCCTGGAGCCCACTGGACCACCAGGGATGGAACAAAAGTGGTGTCCCTGGAAAGGGGACTTTCTCCCCTTTCCAAGGACACCACATATGAGGCATTGCTGCCCGCGGATCGGGCGCAGGGCACGCGATCCGCGGGCAGCAATGCCAGTGGATCAATGAAGATCCATTTGTGATGCAGGGGGAGGGTGGGCTGCTTACTAGGTAAGCGGCCCCCCTCCCCCTGTGGCCCCAAGGCATGGGGCCACAGCGCCAGAGACCCCTGGGGGCAGATAATCACTGCCCCCAGGGGTGAAAATAAAAATAAATAAAAGCAAAAAAAAATCGAGGGGAGGTGGGAGGTGGGAGGGGGTTTGGGGCCCTGGGGCCCACTGGACCACCAGGGATTGATCAAAAAGTGGTGTCCTGGAAAGGGGACTTTCTCCCCTTTCCAAGGACACCACTTATGAGGCATTGCTGGTCACAGATCGGGCGCAGGGCGCGCAATCCTAGGAAGGGGCATCTGACCCCAGGGAGGGATCCAAGAGGTTGGGCCCCCCTATCTGCCGCCAGGAAGGGGGGCCCCCAGGGAGGGTTGCATGAGGTGGGGCCCTCCATTTGGGGTGGGGGAGGCTGAGGGCCACCCTCCGTTGCAGTGCATCATTCGCTGCCAATTTAGGGTGGCCCTCAGCCCCCCCTAAAAAGCAGCCTATGAATTTGTATTTTGTTTTTTGTTTACCCAACTTTGCTTGGTGCAGATGGCCACATTAGTGTGGCTATCTGCCCCCAGGGTGCCCAAACCCTACTGCCCCATCTATTGGTGGTCCTGCCCCACCTTTTGGGGTGGCCCTCTCCCCCCTCACACCAAATGGAGGTGGGGTGTACCTCACGCAGCCGTTTGGAGGGGTCCCAGGGAGGCCTGCATGAGGTGTGTCCCCCAGCCATTGGGGGTGGGGTGGAGGGGCACCCCAAAAGGTGGGGCAGGACCCCCAATAGATGGGGCAGTAGGGTTTGGGCACCCTGGGGGCAGATAGCCACACTAATGTGCCCATCTGCACCAAGCAAAGTTGGGTAAACAAAAAAAAATATACAAAATCACAGGCTGCTTTTTAGGGGGGGCTGAGGGCCACCCTAAATTGGAAGCGAATGATGTACCGCAACGGGGGGTGGCCCTCAACTCCCCCCACCCCAAATGGAGGGCCCCACCTCATGCAAACCTCCCTGGGGCAGATATCTGCTCCTAGGAAGGGGCATCTGACCCTAGGGAGGGATGCATGAGGTGGGGCCCCCCTATCTGCCCCCAGGGAGGGTTGCATGAGGTGGGGCCCTCCATTTGGGGTGGGGGGGGGTATGAGGGCCACCCCCCGTTGCGGTACATCATTCGCTGCCAATTTAGGGTGGCCCTCAGCCCCCCCTAAAAAAGCAGCCTATGAATTTGTATTTTGTTTTTTGTTTACCCAACTTTGCTTGGTGCAGATGGCCACATTAGTGTGGCTATCTGCCCCCAGGGTGCCCAAACCCTACTGCCCCATCTATTGGGGGTCCTGCCCCACCTTTTGGGGTGGCCCTCTCCCCCCTCACACCAAATGGAGGTGGGGTGTACCTCACGCAGCCGTTTGGAGGAGGCTCAGGGAGGCCTGCATGAAGTGTGTCCCCCAGCCATTGGGGGTGGGGTGGGGGGCACCCCAAAAGGTGGGGCAGGACCCCCAATAGATGGGGCAGTAGGGTTTGGGCACCTTGGGGGCAGAGAGCCACACTAATGTGCCCATCTGCACCAAGCGAAGTTGGGTAAACAAAAAAAAATATACAAAATCACAGGCTGCTTTTTAGGGGGGGCTGAGGGCCACCCGAAATTGGCAGCGAATGATGTACCGCAACAGGGGGTGGCCCTCAACCCCCCCACCTCAAATGGAGGGCCCCACCTCATGCAACCCTCCCTGGGGGCAGATAGGGGGGCCCCACCTCATGCATCCCTCCCTGGGGTCAGATGCCCCTTCCTAGGAGCAGATATCTGCCCCCAGGGAGGGTTGCATGAGGTGGGGCCCTCCATTTGGGGTGGGGGGGGAGGGGTTGAGGGCCACCCCCATTGCGGTACATCATTTGCTGCCAATTTAGGGTGGCCCTCAGCCCCCCCTAAAAAGCAGCCTATGAATTTGTATTTTGTTTTTTGTTTACCCAACTTTGCTTGGTGCAGATGGCCACATTAGTGTGGCTATCTGCCCCCAGGGTGCCCAAACCCTACTGCCCCATCCATTGGGGGTCCTGCCCCACCTTTTGTGGTGGCCCTCTCCCCCCCACCCCAAATGGAGGTGGGGTGTACCTCACGCAGCTGTTTGTAGGAGGCCCCGGGAGGCCTGCATGAGGTGCCCCCGCCAGCCATTTGGGGTGAGGGGGGAGAGGGCCCCCAAAAATGGTGGGACAGGCCCCCCCAGTGGGTGGGGCAGTAAGGTTTGGGCACCCCGGCGCCAGATTGGCACACCAATGTGACCCTCTGCATCAAGGGGAGTTGGGTTACCAAAGGAAAAAAATGAAAATGGTGGAACGCTTTTTAGGGGGGGGGGGGTGGGGCACCCCAAAGTGTCAGGGAATTTTCTAATGGGATGGGGCATTGACCCCCTCCCCCCCACCCGCAATGGAGTGGGTGCCAAGTCATGCAGCCCTTCCTGGGACCAGATATCTGCTCCTAGGAACAGACGCCTGAGCCCAGGGAGGAGTGCAGGACAGCCCCCCCCCCCTTATCTGCCCCCGGGGAGGGCTACATGTTGCTGGTGTGACCGTAGGTAACACATGTTCTTTGTTTTGTTTACAGCTTTTTCTACCCGAGCAGCTGCAACGTTATGTGAGTACTGTTTTTTATTATTCTATGGTTAGGGCCCAATGTCAGTGGGGTGGGTGAGACTGGGGCTGGATTGTTGGTGGTGTGGTTGGGAATGGCCCGTCTGGGCAGATCACCTCCAACTGTCCTGGAGTTGCGGCTGGGCTGCATTACAGCTTTTCCCTTCGGGGAGGTATTAGCACACTGCCGAGACTCCTTGGTGGGGAGAAGCTGTAACGCAGGGCAGCCAGGGCTCCAGCAAATTCGGCGTTAATATCCCTGGCCTTGGGCACCCTTCTCCCATGTGGGTCTTGGCTGGTGGTTCTGGGTATTACATTCTGGGCCGATTTGCGTAAATCAGACCTCTGTGGATTCCCACGGGTGTCCTCTTTTGGGAAATGCATGGGGTTCCCTGTTTTCCTTGCTGGCTTCCACACCCTAGGCCCAAATCTGTAGGTTGCCCACATGAACAAAATGGGCAGTGGGGAATGGCTTGGGGTTCTCAGTCGGTTACCCTTTTCCTTTTGCGCCCCCGGTAGGTGCACCCACACATGTGAGGTACCGTTTTCATCAGGACACGTGTGGGGACGCAGGAAGGTAGGCCATGTGTTGTTGGCGGTGTGTTTCGGTGGGTGGCCAGAGCGAAATGTCTGAGAATTGTCTTCATTTCCGGCCAATTTCAGAGACATTTCCCTGTGTCCACTCACCGAAACACGTCGCCAACAGCAGATGTCATACCTTCTCGTGTTCCCACAGGTGTCCCGATGAAAAAGGTACCTCGCATGTGTGGGTGCACCTACCGGGGGCGCAAAAGGAAAAGGGTAACCCGCTGGTAACCCCAAGCCTTTCGCCACAGCACAATTTGTTCATGTGGGCAACCTACACATTTGGGCCTAGGGTGTCCAAGCCAGCAAGGAAAACAGGGAACCCCATGCATTTCCCAAAAGAGGACACCCGTGGGAAAGCACAGAGGTCTGATTTGCGCGAAGCGGGCCAGAATTTATTACCCAGAACCCCAGACAAAGTGAACATTGTGTTTTTTCCCCACCAAATATCACACTTTGTCGGGGATTGTGGCTAATAAAAACTGGGGCAATTTGCGCAAGGCAGACCTCTGTGGATTCCCATGGGTGTCCTCTTTTGGGAAATGCATGGGGTTCCCTGTTTCCCTTGCTGGCTGCGACACCCTAGGCCCAAATCTGTAGGTTGCCCACATGAACAAAATGGGCAGTGGCGAATGGCTTGGGGTTCTCAGTCGGTTACCCTTTTCCTTTTGGGCCCCCGGTAGGTGCACCCACACATGTGAGGTACCGTTTTCATCGGGACACGTGTGGGGACGCAGGAAGGTAGGCCAGGTGTTGTTGGCGGTGTGTTTCGGTGGGTGGCCAGAGCAAAATGTCTGAGAATTGTCTTCATTTCCGGCCAATTTCAGAGACATTTCCCTTTGTCCACTCACCGAAACACGTCGCCAACAGCAGATGTCATAACTTCTCGTGTTCCCACAGGTGTCCCCGCGAAAAAGGTACCTCGCATGTGTGGGTGCACCTACCGGGGGCGCAAAAGGAAAAGGGTAACCCGCTGGTAACCCCAAGCCTTTCGCCACAGCACAATTTGTTCATGTGGGCAACCTACAGATTTGGGCCTAGGGTGTCCAAGCCAGCAAGGAAAACAGGGAACCCCATGCATTTCCCAAAAGAGGACACCCGTGGAAAAGCACAGAGGTCTGATTTGCGCGAAGCGGGCCAGAATTTATTACCCAGAACCCCAGACAAAGTGAACATTGTGTTTTTTCCCCACCAAATATCACACTTTGTCGGGGATTGTGGCTAATAAAAACTGGGGCAATTTGCGCAAGGCAGACCTCTGTGGATTCCCATGGGTGTCCTCTTTTGGGAAATGCATGGGGTTCCCTGTTTCCCTTGCTGGCTGCGACACCCTAGGCCCAAATCTGTAGGTTGCCCACATGAACAAAATGGGCAGTGGCGAATGGCTTGGGGTTCCCAGTCGGTTACCCTTTTCCTTTTGTGCCCCCGGTAGGTGCACCCACACATGTAAGGTACCGTTTTCATCGGGACACATGTGGGGACGCGGGGAGGTAGGCCATGTGTTGTTGGCGGTGTGTTGCGGTGGGTGGCCAGAGCGAAATGTCTGAGAATTGTCTTCATTTCCGGCCAATTTCAGAGACATTTCCCTGTGTCCACTCACAGAAACACATCGCCAACAGCAGATGTCATACCTTCTCGTGTTCCCACAGGTGTCCCGACGAAAAAAGTACCTCGCATGCGTGGGTGCACCTACCTGGCTGGTAAGGGGCAAGCCGAAAATGCAAGCAACCCCCGGTCTGTTTGCAGAGGGGAATCTCAGCCATTCTGCCGACCGGCACAACATACACATATGGGCCTCGGGTGTCCAAGCCACCGAGGAAAACAGGGAACCCCATGCATTTCCAAAAAGAGGACACCCGTGGGAATCCACAGAGGTATGATTTGCGCACATCGCCCAAGAATTTATTACCCAGACACCCCCGCAAAGTCCGAAATGTGGGGAAAAAACGCATTTTCCGCACATTTCGCTCAACGCACCCATCGAAACACGCCCCGAACAAAACATGGCCTACCGTCACGCATTCCCACAGGTGTCCCGATGAAAACGGTACCTCACATGTGTGGGTGCACCTACCTGGCCGCCAAGGGGAAAGCCTAAAACACTGCTATCCCCCCCAAAGGGTTTGGGGAGGCAACCGACAGATTTAGGCCTGGGGTGCTTCAGCCACCAAGAAAAACAGGAACCCCCGTGCATTTCCGAAAAGAGGACACCCGTGGGAATCCGCAGAGGTATGATTTGCGCACATCGGCCCAAAATTTATTACCCAGACAGCCCTGCAAAGTCCGAAATGTGGGGAAAAAACGCTTTTTCCGCACATTTCGCTCGACGCACCCATCGAAACACGCCCCCAACAACAAATGGCCTACCGTCACGCGTTCCCACAGGTGTCCCGATGAAAACAGTACCTCACATGCGTGGGTGCACCTACCTGGCTGGCAAGGGGCAAGCCGAAAACACAAGCAACCCACAGTCTGTTTGCAGAGGGGAATCTCAGCCATTCTGCCAACCGGCACAACATACAGATATGGGCCTCGGGTGTCCAAGCCACCAAGGAAAACAGGGAGCCTCATGCATTTCTGAAAAGAGGACACCCGTGGGAATCCGCAGAGGTATGATTTGCGCACATCGCCCCAGAATTTATTAACCAGACACCCCCGCAAAGTCCGGGGCACATTTCGGACTTTGCGGGGGTGTCTGGGTAATTAATTCTGGGGCGATGTGCGCAAATCATACCTCTGCGGATTCCCACGGGTGTCCTCTTTTCGGAAATGCATGGGGCTCCCTGTTTTCCTTGGTGGCTTGGACACCTGAGGCCCATATCTGTATGTTGTGCCGGTCGGCAGAATGGCTGAGATTCCCCTCTGCAAACAGACTGGGGGTTGCTTGCATTTTCGGCTTGCCCCTTGCCAGCCAGGTAGGTGCACCCACGCATGTGAGGTACCATTTTCATCGGGACACATGTGGGAACGCGTGACGGTAGGCCATGTGTTGTTTGGGGCGTGTTTCGATGGGAGCGTCGAGCGAAATGTGCGGAAGAAGCGTTTTTTCCCCCACATTTCGGACTTTGCAGGGGTGTCTGGGTAAAAAATTCTGGGGCGATGTGCGCAAATCATACCTCTGCGGATTCCCACGGGTGTCCTCTTTTCAGAAATGCATGGGGTTCCCTGTTTTCCTCTGTGGCTTGGACACCCGAGGCCCATATCTGTATGTTGTGCCGGTCGGCAGAATGTCTGAGATTTCCCTCTGAAAACAGACTTGGGGTTACTTGTGTTTTAGGCTTTCCCCTTGGCGGCCAGGTAGGTGCATCCACAAATGTGAGGTACCGTTTTCATCGGGACACCTGTGGAAACGCGTGACGGTAGGCCATGTGTTGTTGGGGGCGTGTTTCGATGGGTGCGTCGAGCGAAATGTGCGGAAAATGCGTTTTTTTCCCCAAATTTCGGACTTTGCAGGGGTGTCTGGGTAAAAAATTCTGGGGCGATGTGCGCAAATCATACCTCTGCAGATTCCCACGGGTGTCCTGTTTTCGAAAATGCATGGGGTTCCCTGTTTTCCTCGGTGGCTTGGACACCCGAGGCCCATATCTGTACATTGTGCCGGTCGGCAGAATGTCTGAGATTTCCCTCTGAAAACAGACTTGGGGTTACTTGTGTTTTAGGCTTTCCCCTTGCCAGCCAGGTAGGTGCACCCACACATGTGAGGTACCATTTTCATCGGGACACCTGTGGGAACGCGTGACAGTAGGCCATGTGTTGTTGGGGGCGTGTTTCGATGGGTGCGTCGAGCGAAATGTGCAGAAAAAGCGTTTTTTCCCCACATTTCGGACTTTGCAGGGGTGTCTGGGTAAAAAATTCTGGGGCGATGTGCGCAAATCATACCTCTGCGGATTCCCACGGGTGTCCTCTTTTCGGAAATGCATGGGGTTCCCTGTTTTCCTTGGTGGCTTGGACACCCGAGGCCCATAGCTGTATGTTGTGCCGGTCGGCAGAATGGCTGAGATTCCCCTCTGCAAACAGACTGGGGGTTGCTTGCGTATTCGGCTTGCCCCTTACCGGCCAGGTAGGTGCACCCACACATGTGAGGTACTGTTTTAATCGGGACACCTGTGGGAACGCGTGACGGTAGGCCATGTGTTGTTGGGGGCGTGTTTCGATGGGTGAGTCGAGCGAAATTTGCGAAAAAAGTCTTTTTTTCCCCACATTTCGGAGTTTGTAGGGGTGTCTGTTTAAAACATTCTGGGGCGATGTGCACAAATCATACCTCTGCGGATTCCCACGGGTGTCCTCTTTTCGGAAATGCATGGGGTTCCCTGTTTTCCTCGGTGGCTTGGACACCAGAGGCCCATATCTGTACGTTGTGCCGGTCGGCAGAATGTCTGAGATTTCCCTCTGAAAACAGACTTGGGGTTACTTGAGTTTTAGGCTTTCCCCTTGGCGGCCAGGTAGGTGCACCCGCACATGTGAGGTACCGTTTTCATCGGGACACCTATGGGAACGCATGACGGTAGGCCATGTGTTGTTGGGGGCGTGTTTTGATGGGTGCGTCGAGCAAAATGTGCAGAAAAAGTGTTTTTTTCCCGACATTTCGGACTTTGCGGGGCTGTCTGGGTAAAAAATTCTGGGGCGATGTGCGCAAATCATACCTCTGTGGATTCCCACGGGTGTCCTCTTTTTGGAAATGCATGGGGTTCCCTGTTTTCCTCGGTGGCTTGGACACCAGAGGCCCATATCTGTACGTTGTGCCGGTCGGCAGAATGTCTGAGATTTCCCTCTGAAAACAGACTTGGGGTTACTTGTGTTTTAGGCTTTCCCCTTGCCGGCCAGGTAAGTGCACCCACACATGTGAGGTACCGTTTTCATTGGGACACCTGTGGGAACGCGTGACGGTAGGCCATGTGTTGTTGGGGGCGTGTTTCGATGGGTGCGTCGAGCGAAATCTGCGGAAAATGCGTTTTTTCCCCAAATTTCGGACTTTGCAGGGGTGTCTGGGTAAAAAATTATGGGGCGATGTGCGCAAATCATACCTCTGCAGATTCCCACGGGTGTCCTCTTTTCGAAAATGCATGGGGTTCCCTGTTTTCCTCGTTGGCTTGGACACTCGAGGCCCATATCTGTACGTTGTGCCGGTCGGCAGAATGTCTGAGATTTCCCTCTGAAAACAGACTTGGGGTTACTTGTGTTTTAGGCTTTCCCCTTGGCGGCCAGGTAGGTGCACCCACACATGTGAGGTACCGTTTTCATCGGGACACCTGTGGGAACGCGTGACGGTAGGCCATGTGTTGTTGGGGGCGTGTTTCGATAGGTGCGTCGAGCAAAATGTGCGGAAAAAGCGTTTTTTTCCTCACATTTCGGACTTTGCGGGGCTGTCTGGGTAAAAAATTCTGGGGCGATGTGCGCAAATCATACATCTGCGAATTCCCACGGGTGTCCGCTTTTCGGAAATGCATGGGGTTCCCTGTTTTCCTTGGTGGCTTGGACACCCGAGGCCCATATCTGTATGTTGTGCCGGTCGGCAGAATGGCTTAGATTCCCCTCTGCAAACAGACTGGGGGTTGCTTGCGTTTTCGGCTTGCCCCTTGCCGGCCAGGTAGGTGCACCCACACATGTGAGGTACCGTTTTCATCGGGACACCTGTGGGAACGCGTGACGGTAGGCCATGTGTTGTTGGGGGCGTGTTTCGATGGGTGCGTCGAGCGAAATGTGCGGAAAAAGCGTTTTTTTCCCCACATTTCGGACTTTGCAGGGGTGTCTGGGTAAAGTTTCTGGGGCGATGTGCGCAAATCATACCTCTGCGGATTCCCACGGGTGTCCTCTTTTCGGAAATGCATGGGGTTCCCTGTTTTCCTCGGTGGCTTGGACACCCGAGGCCCATATCTGTACGTTGTGCCGGTCGGCAGAATGTCTGAGCTTTCCCTCTGAAAACAGACTTGGGGTTACTTGTGTTTTAAGCTTTCCACTTGGCGGCCAGGTAGGTGCACCCACACATGTGAGGTACCGTTTTCATCGGGACACCTGTGGGAACGCGTGACGGTAGGCCATGTGTTGTTGGGGGCGTGTTTCGATGGGTGCGTCGAGCGAAATGTGCGGAAAAAGTGTTTATTTCCCCACATTTCGGACTTTGCAGGGGTGTCTGGGTAAAAAATTCTGGGGCGATGTGCGCAAATCATACCTCTGCGGATTCCCACGGGTGTCCTCTTTTCGAAAATGCATGGGGTTCCCTGTTTTCCTCGGTGGCTTGGACACCCGAGGCCCATATCTGTACGTTGCGCCGGCCGGCAGAATGTCTGAGATTTCCCTCTGAAAACAGACTTGGGGTTACTTGTGTTTTAGGCTTTCCCCTTGGCGGCCAGGTAGGTGCACCCACATATGTGAGGTACCGTTTTCATCGGGACACCTGTGGGAACGCGTGACAGTAGGCCATGTGTTGTTGGGGGCGTGTTTCGATGGGTGCGTCGAGCGAAATGTGCGGAAAAAGCATTTTTTCCCCACATTTCGGACTTTGCGGGGCTGTCTGGGTAAAAGATTCTGGGGCAATGTGCCCAAATCATACCTCTGCGGATTCCCACGGGTGTCCTCTTTTTGAAAATGCATGGAGTTCCCCGTTTTCCTCGGTGGCTTGGACACCCGAGTCCCATATCTGTACGTTGTGCAGGTCGGCAGAATGTCTGAGATTTCCCTCTGAAAACAGACTTGGGGTTACTTGTGTTTTAGGCTTTCCCCTTGGCGGCCAGGTAGGTGCACCCACACATGTGAGGTACCGTTTTCATCGAGACACCTGTGGGAACGCGTGACGGTAGGCCATGTGTTGTTGGGGGCGTGTGTCGATGGGTGCGTCGAGCGAAATGTGCGGAAAATGCGTTTTTTTCCCAAATTTCGGACTTTGCAGGGGTGTCTGGGTAAAAAATTCTGGGGTGATGTGCGCAAATCATACCTCTGTGGATTCCCACGGGTGTCCTCTTTTCGGAAATGCATGAGGTGCCCAGTTTTCCTCGGTGGCTTGGACACCCGATGCCCATATCTGTACATTGTGCCGGTCGGCAGAATGTCTGAGATTTCCCTCTGAAAACACACTTGGGGTTCCTTGTGTTTTAGGCTTTCCCCTTGGCGGCCAGGTAGATGCACCAACACATGTGAGGTACCGTTTTCATCGGTACACCGGTGGGAACGCGTGACGGTAGTCCATGTGTTGTTGGGGGCGTGTTTTGATCGGTGCGTCGAGCGAAATGTGCAGAAAAAGTGTTTTTTTCCTGACATTTCGGACTTTGCGGGGCTGTCTGGGTAAAAAATTCTTGGGCGATGTGCGCAAATCATACCTCTACGGATTCCCACGGGTGTCCTCTTTTCGGAAATGCATGGGGTTCCCTGTTTTCCTCAGTGGCTTGGACACCCGAGGCCCATATCTGTACATTGTGCCGGTCGGCAGAATGTCTGAGATTTCCCTCTGAAAACAGACTTGGGGTTACTTGTGTTTTAGGCTTTCCCCTTGGCGGCCAGGTAGGTGCACCCACGCATGTGAGGTACCGTTTTCATTGGAACACCTATGGGAATGCGGGACAGTAGGCCATGTGTTGTTGGGGGCGTGTTTCGATGGGTGCATCGAGCGAAATGTGCAGAAAATGCGTTTTTTCCCCACATTTCGGACTTTGCAGGGGTGTCTGGGTAAAAAATTCTGGGGCGATGTGCGCAAATCATACCTCTGCGGATTCCCACAGGTGTCCTCTTTTCGAAAATGCATGGGGTTCCCTGTTTTCCTCGGTGGCTTGGACACCCGAGGCCCATATCTGTATGTTGTGCCGGTCGGCAGAATGTCTGAGATTTCCCTCTGAAAACAGACCTGGGGTTACTTGTGTTTTAGGCTTTCCCCTTGGCGGCCAGGTAGGTGCACCCACACATGTGAGGTACCGTTTTCATCGGGACACCTTTGGGAACGCGTGACAGTAGGCCATGTGTTGTTGGGGGCGTGTTTCGATGGGTGCGTCGAGTGAAATGTGTGGAAAAAGTGTTTTTTTCCCCACATTTCGGACTTTGCAGGGGTGTCTGGGTAAAAAATTCTGGGGCGATGTGCGCAAATCAGACCTCTGTGGATTCCCACGGGTGTCCTCTTTTCGAAAATGCATGGGGTTCCCTGTTTTCCTCGGTGGCTTGGACACCCGAGGCCCATATCTGTACGTTGTGCCGGTCGGCAGAATGTCTGAGATTTCCCTCTGAAAACAGACTTGGGGTTACTTGTGTTTTAGGCTTTCCCCTTGGCGGCCAGGTAGGTGCACCCACATATGTGAGGTACCGTTTTCATCGGGACACCTGTGGGAACGCGTGACGGTAGGCCATGTGTTGTTGGGGGCGTGTTTCGATGGGTGCGTCGAGCAAAATGTGCAGAAAAAGCATTTTTTTCCCCACATTTCGGACTTTGCGGGGCTGTCTGGGTAAAAAATTCTGGGGCAATGTGCCCAAATCATACCTCTGCGGATTCCCACGGGTGTCCTCTTTTCGGAAATGCATGGGGTTCCCAGTTTTCCTCGGTGGCTTGGACACCCGAGGCCCATATCTGTACATTGTGCCGGTCGGCAGAATGTCTGAGATTTCCCTCTGAAAACACACTTGGGGTTCCTTGTGTTTTAGGCTTTCCCCTTGGCGGCCAGGTAGGTGCACCAACACATGTGAGGTACCGTTTTCATCGGGACACTGGTGGGAACGCGTGACGGTAGTCCATGTGTTGTTGGGGGCGTGTTTTGATGGGTGCGTCGAGCGAAATGTGCAGAAAAAGTGTTTTTTTCCTGACATTTCGGACTTTGCCGGGCTGTCTGGGTAATAAATTCTGGGGCGATGTGCGCAAATCATACCTCTACGGATTCCCACGGGTGTCCTCTTTTTCGGAAATGCATGGGGTTCCCTGTTTTCCTCGGTGGCTTGGATACCCGAGGCCCATATCTGTACATTGTGCCGGTCGTCAGAATGTCTGAGATTTCCCTCTGAAAACAGACTTGGGGTTACTTGTGTTTTAGGCTTTCCCCTTGGCGGCCAGGTAGGTGCACCCACACATGTGAGGTACTGTTTTCATCGGGACACCTGTGGGAACGCGTGACGGTAGGCCATGTGTTGTTGGGGGCGTGTTTCGATGGGTGCGTCGAGCGAAATGTGTGGAAAATGCATTTTTTTCCCCAAATTTCGGACTTTGCAGGGGTGTCTGGGTAATAAAATCTGGGGCGATGTGCGCAAATCATACCTCTGCAGATTCCCACGGGTGTCCTTTTTTCGGAAATGCATGGGGTTCCCTGTTTTCCTCGGTGGCTTGGACACCCGAGGCCCATATCTGTACGTTGTGCCGGTCGGCAGAATGTCTGAGATTTCCCTCTGAAAACAGACTTGGGGTTACTTGTGTTTTAGGCTTTCCCTTTGGCGGCCAGGTAGGTGCACCCACGCATGTGAGGTACCGTTTTCATTGGAACACCTGTGGGAATGCGTGACAGTAGGCCATGTGTTGTTGGGGGCGTGTTTCGATGGGTGCATCGAGCAAAATGTGCAGAAAATGTGTTTTTTCCCCACATTTCGGACATTGCAGGGGTGTCTGGGTAAAAAATTCTGGGGCGATGTGCGCAAATCATACCTCTGCGGATTCCCACAGGTGTCCTCTTTTCGAAAATGCATGGGGTTCCCTGTTTTCCTCGGTGGCTTGGACACCCGAGGCCCATATCTGTACGTTGTGCCGGTCGTCAGAATGTCTGAGATTTCCCTCTGAAAACAGACTTGGGGTTACTTGTGTTTTAGGCTTTCCCCTTGGCGGCCAGGTAGGTGCACCCACACATGTGAGGTACCGTTTTCATCAGGACACCTTTGGGAACGCGTGACGGTAGGCCATGTGTTGTTGGGGGCGTGTTTCGATGGGTGCGTCGAGCGAAATGTGCGGAAAAAGCGTTTTTTTCCCCAAATTTCTGACTTTGCAGGGGTGTCTGGGTAAAAAATTCTGGGGCGATGTGCGCAAATCATACCTCTGCGGATTCCCACGGGTGTCCTCTTTTTGGAAATGCATGGGGTTCCCTGTTTTCCTTGGTGGCTTGGACACCCGAGGCCCATATCTGTATGTTGTGCCGGTCGGCAAAATGGCTGAGATTCCCCTCTGCAAACAGACTGGGGGTTGCTTGCGTTTTCGGCTTGCCCCTTGCCGGCCAGGTAGGTGCATCCACACATGTGAGGTACCGTTTTCATCGGAACACCTGTGGGAACACGTGACGGTAGGCCATGTGTTGTTGGGGGCGTGTTTCGATGGGTGCGTCGAGCGAAATGTGCAGAAAATGCGTTTTTTCCCCACATTTCGGACTTTGCAGGGGTGTCTGGGTAAAAAATTCTGGGGCGATGTGCGCAAATCATACCTCTGCGGATTCCCACGGGTGTCCTCTTTTCGAAAATGCATGTGGTTCCCTGTTTTCCTCGGTGGCTTGGACACCCGAGGCCCATATCTGTACGTTGTGCCGGTCGGCAGAATGTCTGAGATTTCCCTCTGAAAACAGACTTGGGGTTACTTGTGTTTTAGGCTTTCCCCTTGGCGGCCAGGTAGGTGCACCCACACATGTGAGGTACCGTTTTCATCAGGAAACCTTTGGGAACGCGTGACGGTAGGCCATGTGTTGTTGGGGGCGTGTTTCGATGGGTGCGTCGAGCAAAATGTGCGGAAAATGCGTTTTTTTCCCCAAATTTCTGACTTTGCAGGGGTGTCTGGGTAAAAAATTCTGGGGCGATGTGCGCAAATCATACCTCTGCAGATTCCCACGGGTGTCCTCTTTTCGAAAATGCATGGGGTTCCCTGTTTTCCTCGGTGGCTTGGACACCCGAGGCCCATATCTGTACGGTGTGCCGGTCGGCAGAATGTCTGAGATTTCCGTCTGAAAACAGACTTGGGGTTACTTGTGTTTTAGGCTTTCCCCTTGGCGGCCAGGTAAGTGCACCCACACATGTGAGGTACCGTTTTCATCAGGACACCTGTGGGAACGCGTGACAGTAGGCCATGTGTTGTTGGGGGCGTGTTTCGATGGGTGCGTCGAGCGAAATGTGCGGAAAAAGCATTTTTTTCTGACATTTCGGACTTTGCAGGGGTGTCTGGGTAAAAAATTCTGGGGCGATGTGCGCAAATCATACCTCTGCGGATTCCCACGGGTGTCCTCTTTTCAAAAATGCATGGGGTTCCCTGTTTTCCTCAGTGGCTTGGACACCCGAGGCCCATATCTGTACGTTGTGCCGGTCGGCAGAATGTCTGAGATTTCCCTCTGAAAACAGACTTGGGGTTACTTGTGTTTTAGGCTTTCTCCTTGGCGGCCAGGTAGGTGCACCCACACATGTGAGGTACCGTTTTCATCGGGACACCTGTGGGAACACGTGACGGTAGGCCATGTGTTGTTGGGGGTGTGTTTCGATGGGTGCGTCGAGCGAAATGTGCGGAAAAAGCGTTTTTTTCCCCACATTTCGGACTTTGCAGGGGTGTCTGGGTAAAAAATTCTGGGGCGATGTGCGCAAATCATACCTCTGCGGATTCCCACGGGTGTCCTCTTTTCGAAAATGCATGGGGTTCCCCGTTTTCCTCGGTGGCTTGGACACCCGAGGCCCATATCTGTACGTTGTGCCGGTCGGCAGAATGTCTGAGATTTCCCTCTGAAAACAGACTTGGGGTTACTTGTGTTTTAGGCTTTCCCCTTGGCGGCCAGGTAGGTGCACCCACACATTTGAGGTACCGTTTTCATCGGGACACCTGTGGGAACGCGTGACGGTAGGGCATGTGTTGTTGGGGGTGTGTTTCGATGGGTGCGCCGAGCGAAATGTGCGGAAAATGCGTTTTTTTCCCCAAATTTCGGACTTTGCAGGGGTGTCTGGGTAAAAAAGTCTGGGGCGATGTGCGCAAATCATACCTCTGCAGATTCCCACGGGTGTCCTCTTTTCGGAAATGCATGGGGTTCCCTGTTTTCCTCGGTGGCTTGGACACCCGAGGCCCCTATCTGTACATTGTGCCGGTCGGCAGAATGTCTGAGATTTCCCTCTGAAAACAGACTTGGGGTTACTTGTGTTTTAGGCTTTCCCCTTGGCGGCCAGTTGGGTGCACACACACATGTGAGGTACCGTTTTCATCGGGACACCTGTGGGAACACGTGACGGTAGGCCATGTGTTGTTGGGGGCGTGTTTTGATGGGTGCGTCGAGCGAAATGTGCAGAAAAAGTGTTTTTTTCCCGACATTTCGGACTTTGCGGGGCTGTCTGGGTAAAAAATTCTGGGGCGATGTGCGCAAATCATACCTCTGCGGATTCCCACGGGTGTCCTCTTTTCGGAAATGCATGGGGTTCCCTGTTTTCCTCGGTGGCTTGGACACCCGAGGCCCATATCTGTACGTTGTGCCGGTCGGCAGACTGTCTGAGATTTCCCTCTGAAAACAGACTTGGGGTTACTTGTGTTTTAGGCTTTCCCCTTGGCGGCCAGGTAGGTGCACCCACAGATGTGAGGTACCATTTTCATCGGGACACCTGTGGGAACGTGTGACGGTAGGCCAAGTGTTGTTGGGGGTGTGTTTCGATGGGTGCGTCAAGCAAAATGTGCGGAAAATGCGTTTTTTTCCCCAAATTTCGGACTTTGCAGGGGTGTCTGGGTAAAAGATTCTGGGGCGATGTGCGCAAATCATACCTCTGCAGATTCCCACGGGTGTCCTCTTTTCGAAAATGCATGGGGTTCCCTGTTTTCCTCGGTGGCTTGGACACCCGAGGCCCATATCTGTACGTTGTGCCGGTCGGCAGAATGTCTGAGATTTCCCTCTGAAAACAGACTTGGGGTTACTTGTGTTTTAGGCTTTCCCCTTGGCGGCCAGGTAGGTGCACCCACACATGTGAGGTACCGTTTTCATCGGGACACCTGTGGGAACGCGTGACGGTAGGCCATGTGTTGTTGGGGGCGTGTTTCGATGGGTGCGTCGAGCGAAATGTGCGGAAAAAGCATTTTTTTCCCCACATTTCGGACTTTGCGGGGCTGTCTGGGTAAAAAATTCTGGGGCGATGTGCCCAAATCATACCTCTGCGGATTCCCACGGGTGTCCTCTTTTTGAAAATGCATGGGGTTCCCCGTTTTCCTCGGTGGCTTGGACACATGAGGCCCATATCTGTACGTTGTGCCGGTCGGCAGAATGTCTGAGATTTCCCTCTGAAAACAGACTTGGGGTTACTTGTGTTTTAGGCTTTCCCCTTGGCGGCCAGGTAGGTGCACCCACACATGTGAGGTACCGTTTTCATCGGGACACCTGTGGGAACACGTGACGGTAGGCCATGTGTTGTTGGGGGCGTGTTTCGATGGGTGCGTCGAGCGAAATGTGCGGAAAATGGGTTTTTCCCCAAATTTCGGACTTTGCAGGGGTGTCTGGGTAAAAACTTCTGGGGCGATGTGCGCAAATCATACCTCTGTGGATTTCCACGGGTGTCCTCTTTTCGAAAATGCATGGGGTTCCCCGTTTTCCTCGGTGGCTTGGACACCCAAGGCCCATATCTGTATGTTGTGCCGGTCGGCAGAATGTCTGAGATTTCCCTCTGAAAACAGACTTGGGGTTATTTGTGTTTTAGGCTTTCTCCTTGGCGGCCAGGTAGGTGCGCCCACACATGTGAGGTACCATTTTCATCGGGACACCTGTGGGAACGCGTGACGGTAGGCCATGTGTTGTTGGGGGCGTGTTTTGATGGGTGCGTCGAGCGAAATGTGAAGAAAAAGTGTTTTTTTCCCGACATTTCGGACTTTGCGGGGCTGTCTGGGTAAAAAATTCTCGGGCGATGTGCGCAAATCATACCTATGCGGATTTCCACGGGTGTCCTCTTTTCGGAAATGCATGGGGTTCCCTGTTTTCCTCGGTGGCTTGGACACCCGAGGCCCATATCTGTACGTTGTGCCGGTCGGCAGAATGTCTGAGATTTCCCTCTGAAAACAGACTTGGGGTTACTTGTGTTTTAGGCTTTCCCCTTGGCGGCCAGGTAGGTGCACCCACACATGTGAGGTACCGTTTTCATCGGGACACCTGTGGGAACGCGTGAAGGTAGGTCATGTGTTGTTGGGGGCGCGTTTCGATGGGTGCGTCGAGCAAAATGTGCGGAAAATGCGTTTTTTCCCCAAATTTCGGATTTTGCAGGGGTGTCTGGGTAATAAAATCTGGGGCAATGTGCGCAAATCATACCTCTGCAGATTCCCACGGGTGTCCTCTTTTCGGAAATGCATGGGGTTCCCTGTTTTCCTCGGTGGCATGGACACCCGAGGCCCATATCTGTACGTTGTGCCGGTCGGCAGAATGTCTGAGCTTTCCCTCTGAAAACAGACTTGGGGTTACTTGTGTTTTAGGCTTTCCCCTTGGCGGCCAGGTAGGTGCACCCACACATGTGAGGTCCCGTTTTTATTGGGACACCTGTGGGAACGCGTGACGGTAGGCCATGTGTTGTTGGGAGCGTGTTTCGATGGGTGCGTCGAGCGAAATGTGCAGAAAATGCGTTTTTTTCCCCACATTTCGGAATTTGCAGGGGTGTCTGGGTAAAACATTCTGGGGCGATGTGCGCAAATCATACCTCTGCGGATTCCCACGGGTGTCCTCTTTTCGAAAATGCATGGGGTTCCCTGTTTTCCTTGGTGGCTTGGACACCCGAGCCCATATCTGTACGTTGTGCCGGTCGGCAGAATGTCTGAGATTTCCCTCTGAAAACAGACTTGGGGTTACTTGTGTTTTAGGCTTTCCCCTTGGCGGCCAGGTAGGTGCACCCACAGATGTGAGGTACCGTTTTCATCGGGACACCTGTGGGAACGCGTGACGGTAGGCCAAGTGTTGTTGGGGGAGTGTTTCGATGGGTGCGTCGAGCAAAATGTGCGGAAAATGCGTTTTTTTCCCCAAATTTCGGACTTTGCAGGGGTGTCTGGGTAAAAGATTCTGGGGCGATGTGCGCAAATCATACCTCTGCAGATTCCCACGGGTGTCCTCTTTTCGAAAATGCATGGGGTTCCCTGTTTTCCTCGGTGGCTTGGACACCCAAGGCCCATATCTGTACGGTGTGCCGGTCGGCAGAATGTCTGAGATTTCCGTCTGAAAACAGACTTGGGGTTACTTGTGTTTTAGGCTTTCCCCTTGGCGGCCAGGTAGGTGCACCCACACATGTGAGGTACCGTTTTCATCGGGACACCTGTGGGAACGCGTGACAGTAGGCCATGTGTTGTTGGGGGCGTGTTTCGATGGGTGCGTCGAGCGAAATGTGCGGAAAAAGCGTTTTTTTCTGACATTTCGGACTTTGCAGGGGTGTCTGGGTAAAAAATTCTGGGGCGATGTGCGCAAATCATACCTCTGCGGATTCCCACGGGTGTCCTCTTTTCAAAAATGCATGGGGTTCCCTGTTTTCCTCGGTGGCTTGGACACCCGAGGCCCATATCTGTACGTTGTGCCGGTCGGCAGAATGTCTGAGATTTCCCTCTGAAAACAGACTTGGGGTTACTTGTGTTTTAGGCTTTCCCCTTGGCGGCCAGGTAGGTGCACCCACACATTTGAGGTACCGTTTTCATCGGGACACCTGTGGGAACGCGTGACGGTAGGGCATGTGTTGTTGGGGGTGTGTTTCGATGGGTGCGTCGAGCGAAATGTGCGGAAAATGCGTTTTTTTCCCCAAATTTCGGACTTTGCAGGGGTGTCTGGGTAAAAAAGTCTGGGGCGATGTGCGCAAATCATACCTCTGCAGATTCCCACGGGTGTCCTCTTTTCGGAAATGCATGGGGTTCCCTGTTTTCCTCGGTGGCTTGGACACCCGAGGCCCCTATCTGTACATTGTGCCGGTCGGCAGAATGTCTGAGATTTCCCTCTGAAAACAGACTTGGGGTTACTTGTGTTTTAGGCTTTCCCCTTGGCGGCCAGTTAGGTGCACCCACGCATGTGAGGTACTGTTTTCAACGGGACACCTGTGGGAACGCGTGACGGTAGGCCATGTGTTGTTGGGAGCGTGTTTCGATGGGTGCGTCGAGCGAAATGTGCAGAAAATGCGTATTTTTCCCCACATTTCGGACTTTGCAGGGGTGTCTGGGTAAAACTTTCTGGGTCGATGTGCGCAAATCATACCTCTGCGGATTCCCACGGGTGTCCTCTTTTCGAAAATGCATGGGGTTCCCTGTTTTCCTCGGTGGCTTGGACACCCGAGCCCATATCTGTACGTTGTGCCAGTCGGCAGAATGTCTGAGATTTCCCTCTGAAAACAGACTTGGGGTTACTTGTGTTTTAGGCTTTCCCCTTGGCGGCCAGGTAGGTGCACCCACAGATGTGAGGTACCGTTTTCATCGGGACACCTGTGGGAACGCGTGACGGTAGGCCAAGTGTTGTTGGGGGCGTGTTCCGATGGGTGCGTCGAGCAAAATGTGCGGAAAATGCGTTTTTTCCCCAAATTTCGGACTTTGCAGGGGTGTCTGGGTAAAAAATTCTGGGGCGATGTGCGCAAATCATACCTCTGCAGATTCCCACGGGTGTCCTCTTTTCGAAAATGCATTGGGTTCCCTGTTTTCCTCGGTGGCTTGGACACCCGAGGCCCATATCTGTACGTTGTGCCGGTCGGCAGAATGTCTGAGATTTCCCTCTGAAAACAGACTTGGGGTTACTTGTGTTTTAGGCTTTCCCCTTGGCGGCCAGGTAGGTGCACCCACACATGTGAGGTACCGTTTTCATCGGGACACCTTTGGGAACGCGTGACGGTAGGCCATGTGTTGTTGGGGGCGTGTTTCGATGGGTGCGTCGAGCGAAATGTGCGGAAAAAGCATTTTTTTCCCCACATTTCGGACTTTGCGGGGCTGTCTGGGTAAAAAATTCTGGGGCGATGTGCCCAAATCATACCTCTGCGGATTCCCACGGGTGTCCTCTTTTTGAAAATTCATGGGGTTCCCCGTTTTCCTCGGTGGCTTGGACACATGAGGCCCATATCTGTACGTTGTGCCGGTCGGCAGAATGTCTGAGATTTCCCTCTGAAAACAGACTTGGGGTTACTTGTGTTTTAGGCTTTCCCCTTGGCGGCCAGGTAGGTGCACCCACACATGTGAGGTACCATTTTCATCGGGACACCTGTGGAAACGCGTGACGGTAGGCCATGTGTTGTTGGGGGCGTGTTTTGATGGGTGCGTCGAGCGAAATGTGCAGAAAAAGTGTTTTTTTCCCGACATTTCGGACTTTGCGGGGCTGTCTGGGTAAAAAATTCTGGGGCGATGTGCGCTAATCATACCTCTGCGGATTCCCACGGGTGTCCTCTTTTCGGAAATGCATGGGGTTCCCTGTTTTCCTCGGTGTCTTGGACACCAGAGGCCCATATCTGTACGTTGTGCCGGTCGGCAGAATGTCTGAGATTTCCCTCTGAAAACAGACTTGGGGTTACTTGTGTTTTAGGCTTTCCCCTTGGCGGCCAGGTAGGTGCACCCACACATGTGAGGTACCGTTTTCATCGGGACACCTGTGGGAAAGCGTGACCGTAGGCCATGTGTTGTTGGGAGTGTTTTTCGATGGGTGCGTTGAGCGAAATGTGCGGAAAATGCGTTTTTTTCCCCAAATTTCGGATTTTGCAGGGGTGTCTGGGTAATAAAATCTGGGGCGATGTGCGCAAATCATACCTCTGCAGATTCCCACAGGTGTCCTCTTTTCGGAAATGCATGGGGTTCCCTGTTTTCCTCGGTGGCTTGGACACCCGAGGCCCATATCTGTACGTTGTGCCGGTCGGCAGAATGTCTGAGATTTCCCTCTGAAAACAGACTTGGGGTTACTTGTGTTTTAGGCTTTCCCCTTGGTGGCCAGGTAGGTGCACCCACACATGTGAGGTACCATTTTCATCGGGACACCTGTGGGAACGCGTGACAGTAGGCCATGTGTTGTTGGGGGCGTGTTTTGATGGGTGCGTCGAGCGAAATGTGCAGAAAAAGTGTTTTTTTCCCGACATTTCGGACTTTGCGGGGCTGTCTGGGTAAATAATTCTGGGGCGATGTGCGCTAATCATACCTCTGCGGATTCCCACGGGTGTCCTCTTTTCGGAAATGCATGGGGTTCCCTGTTTTCCTTGGTGGCTTGGACACCTGAGGCCCATATCTGTACGTTGTGCCGGTCGGCAGAATGTCTGAGATTTCGCTCTGAAAACAGACTTGGGGTTACTTGTGTTTTAGGCTTTCCCCTTGGCGGCCAGGTAGGTGCACCCACGCATGTGAGGTACCGTTTTCATCGGGACACCTGTGGGAACGCGTGACGGTAGGCCATGTGTTGTTGGGAGCGTGTTTCGATGGGTGCGTCGAGCGAAATGTGCAGAAAATGCGTTTTTTTCCCCACATTTCGGACTTTGCAGGGGTGTCTGGGTAAAACATTCTGGGGCGATGTGCGCAAATCATACCTCTGCGGATTCCCACGGGTGTCCTCTTTTCCAAAATGCATGGGGTTCCCTGTTTTCCTCGGTGGCTTGGACACCCGAGCCCATATCTGTACGTTGTGCCGGTCGGCAGAATGTCTGAGATTTCCCTCTGAAAACAGACTTGGGGTTACTTGTGTTTTAGGCTTTCCACTTGGCGGCCAGGTAGGTGCACCCACGCATGTGAGGTACCGTTTTCATCGGGACACCTGTGGGAACGCGTGATCATAGGCCATGTGTTGTTGGGGGCGTTTTTCGATGGGTGCGTTGAGCGAAATGTGCGGAAAATGCCTTTTTTTCCCCAAATTTCGGATTTTGCAGGGGTGTCTGGGTAATAAAATCTGGGGCGATGTGCGCAAATCATACCTCTGCAGATTCCCACGGGTGTCCTCTTTTCGGAAATGCATGGGGTTCCCTATTTTCCTCGGGGGCTTGGACACCCGAGGCCCATATCTGTACGTTGTGCCGGTCGGCAGAATGTCTGAGATTTCCCTCTGAAAACAGACTTGGGGTTACTTGTGTTTTAGGCTTTCCCCTTGGCGGCCAGGTAGGTGCACCCACGCATGTGAGGTAGCGTTTTCATCGGGACACCTGTGGAAACGTGTGACGGTAGGCCATGTGTTGTTGGGGGCGTGTTTCGATGGGTGCGTCGAGCGAAATGTGCGGAAAAAGCGTATTTTTACCCACATTGCGGACTTTGCAGGGGTGTCTGGGTAAATAATTCTGGGGCGATGTGCGCAAATCATACCTCTGCGGATTCCCACGGGTGTCCTCTTTTCGAAAATGCATAGGGTTCCCTGTTTTCCTCGGTGGCTTGGACACCCGAGGCCCATATCTGTACGGTGTGCCGGTCGGCAGAATGTCTGAGGTTTCCCTCTGAAAACAGACTTGGGGTTACTTGTGTGTTAGGCTTTCCCCTTGGCGGCCAGGTAGGTGCACCCACGCATGTGAGGTACCGTTTTCATCAGGACACCTGTGGGAACGCGTGACGGTAGGCCATGTGTTGTTGGGAGCGTGTTTCGATGGGTGCGTCAAGCGAAATGTGCAGAAAATGCGTATTTTTCCCCACATTTCGGACTTTGCAGGGGTGTCTGGGTAAAACATTCTGGGGCGATGTGCGCAAATCATACCTGTGCGGATTCCCACGGGTGTCCTCTTTTCGAAAATGCATGGGGTTCCCTGTTTTCCTCGGTGGCTTGGACACCCGAGCCCATATCTGTACGTTGTGCCGGTCGGCAGACTGTCTGAGATTTCCCTCTGAAAACAGACTTGGGGTTACTTGTGTTTTAGGCTTTCCCCTTGGCGGCCAGGTAGGTGCACCCACAGATGTGAGGTACCGTTTTCATCGGGACACCTGTGGGAACGCGTGACGGTAGGCCAAGTGTTGTTGGGGGTGTGTTTCGATGGGTGCGTCGAGCAAAATGTGCGGAAAATGCGTTTTTTTCCCCAAATTTCGGACTTTGCAGGGGTGTCTGGGTAAATAATTCTGGGGCGATGTGCGCAAATCATACCTCTGCAGATTCCCACGGGTGTCCTCTTTTCGGAAATGCATGGGGTTCCCTGTTTTCCTCGGTGGCTTGGACACCAGAGGCCCATATCTGTACGTTGTGCCGGTCGGCAGAATGTCTGAGATTTCCCTCTGAAAACAGACTTGGGGTTACTTGTGTTTTAGGCTTTCCCCTTGGCGGCCAGGTAGGTGCACCCACACATGTGAGGTACCGTTTTCATCGGGACACCTGTGGGAACGCGTGACCGTAGGCCATGTGTTGTTGGGGGCGTTTTTCGATGGGTGCGTTGAGCGAAATGTGCGGAAAATGCGTTTTTTTCCCCAAATTTCGGATTTTGCAGGGGTGTCGGGGTAATAAAATCTGGGGTGATGTGCGCAAATCATACCTCTGCAGATTCCCACGGGTGTCCTCTTTTCGGAAATGCATGGGGTTCCCTGTTTTCCTCGGTGGCTTGGACACCCGAGGCCCATATCTGTACGGTGTGCCGGTCGGCAGAATGTCTGAGATTTCCCTCTGAAAACAGACTTGGGGTTACTTGTGTTTTAGGCTTTCCCCTTGGCGGCCAGGTAGGTGCACCCACGCATGTGAGGTACCGTTTTCATCGGGACACCTGTGGAAACGCGTGACGGTAGGCCATGTGTTGCTGGGGGCGTGTTTCGATGGGTGCGTCGAGCGAAATGTGCGGAAAAAGCGTATTTTTACCCACATTGCGGACTTTGCAGGGGTGTCTGGGTAAAAAATTCTGGGGCGATGTGCGCAAATCATACCTCTGCAGATTCCCACGGATGTCCTCTTTTCGAAAATGCATGGGGTTCCCTGTTTTCCTCGGTGGCTTGGACACCCCAGGCCCATATCTGTATGTTGTGCCGGTCTGCAGAATGTCTGAGATTTCCCTCTGAACACAGACTTAGGGTTACTTGTGTTTTAGGCTTTCCCCTTGGCGGCCAGGTAGGTGCACCCACACATGTGAGGTACCGTTTTCATCGGGACACCTGTGGGAACGTGTGACGGTAGGCCATGTGTTGTTGGGGGCGTGTTTCGATGGGTGCGTCGAGCAAAATGTGCGGAAAATGCGTTTTTTTCCCCAAATTTCGGACTTTGCAGGGGTGTCTGGGTAAAAAATTCTGGGGCGATGTGCGCAAATCATACCTCTGCAGATTCCCACGGGTGTCCTCTTTTCGGAAATGCATGGGGTTCCCTGTTTTCCTCGGTGGCTTGGACACCCGAGGCCCATATCTGTACGTTGTGCCGGTCGGCAGAATGTCTGAGATTTCCCTCTGAAAACAGACTTGGGGTTACTTGTGTTTTAGGCTTTCCCCTTGGCGGCCAGGTAGGTGCACCCACACATGTGAGGTACCATTTTCATCGGGACACCTGTGGAAACGCGTGACGGTAGGCCATGTGTTGTTGGGGGCGTGTTTTGATGGGTGCGTCGAGCGAAATGTGCAGAAAAAGTGTTTTTTTCCCCGACATTTCGGACTTTGCGGGGCTGTCTGGGTAAAAAATTCTGGGGCGATGTGCGCTAATCATACCTCTGCGGATTCCCACGGGTGTCCTCTTTTCGGAAATGCATGGGGTTCCCTGTTTTCCTCGGTGGCTTGGACACCAGAGGCCCATATCTGTACGTTGTGCCGGTCGGCAGAATGTCTGAGATTTCCCTCTGAAAACAGACTTGGGGTTACTTGTGTTTTAGGCTTTCCCCTTGGCGGCCAGGTAGGTGCACCCACACATGTGAGGTACCGTTTTCATCGGGACACCTGTGGGAACGCGTGACCGTAGGCCATGTGTTGTTGGGGGCGTTTTTCGATGGGTGCGTTGAGCGAAATGTGCGGAAAATGCGTTTTTTCCCCAAATTTTGGATTTTGCAGGGGTGTCTGGGTAATAAAATCTGGGGTGATGTGCGCAAATCATACCTCTGCAGATTCCCACGGGTGTCCTCTTTTCGTAAATGCATGGGGTTCCCTGTTTTCCTCGGTGGCTTGGACACCCGAGGCCCATATCTGTACGGTGTGCCGGTCGGCAGAATGTCTGAGATTTCCCTCTGAAAACAGACTTGGGGTTACTTGTGTTTTAGGCTTTCCCCTTGGCGGCCAGGTAGGTGCACCCACGCATGTGAGGTACCGTTTTCATCGGGACACCTGTGGAAACGCGTGACGGTAGGCCATGTGTTGTTGGGGGCGTGTTTCGATGGGTGCGTCGAGCGAAATGTGCGGAAAAAGCGTATTTTTACCCACATTGCGGACTTTGCAGGGGTGTCTGGGTAAAATATTCTGGGGCGATGTGCGCAAATCATACCTCTGCAGATTCCCACGGATGTCCTCTTTTCGAAAATGCATGGGATTCCCTGTTTTCCTCGGTGGCTTGGACACCCGAGGCCCATATCTGTATGTTGTGCCGGTCTGCAGAATGTCTGAGATTTCCCTCTGAACACAGGCTTAGGGTTACTTGTGTTTTAGGCTTTCCCCTTGGCGGCCAGGTAGGTGCACCCACACATGTGAGGTACCGTTTTCATCGGGACACCTGTGGGAACGTGTGACGGTAGGCCATGTGTTGTTGGGGGCGTGTTTTGATGGGTGCGTCGAGCGAAATGTGCAGAAAAAGTGTTTTTTTCCCGACATTTCGGACTTTGCGGGGCTGTCTGGGTAAAAAAATCTGGGGCGATGTGCGCTAATCATACCTCTGCGGATTCCCACGGGTGTCCTCTTTTCGGAAATGCATGGGGTTCCCTGTTTTCCTCGGTGGCTTGGACACCCGAGGCCCATATCTGTACGTTGTGCCGGTCGGCAGAATGTCTGAGATTTCCCTCTGAAAACAGACTTGGGGTTACTTGTGTTTTAGGCTTTCCCCTTGGCGGCCAGGTAGGTGCATCCACACATGTGAGGTACCATTTTCATCGGGACACCTGTGGGAACGCGTGACAGTAGGCCATGAGCGAAATGTGCAGAAAAAGTGTTTTTTTCCCGACATTCCGGACTTTGCGGGGCTGTCTGGGTAAATAATTCTGGGGCGATGTGTGCTAATCATACCTCTGCGGATTCCCACGGGTGTCCTCTTTTCGGAAATGCATGGGGTTCCCTGTTTTCCTTGGTGGCTTGGACACCTGAGGCCCATATCTGTACGTTGTGCCGGTCGGCAGAATGTCTGAGATTTCGCTCTGAAAACAGACTTGGGGTTACTTGTGTTTTAGGCTTTCCCCTTGGCGGCCAGGTAGGTGCACCCACGCATGTGAGGTACCGTTTTCATCGGGACACCTGTGGGAACGCATGACGGTAGGCCATGTGTTGTTGGGAGCGTGTTTCGATGGGTGCGTCGAGCGAAATGTGCAGAAAATGAGTTTTTTCCCCCACATTTCGGACTTTGCAGGGGTGTCTGGGTAAAACATTCTGGGGCGATGTGCGCAAATCATACCTCTGCGGATTCCCACGGGTGTCCTCTTTTCGAAAATGCATGGGGTTCCCTGTTTTCCTCGGTGGCTTGGACACCCGAGCCCATATCTGTACGTTGTGCCGGTCGGCAGAATGTCTGAGATTTCCCTCTGAAAACAGACTTGGGGTTACTTGTGTTTTAGGCTTTCCCCTTGGCGGCCAGGTAGGTGCACCCACACATGTGAGGTACCATTTTCATCGGGACACCTGTGGGAACGCATGACCATAGGCCATGTGTTGTTGGGGGCGTTTTTCGATGGGTGCGTTGAGCGAAATGTGCGGAAAATGCGTTTTTTTCCCCAAATTTCGGATTTTGCAGGGGTGTCTGGGTAATAAAATCTGGGGCGATGTGCGCAAATCATACCTCTGCAGATTCCCACGGGTGTCCTCTTTTCGGAAATGCATGGGGTTCCCTGTTTTCCTCGGTGGCTTGGACACCCGAGGCCCATATCTGTACGTTGTGCCGGTCGGCAGAATGTCTGAGATTTCCCTCTGAAAACAGACTTGGGGTTACTTGTGTTTTAGGCTTTCCCCTTGGCGGCCAGGTAGGTGCACCCACGCATGTGAGGTAGCGTTTTCATCGGGACACCTGTGGAAACGTGTGACGGTAGGCCATGTGTTTTTGGGGGCGTGTTTCGATGGGTGCGTCGAGCGAAATGTGCGGAAAAAGCGTATTTTTACCCACATTGCGGACTTTGCAGGGGTGTCTGGGTAAATAATTCTGGGGCGATGTGCGCAAATCATACCTCTGCGGATTCCCACGGGTGTCCTCTTTTCGAAAATGCATGGGGTTCCCTGTTTTCCTCGGTGGCTTGGACACCCGAGGCCCATATCTGTACGTTGTGCCGGTCGGCAGAATGTTTGAGATTTCCCTCTGAAAACAGACTTGGGGTTACTAGTGTTTTAGGCTTTCCCCTTGGCGGCCAGGTAGGTGCACCCACACATGTGAGGTACCGTTTTCATCGGGACACCTTTGGGAACGTGTGACAGTAGGCCATGTGTTGTTGGGGGCGCGTTTCGATGGGTGCGTCGAGCAAAATGTGCAGAAAATGCGTTTTTTTCCCCAAATTTCGGACTTTGCAGGGGTGTCTGGGTAAAAAATTCTGGGGCGATGTGCGCAAATCATACTTCTGCAGATTCCCAACGATGTCCTCTTTTCGAAAATGCATGGGGTTCCCTGTTTTCCTCGGTGGCTTGGACACCCGAGGCCCATATCTGTACGTTGTGCCGGTCTGCAGAATGTCTGAGATTTCCCTCTGAAAACAGACTTGGGGTTACTTGTGTTTTAGGCTTTCCCCTTGGCGGCCAGGTAGGTGCACCCACACATGTGAGGTACCGTTTTCATCGGGACACCTGTGGGAACGTGTGACAGTAGGCCATGTGTTGTTGGGGGCGTGTTTCGATGGGTGCGTCGAGCAAAATGTGCAGAAAATGCATTTTTTTCCCCAAATTTCGGACTTTGCAGGGGTGTCTGGGTAAAAAATGCTGGGGCGATGTGCGCAAATCATACCTCTGCAGATTCCCACGGGTGTCCTCTTTTCGTAAATGCATGGGGTTCCCTGTTTTCCTCGGTGGCTTGGACACCCGAGGCCCATATCTGTACGTTGTGCCGGTCGGCAGAATGTCTGAGATTTCCCTCTGAAAACAGACTTGGGGTTACTTGTGTTTTAGGCTTTCCCCTTGGCGGCCAGGTAGGTGCACCCACACATGTGAGGTACCATTTTCATCGGGACACCTGTGGGAACGCGTGACGGTAGGCCATGTGTTGTTGGGGGCCTGTTTTGATGGGTGCGTCGAGCGAAATGTGCAGAAACAGTGTTTTTTTCCCGACATTTCGGACTTTGCGGGGCTGTCTGGGTAAAAAATTCTGGGGCGATGTGCGCTAATCATACCTCTGCGGATTCCCACGGGTGTCCTCTTTTCGGAAATGCATGGGGTTCCCTGTTTTCCTTGGTGGCTTGGACACCCGAGGCCCATATCTGTACGTTGTGCTGGTCGGCAGAATGTCTGAGATTTCGCTCTGAAAACAGACTTGGGGTTACTTGTGTTTTAGGCTTTCCCCTTGGCGGCCAGGTAGGTGCACCCACACATGTGGGGTACCGTTTTCATCGGGACACCTGTGGGAACGCTGGACGGTAGGCCATGTGTTGTGTTTGTGTGGTTTTCATAACGTTTTGACCCATTTGCTGGTGCCCTTTGTCTCACAACCCTTTCTTTTTCCAAATGTGACCTACATTTAGTCGCTGCTTTAGCCACCATACACTTTTGTAACCTGCACAAGTCACCTACCCTTGAAAAGTTCTGCCTGTGCTCTTTCGAAAAATGTATGGCTGCCGTTCCTCACCACATTGGTTTTCCCAATTTACACATGCTAAGTGCGTCTGGTCAGGCCATGAGCGTAAAACTCCTGTGTACCATGGCTCAGTGTTTGGCTTGTGGTATTGCTTGTTTTGTAAAAACACTACAAAAATGGTATGCTCTGCTAACTGCAAGAGTCAGTGGAATGTAGCGGAGCATTGCTTTTCTCAAAATTCATAGAAGCCATTGCCGTACTAAGCCAACCATGTCCAACAAATACCTTTTTTTTCAGTCATTTTCCCGCTTTTCCCCCATTCGATGGCAGTTTCCCCTACCTAGTTGTTGCCTGACCTATGCAAATCACCCCTTCCTAAACTTGGAATTTTGTCTACTTTTCAGAAATATATGCCTTTCTGTCCTCCAATTTGGCTTTCCTGCCCTTATCTTCCATTCCGTCCATGCATGTCCAATTGGCAAAAATGGCAAAAATCGCCTACCTCTCACAAAACGGTTGATAACCACATCAAAATATTTTTTTTCCATTTCCACTCAACCTGTTCCTGAAAGCCAACACATTGGGGAACTCAGCACAGCAAGCCATTTGTTCCTAGCTCTTACAAGGAAAAAACCACAGGCTTCTTTGTACATCATTTTATTGGCATTTTTTGAAAAAACCCAAAATTTTCGCACTTTTTCCTTATTTTCTCTCACCCCCCCTACAGCAACCTGGGACCGCCTACATGTGGGAAAAAAAGGAGCCAAATTTGGCCGAGATATCTCATGTAACAAAAAAGTTACAAGCCATTGAATGGCCACATACCAAAATCACCAAAAAAGGCTCTGGCACTGGGGAGAAATACCCATGGCACTTAAAGGGTTAAACCATCCCTGTTTGTCTAAGCTTGCTAGGGGGGAATTGAAGTTGGTATGGTATTGTGATTGTATTCCTGAAAACTGTGTGCTTCACTTCCATCTCCTTATATTGCATAGGGGGGGAGTGAATTGCCACAAGGGGAAACGTAAAAATATTATCTCTTGTGAAACCCTATCAGTTATTTCTGTACTGCATTTTATTCATCATTGTATTTCCTTGAAATCATAAAAAGTATCCTCAGCTACCTTATCCTCCCTATACTAACTCTTAAGTAATTAAATCAGTGTGCTAATGTAACATCATCCATTGTTGATCACTGTCATATGCCTAAGTGTGTAATCAAATATTAATTTATTCATAAAAGTGATATGTATATATATATATTGTTTACTTTCTCAATAAACCTTTTAAAATTGCAAAACAAACCTACTTACTTCTTGGCTCAGTGAGGTCAAGGGGATTCAAAGAGAGGGGGCGTTATATAAGGGTTTATCATCCAGAGTATAACTTGTCATAAAAATATATAAATAAGGGCTTCCCTTGGGCGTCCCAGACGAGGCACTGACTTAGTGGGATTGCTGAATTAAAGTCACTTAATACGTGGTTAACATCTGCTCCCCATCTCTTTGGTATAAGCTTGCTTGATATTCCAAGCGCCAATTGTTGTACGTTGAACGAGCTCTTTTGGTGAGGACCGTTCGGACAGGCGGAGGAAGCCTTGCTAACCTTCTTAATTCTGCTAGATGTGCGGTTTTCCTGATGTATAAGGATCTATCAAATGTGTGCAAGTGAACCCTACTTTTCGAGTCACAAGGTTTTGATTGACTAAAAGCTTGCATCACATCACAATAGATAAGACCCATATTAGTCGTTTGCATTGTGTTATTTTTGTTAGAGTCAAGAAGGATTTGATTGAAATGGATCAAGGCATTCCCCGTCCATCATAAATGATTCCCACCGCAATTGGCAACCAAACAACCATTCTTCAATGACTTCGGCCGGACAACCACAGATCTTGTTCCAGATTGCCAATTGGCACACAGCAGATTATGGTCACTCACCATTGACGGTGACACCTGAAATGCTTGCATCTTGGACCATAGTACAAAATTCACATATACATAATCAATTGTTGAAGATGAGCTACCTCTATGCCAAGTTGGGGCCGGGGGAACATCAGTGCTTATAGCTCCATTCAGAATATATAGATTTCTAAGTGAGACTATAGAGTTCCATCGCACCAATCTCTCACATTGTTGCCCATCATTTTTTGCAAGACAATTCAAATTCAGGTCCCCAGCCAATATTAAGTGGGTGATGCTTTTATCTTCATCCACCATGTCAAACAATGCATTCAAGTCCCTTAAGAACAGGTCTGTGGTGATGGCTAGAGGATTCCAATATATATTGAAAATTGCATACACGTCACCATGAATTGCCGCCCTGACAAGTAACAAATAGGGATTTGGAGCTGCCCAGACATCTGACAAATACCCTGGACCGTCTTTCAAAGCTACTACTAGGCCCGCAGATGGTCTGCCTACTAAGGACTTTAAGGCAGGAACATGATGGACCTGATGCTCAGCCCAAATTAGAGGTGAAATTAACCATGTTTCTTGGAGGAGGGTTATGTCAAACCTGCTTAGCCCACTCTTATCATTGGTCAGGAGGTGCTTGAAGCCTCGCGAATTCCAACTGACCAATGAGAGGAAATGATGACCTCTAGGGTTGCATAGTTAATTTTGATTATGATTGCAATTGCAAACACAAGATCCCCCTCCTAGCAACGGTTGTTTGTTATTTGTGTGAGTTGGTGGTAAAAATGTTAACTTAGATGCACATTCTGTACTACTTGACGCTAGTGGGCTGGGTGTACTGTCTGTTTCCACACTAACTACAAACCCCAGGTCAATCAGAAACCTCTTTGCTTGCCAAACCAAATTTTGAATGACTCTGGATTGAGTCCAAATGCGAACAGCATTTAGGTTCAGATTGGATACAAATTCTACCAGAATTAAATCAGCTGATGTGATATCCTGTAACGGTGGTACATCTGAAAAAATTGCCAAAATGGCTCTTCGATTTAAATCATACTGGGTACAAGGAGGCAGTCTACATTTGAGGATCAAGGAACAAAGAGCCGGTCGAATTTTACTTTTTAAATCACTTTTTTTCTCTTGTTTCCCTGAAAATGAGCCAAAGGAAACAGATTCCTTGCCATTCATGTTCATACCCTAGTCACCTAGAGCATTTTTAATGAGTGATAGCACTGTGTTTGAGAGTTCACCTGGAGTGTTCATGTGAGATGGTATTATTGGCTTCACACTAACCGTGGGTTCACTTGTAGTCGGGTTATTATTGTCAATACCAACCAGGGTCGTACTCAAAGTGGGGGCTACTAAATCAATCATTCCATTTCTACTTGAATCATCATTAATTATAGACTGCTTCACACCATTCTCTAATGTATTAGATCCCTTGTTCGAAAAACACTGCAAAACAGTAGGCGCCCCCGATATCAAAGGCGGAGGATGCTGGCCCTGCATATAAGCATCTGCCACCTTCCTTATTTCTGCTCTATGTCGCATTACCTCCTCAGTGCTGGATGAAATGGTGGCCTCTCTTGCGTTATGCTGACTGCTTTCAGTCGTCAACAATGATTTAGGATGGCCAACCAGAGACTTCAGCTGTGCAATCTCATTCATCAAGGCATCTAGAGGGGGATACTCTTCCACCACCCCTACGCTGAAGGCCTTGATGGGCTCCCTTGACTTATCTCGGTTTAGCATCATATATTTCTTTTTAATTGCGTCAGAGACATTTACACATGATCTTCTATTTAGCAGTAGCTCCCCCAATACTTTTGGGTGTCGGTTGGTTTTTTGATAATTTTATCTGTGCCTTCTTTTCAGCTGCATTACTATGTACTTTCTTTTTTGGATCCTCATCCCCAATTCTCACATTGGTCACTTTGTTATTAGCCCAATTAAAAATTGAATACACCTTTTGGGTAGATGTACATTTCAGTGGGTGAGCACACACAGGACGCGAATTGCATATCAAAAGAGGATTCAATTCTTCAACTGTAGGCACAGTGGGTATGTCATATATAACAGATTCAAAACAGGGTAGACTACTCATGTATCCCTGATCATGGAGCTTACTTACAGATGAGCATAACACCATTGGTTGGGGAACCTCTAAATGTGTCTGTGAGGCTACCTAACACAAATATACTTTCCCCCTCCCATAATGAGCCCTTAGCTCATTAATCTCATTTCCTTGTTTCATGACTTTCTGATTTAAGGAACCTAACAAGTCTCTTAGAGATTGGACAGCCAGATTCAATGCTTGTAGAGTGATATTGGACTGAAGCCGGGCCGGTAAATTCAAATCCGAACAAGTGTTAGTCCCACGCGAGTGCATCTCCGGGCAAAGAGAGCTATTCGTGCCTGGGGTGCACACTATGGCCCAGCACTCACTGACTCATTCGAAGCAGTTGAATCATCATCAATGCTTTGAGAGGAATCTGTAAACATCAAAGGTGTGCTAGATAAATTGTCTGACATACATTTGTCAGAGAATGCTGATCCATTTATATCCAAGTCAATAATGGCAGCATCCCCTGCCACTTGTTGAGCATATCCTTGTCTGTTTGCGCCCTGATACTCCAGGGTATGGCGCGCTATACAAATAATAAACTAAACTAATAAACTAAACTAAACTTGTGGTAAACCTTTTATGGCAGCGGGGAGAATCGATCCTTGAGTTAATGAGTCTAACAGTGCTGTATCCGAGATGGATAACTCATGCAGGCAAGAATTTTGTCGCACAGCAGCAAGTAATAGACCTGGTGCTGTGCCTAATGTAGGGCGGCCAGTATCAAGTACAGGACTCGCCTTTGACAGATGTGCACTACAAACACCCCCAGTCATCTGTGTCTGATCACTGGCCAAAGCCCTCTTTGCTCTGTGGGCTGATAATGAACCGCTACAAAACATTCGAATGTCCCCATTCACCATTGCACCTTTTTTAGCTAGACCCCGTACCGAAGTGTCACACTCATGCCGGGCTGACAATCCCATATCATTGTGGACAGCTGTGAGCAACAGAGATTGAGTTTTTAGCAACATGCCTGAGGTCGTGGATCTGGTCAGCATAACAGCCAGACCATATTTGATCCTCTTTTGATAAAGGAGCGCAAGAATTCACAGGGGAACCACTCCTGTTGCTCCGCCTCGTCGACCACCTTCTCACAATGGGAGTGCCTTAGCTTACACTCATACACTCACACTGCGACAGAATTCTTAATTTACGAACAGCAAGTAAGTGCTGTAAAAAAGCTTGTTGCATGTCACAAAGATGCGACTGGGATCAAAGGGCCTAGCCCCGCAGTCTCCCACCGTTCGCTAATCGTGATCACACAAATCTCCTGATAAAGGTAATATGAGTTACTGAGATTGTCAGTTTAAATACTGTTTTTCATTACCATCTTATGTGATGCAAGATGTCATACCAACACGCCGAATTGAGGGACTGCAGCAATCTCTTCTTACTGTAATCACCAGGGTGCACGCGCATCCAGCACCAAACAGCCGCACAACAGACAGTGGCCTTGACTCCAACGGGCTTAACGCTGCAAGGGTGGTTGAGTCGGTTTGAAGTAGGAGCTACTGGTCATGAGATCAATCACGTGCCGGACACTGGTCCCACCTCCTCCAGGAAGCGTGATCAGCAAGAGCCCGCCTGGCTCGCAGTGCTGATACTGATTAGCCAAGTTCTATGTAAACACAAGGCTCCTCGGTGCGAGCGGTCCTTCACAGCTTCACACAATACACCGCTAGGGTGGTTGAGTCGGCTTGAAGTAGGAGCTACTGGTCACGTGATCAATCACGTGCCAGACACTGGCCCCGCCTCCTCCAGGAAGCGTGATCAGCAAGAGCCCACCTGGCTCGCAGTGCTGATACAAATTAGCCAAGTTCTATGTAAACACAACGCTCCTCGGTGCGAGCGGTCCTTCACAGCTTCACACAATACACCGCTTGGGCGGTTGAGTCGGCTTGAAGTAGGAGCTACTGGTCACGTGATCAATCACTTGCCGGACACCGGTCCCGCCTCCTCCAGGAAGCGTGATCAGCAAGAGCCCGCCTGGCTGACGGTGCTGATACAGATTAGCTAATTTCTATGTAAACACAATGCTCCTCTGTGCAAGCGGTCCTTCACAGCTTCACACATTCTACCCATTCTCCTTTAATAAATAATTGGAAAGGAGGTGCTTCCTGGCCATCTTGATTGCTATGGTGCTCATTCTGAAATGTGTTCTGCAACCTTATATACTCTCTGTGCAAGGCAAAAAATCCCAACCATGTTCCTGCTTAGTTTCCACTTACAATGCAACTTAAAATCAACACTGTTTTATCTATACACCGCCCTGGAACCCAGGGTACAGGTAAAAAGTGCACCTTCACAATGCAACACAACATTCCATCCACTGCAATGCAATTACACCCAAATGAATAGTCTCCTACTACTGCACTGTCACAAGTGAAGACTCTTAACCAAATTCCGGCCACAAGCCCAGACACACACTGCTCTTCTCTCCCAGCAACCCCTACCTCCAGGCATGAGTTATATATGACACCTTAATTTGAAGACAACGTACAGGGAGTGGGAATACAGTTGCAAACTCATTTTGTCTTTTTATTAGAAAGCAGAGTTTTGGAAATAGACACAATGGAAAAAAATAATTTTGGGCATTTTATTTAAAAGATAAGGTTTTTAAAAGGGACTCAATATGAAAATCGCGTTGGGCTTTTTAGCTGCATAAAATACAGGACCTTGGGATTCGGATTTGGGATGCAAGTAAATAAATAGGAAATGTAGTTTTGCCCACTTTACATTCACTTGCATGGCATAGTTTTAGGGGTACTTGTTTTGGGATTTTGGTTATGGACACCCCTTCTGTACAGAAGTCAGGGGTTTCAGAAAAATAGTCACCCAAGTACTTATTGTCTATACCGGCTCTAACACACTGGACATGAACTTTGTTAGTTTCGAAATCTAACAACACTCATTTCATGATTTTCTACATGGTAATTAATTGATTTTACTTTGATTCAATGTGCTATGGATCTCCACAGTTTCACCCCTCCTCCAGCCCCACACACACACAATTTAATGGAAAGGATTAAGGCAGTCAGTTCCCAACACAATTCAATTTAAATGGATTGGGTGATTTTCTATGGTGGAATTAATTTGAGTTAGATTTAATAAAATGTGGCAGGGATCCATTCAGTTCCACTCCCCTGCCCGCTCTGCAAGATGGAGATTAAGGATGACAGATTACCCCCCCCACACTTTTGTTGGCATTTGGATTAATCTACTTACATGGGAGGCCTTAGTTATGGGGCATCCAGGGAAATAGCAGGGCTCCTCTGCGGACAGCACAGATCTGGTCAAAGGCTTTGATCAAGGGTAATCCGCATCACACAGACTTCCTCTGGCTCCTCAAATCGCAGGCCCAGCAAGCTTCTAGATTTCCCAGTCTCTGTCTCCCATTCAATGTTTAAGGCCTTGGGAGCTCTCACTGTCTCTCTTCTAGTTGTTCCTTGCAGGAGTCCAGAAGTAGACTACCTCCAGCAATAGAGAGTAAAAATCAAAGGACAAGTCAAAAGTCTAAAGAAAGTCAAAAAGCCCTTCTCCGACTGTTTATCAAATTGCTGTGGAGCCAAAATAGTCACAAATCTGACCGTTGAAGATTCAAACCTTACTTCCATAACCTATCACCACAACAACTCTCCATTTCCTCAGAATTATGAGAAGGCCAGAATCATAATTGTCTTCTTAATTCTAATTGTATGCATCACACAGGGTGTATATGTACACGGTACCGATGGGCTTCTTATCCCCTTTAATATGTGTCCTGGATGAGCTTACTGGGACACATAATTCTCTTTTAATTAAAGAAAAGGTGGCCCAATGTTAATCATATGGCAGGGCATCACATGTGCCTTCAGCCTCAAAGTAGCCCCCAACTTTTTTAAGATTAATTTCTGTTCTTGTGACCTGACACGACCATCTGCTTATCAGCAGGGTCTGTTTCTTACACAATATATGAAGACCCATCGGTGACTCTGGAGCTATTTCCTGAGGTCAAGTCAGCCCTAAAAAAGTAATTTCTGTTGTCCACTAATGCACAGCTAATCGGGAGACCTAACCTTAAAGGTCATTTCTGCTAGCTGTGTTATCTACAACTTCCACAATTCTGATCTAATTCTCCGTTATTTCAGTGTTTATAACTGAACCAGGCCTGGTTTTCCCGGTGGGCCCAGCCCACACGTCTTGAGTTCAAAGCTTCAAAGGCACAGACTTTTCAGTTCAGTGTCAAAAACACTAGCTGCACCCATACTTCAGAAAATACAGCTTTAAGTCAACAAGATGTGCTTACATGTAACAGTTAGCATTATATCTGGGCATGTTGTTTATAATAGAATCTTTCTTTAGATACAGTTGAGACAGATACAAGTTTACTTTTGGTATTATTCACACACAGGCCACAGTTACATAGGAGATTCTAGTTCACTTCTCCAAAAAGTAAGCCTTTCCATTTAAATGTCAGTGTATTTGTGAAAGGTAAGTGTCTTACTATGAAATGTGTTACTTGGCTTCACTTTTTAAATGTAAGGCACAATTCCTCCTTGGTATTTTTCACATACCTAGCATTTGAAGGTATCTTTTCACATGTGTACTGCTGTATTTTTGAATCTCTCAAAAAGTGCCCTTTCCCAGTTCACACAAAGTCAGAATCTGCAGCACTCATTCATTGAGCATATCCAGCATTTTTACGCTCTCAGGTAGATTACCTTTCAATTGAGAACCTTTCCATTTGAATACAATTGAGCTCGGCCCATATCTTTCCATTTCACTAGGCCTTAGGTCAGAAATCACTGTTTGGTACTGGCTTTTATATTTCAATGGGACTCTACCTCAGCCAGCTTCACTCTCACAATAGGGGCCTAACATGGCATCTCCATCTCTGTCACTCTGGGGCTGTATTTTCACCCCACACTCTTTGAGCTAGCACTATCACACCGTAGCATCAACTGTATGCTGCATAGGACCTGACAGAAATTTGTCTATGACATTGAGAGAATTTCTTTTCATGTCTGATGAATGGTCATGAAAGAGTGAATAAATTAAACAGCAAGTGTGCCAAATGTAACTTGGGAAAAAAAAACGGGAGAGACAGAAGCTGCGTCTAGTTAAACATTATTTTATTTTCATTCTTATTTAATATAAAAAATACACAATTGACTCAATAAAATATTATTTCTCCTTCATTCATATTCCATACATACCATTCATCTTCAGTATTCTAAAACAATTCATTTATGAAAGCTAAAATTATACATATAAGCCTTCTATTCCAGTTTGTTTAATTTCAAGTTCATCTTGCTAATAATAATTGTCCACATTGCAAACATTATTAATAGAGTGAATGACTCAGTCAGTGAGTGAGGTAATTTCTCTAGCATGAACTCCAGAGCAAAACACCCCTTCAAACAGGATCCCTGTGACACGTGTGTGGGTAAGTCTTACTGGAAAAGCAGAGTTGTGTTTTTGATGATGATTTGGAATACAATATGCATTTTTTGTTTTGGCTATTAGGTGGGGATTTAACGCCATATGTAAACTGAACCTGCTGCATTGGAGTACAGAAGGAGGGAGAAAGGATTTGAGGAGGGACACATGAGTGGGGGGAGCTGTTTGGTAATTTGGCCACCCACTGACTGCCGCTGTCATGCTGATCCTATGGCCGTTCCCACACACTACCTGACTCTCACTGAACACAACACACCCCCTGGCATCTCCGTGAGCAAGCACTATCACACTCTAACTTCAATCTGACAGTGCCATTTCCAAACAGTCTAATGGCTTAATTGCTGCTGTAAATGAGCTTCTGGTGTAATCAAAGTTGCTTAACCAAGTGTGCCTTCAGCCACTTGATTTAAAAGCAATGTGTGTCCTCACATCTGTTCCCTATACCAAAGTCCTGTTAAAAACAAGCATTGACAGAGCAAACAGCTGTGGCTTGTGCATAGGTATTAGATAGGCATTTGCCAGGCACTGACATCATATGCCCAGGTACTCAAACCAGTTTCCAGCCATGGACAGTTTATGGCCAGGTAATACCATTATGGCAGTGCTTGGCAAATGTCTACCCCATACCTACACAAATGCCAACACTGTTGGCATTGCAAGTGCTTGTTCATTGTGGCTCGTAACTTTCACTTTAGCAAAACATCTACAGGCAAAAGTAATATGGTGGAGTACAGTACAAAAGGGTGCCACTCTTTGCTGGCATTTGACGAGTGTTGTAGTGTTCTTGGTGTCATTTATCCAGCCACTGTTGTGCCAGTCGCTTTGTCACTGTACATTGATAAGTTGTAACTGGACACGTCTAAGCACGTTAGTGTATTGCCATCCCTTGTTCTATTGGATCCATTTCTCCCTGTAGACAAGGGTTGTCTAAAGGGTAACAGGTGAATGTAATGCATTCATCTGATCATTAGCCACATCTATGTCACATTTAAGTGGTTTGGAATAGCCATGACATCCTGAAAAGTACCTGTCTGGATGGAAAGGGGTTATTTGAGTGCATCAAGCAGCTTCATGTGCAAAGTAACTTGATAGCCATGTGCGTCTCCGCCAACTTGATTTCCAAGCAGTACAGAAAAGATGAAGAGCGCTGGTAACATTCAAATCATGTGTGGGAAAGTGCACAGTGACAAAGGTGTAGTGTTAAAAAGTCTGATATGGGCAGGGCTTTAAGTGGGGTAAGAAATCGAGGGGGGGCCCTCATTTGGGGGCGTGGCTTGTGGGAGGGGCGTGGCCTAAAAAGTACGCAAATCGTAGGGTATACACACAAATATATATAAATGTTATATATTTGTGTGCGTACCTTACTATGGTTTGCGTACTATGCAAGCCATCTTTTCTAAACATAGAGATATGTAACATATTTCTACATTTATAAAAGATGGCTTGCAAAGTACACAAACCATAGTAAGGTACGCACACAAATATATAACATTTATATATACTTGTGTGCATACCCTACGGTTTGCCTAGTTTTCAGGCCATCTTTTTTTTTAAAGATTTCGGGTTTATAAAAGATGGCTTTGAAAGTACACAATTCAAGCCATCTTTTATAAAGCTTTGACTACGGACAAAATTGTCCGTCGACAAAGCTTTATAAAAGATGGCTTGAAATGTGTACTTTCAAAGCCATCTTTTATAAACGTTGAGGTATCCCCAGGTTCGCCGAGGGTTAAAGACGCCTCGGCGACCTGGGGAAACAAAGGGACAGTAACTGCCTCTGGTGACCTCTCGCGCGAGGGGTCACCAAAGGCAGTTACTATGACTGACAGAAGTGGCAGCCAGTCACAGCATCGCTGTGGCTGGCTGCCACTTCTGTCGGCTCGCCTGACTTCATGGCAGGCGCATCTCCCGTCGCGGATGCGGCCGCGACGGGATAATGCATTCCGCCAATGTTGCGGTTGGACGGGGGCCCCGGCAGGGCCCCGGCTCAGTCCCACTTTTTGGAGACTGCCGGGGCCCGGCCCCGGCAGGCCCCGGCCCACTTTAAGCACTGGATATGGGGGAGTATGACTTCCTTTCGGAAAGCCAATGCCGAGTCGATGATTGCTTTACTCTGCCCTGCGAATTCAATGAATGTCCCCTGGTATGGTCCTATAGCATGAAGAGGTAGCTCATTGAGTTCGAGCCCTTTGTTTGGAGAGCTGACACAGACCTGCTGTTGGTCACAGGTTCTCTTAAGGGCTGGCGGCCATCAAATGCGTACCCGTGAGTTGGGTAATGGGTAACACCTGTTGAGAGCGCAATTTGCGTGAGCTCTACAGGTTTTTGCACATCACCCCACTTGTCAGGTCTGGACCCTCCCAATCCTCCTCCTCGCCTCTCTCAGACGGCTTATAGTCTGGTCCACTCCAGGGGCGGTATTACAGAACATATGCAGTGGTGAAAATGCAATTAACACCCGAGCAAACATTGCGGACACACCGGGGAAATGTTTGCGCTAGTCCTGGCACTAGTGGGATACACGAACATGCGTGGAAAATATATGCTTTTGCGACTTGTGCAATTGTTGCCCTTGTGCAAATTGCACTAATGCAAATGTTCTGTAATATGGCCTTTCATCTCAGGTAATCCTTTCCAAACCGTATTGCCTTATCGTGTCCCTTCATGTCGTTAAAGCGCTTTGAAACACATTGTGTATAGGCGCTATATAAATAAACTATCATATCATACTGTAATCCCAACACTGCCGCATCGCTGTCCCTCCCCGTGTGCACAGAGTGCGTCCTCCGACCTGCCACAAGGTCCTCTTACTCTTTTACACCTTTTCATAAAGTCATGCTCTTATAAAGAGATGCCCTCCATCTGGACATCTCGGACTGGAAGTGCACTGACCAGATGGACTACCTGGGTATATATAACGAAGGGTGACTCGCACTGCACCTTGCATAGATAATGCTGGACTTGTAGTTCACGTCCTACTAGGCAATGCACACAATGACACACAGCGCGAACGAGGCGCTTTATCTGCGCGCCACGCGCGGCTTCTAGCAGGACGCGCCGTCTCCCTGTTTATATATAGAGCTGTGTGTATCCCGGCGCTGGAAGCCGCGTGCCCCTCCAGCTGCACTGCACGCATCCTTTTATAGTTGAGCACATCTAGGCAGAGTGGGGGAAAGGGGTGGTAGAGACGGACAGGAGAACCCCGGCTGGGGGCGGGGTAGGGGCGGCACAGCGCCGGGGTGCTCCAGGAGTTGCTCTGGAGACGTACACCCTGTGTTGATTTCCGAGAAGTCAGCACCTGCTCCTCGTGACAGAGGGAGATGCGCTCCTCCTCGCATGGCCCCGTGCACGCCGGTGGCAGCGCGCCGCTCTGTGTAGCTTCCTCGCCTGCACTCTGAGCTCTCCCGCTCCCCGGGGACTCGAGCCGCGGTCCACTGGAGAGGCTCGCGCGAGAGGGTCACCTGCAGGAAGGCAGCGAGGGCAGCCGGCAGCGGCTCTAGATAAAATCGGGAGCTGGGCCGTCAGTGGTGGTGGCGTGTGGTGGTGCCAGACCGAGACACTGAGAGCTCCGCGGACAGGGAGGACATCCGCGGACAGGCAGGGGAGCTTGGCTGCCAGGCACCGGTGAGCTCCTGGCGTGTCCTCACGGCGATTGTCATCTCGGGATTTGAATCACGTGCTTGGCGTGGATTTTCACCAAAGGGGGCACTAACTCGGGGCGCCCTCTTCCTTCTCTCCCACTGCTTTGAGGCTCCTTATAATGGACTGGGGATCTGGGCTCGTGTGTTCACTTCTAGTAGCCCCCTTCCAGCGCCAAGTGGAATAACACGTGAAACATTTCAAATCATAACAGCGGAGAAGTAAGGTCCGGCGATTTGGGCAAGTTGAGGAGGACCCTGCTTGTGTGTGGCTGGAGCCGAGCGTCGATCCAGGCGGCCCGGCACAGGAGGGCGCCAGGGATGAGGACTGTCCGCGGAGCATGAGGCTGGCTGGGCACAGGCGTGGGGTGTGGCGGAGAGCTCAGCGCAGTGCCCTGGACGTACACCGGGCGCCCAGCCGCCGACTGTGATGGCTCTGACCTCCAAGAAGACCAAGAGCCAGGCCTCCTTCACCCCCATGATGATCGACGAGGAAGAGGCGGTCCGCGCCGTCAGAAACGGCCGGGGGCTTTCGGGCCAGTGGACGGACACGGTTGTCGTGAGAGGCCGGGGCTCGGAGGGGCAGACCCCGGTGCAGCGCAGGCTGGTGCTGGCATTCGCGCTCTCCGTGCTGGCTCTCATCGTGGTCACCATCGTGGCCGTCCTGCTCAGCGTCAGGTTCGAGGAGTGTAGCCTGAGCCCAGGGGGCGCCAGCAAGCCGGACAACGGCAGCCTGCTGGAGTTGGCCCCCTTCAACCAGCAGCAGGAGCAGCCAGAGGGCGGGCAGGTCCCCCACGAGCGCACAGACCCCGAGGAAGTGGAGGGTGGGCAGCCCTGGATGCAGCCGCGGCTGCCCACCCACATGCGGCCCTTGCACTACAACCTGCTCATCACCGCCTTCATGGACAACTTCACCTTCTGTGGCGAGGTGAACATCCAGGTGGAGTGCCTGAACGCCAGCCGCCACATCGTGCTGCACGCCGACCGTGTGCACATCGAGCGGGTGCAGGTGGCCGAGGACAAGGTGTCGGGCGCCGTCAGAGTCTCCCGCTACTTCGCCTACCCCGCCAACCAGGTGTTCGTGGTGGTGCTGGAGAGGACGCTGGAGGCGCAGAGGAGTTACAACCTGAAGATCGTCTACAGCGCCCTGATCGAGAACGAACTCCTGGGCTTCTTCCGCAGCTTCTACGTGGTCCACGGAGAGAGAAGGTATTGTCTGCTGGGCGCCTCGGCGCACTCTGCACATCTCCGGCTCCCACACCACGGGCATCCTCCCACACGTGCACCTCTCTCCCGCTCCCAAGCCCGGATATCCTGCCACACGCTGCGCATCTCGCCTGCTCACACAACACGGATATCGCCACACACTGCGCATATCTCCTGCTCCCACCCTACGTATACCCCCGCACACTGAACATCTCTCCTACTCCCACACCGCGGATATCCCCGCACACTGCGCATATCTCCTGCTCCCACACCACGGATATCCCCGCACACTGCACATCTCTCCTATTCCCACACCGCGGAGATCCCCGCACACTGCGCATATCTCCTGCTCCCACACCACGGATAGCCCCGCACACTGCACATATCTCCTGCTCCCACACCCTGGATATCCCCGCACACTGCACATATCTCCTTCTCCCACACCCCGGATATCCCTGCACACTGCACATATCTCCTGCTCCCACACACTGGATATCCTGCCACACAGTGCACATCTCTCCCCGGCTCCCCTATCACCAATATCCTCGTACAAAATGTACACATATTTCCAGTTCCCATATTACACAAATTCCCCAGCCGCTATACTCCTTCTATCATCCTCCCGCACCACCACACGACCCCTTAAACTTTACCTTGCGTCCACGCCACCCTTAGTACGTTCGCATGCACTGAATTCTTTCTCCTGCATCTTTCGAGTTCTCCCTTGCACAAGTTAATAATCCCTTGTGCAGGGGATAATTCGAAATATTAACCCGCCTCAAAGAGTGCCACTGCACGTGTCCCCCGCTCCCGTGTCACTAATACCACACAATAACTACTCACTCTCCTGTGCACGTTTCAGCTTTGCCCACCTCCTCGCCACATGGATCGCCACGGACATCATTCATGACCTGTCTATTACCCAATACACCCCCCCCGCCCCCCCCCCCCAACGGTACATCACAACCACCAGCTGCCATACCACGAACACCGCTGATATCTTCTCCCTAGCCCCCACACTGCCAATAAGCCAAAGCGCACACTATACAAGCCGTCCTGCAGCCGTGTCCTGCTCCCAAGCCACCAGCTCGCGCACCTCACAATCCCCGCTGCGCTTCTTCCGTCACCCGCGCATCACTAACCCAACCAGCGCACACTGCGCTCCTTGCTCGTCCCTTCCCTGGCGCCACCAATGCACGCCCAACACCCAGACCTTCTCCCGCTGCTCCAGCACCCGGGCCAGGAAACCCTGCATGAATCCGCGCCTCGAGTCCCTGTGAAGAGCGGCACACTTCTCAAGCACGCGCGCCCGCGGCACACTTCACAAACACGCGTGCCCGCCGCACACTTCACAAACACGCCCGCCTGAACATCACTGGTTTAGACGGGCACACTGTCCTCCCGGGCATCCATCTGGCACTCACAGTGGAAGTAAAGAGCGCACGTGGGCAGTGCTAGAGGCTGGCAGAGAAGATGGCTCGGATCCAGGGGGGGGGTCGAGGGGGGCGGACATGGCGGGCCTGTTTCTCAGAGCATTGATAACGCTTTGGGAATCCGGCTGCGCGACTCTAGGTCGCCGGGGCAAGTGTTTTCGCAGAGGGCAACGCCAGTGCCGTCCCCACAGGATGGCACAGACGCGGCCTTCGTTTTGGGCCGTAATGACCACTCGTCTTTTTGTTCACACGGAGGGCCTGATTGATGGAGAGTTTTCCTATGGGATTACGCCATTATAAAACACTTCCATGAATCCGACCCGCAGCCTGCTGATTGGGAAGTCCAATCATAAGCATTACCCACGGTGAGACGTGCTTGACCTGACCAGCCAGTGCCAGCAGCAACTTAAACTCTGCGTGTGGACTACCCCCTCGCACACTCCGCAGTCTCCCCTTTCTCCACTAGAAATTCTAAATTACATTTCTAATCTAATTTAATAATTTTTAATTTATAATCGCATTCTAAAGTAAAGGAGGCGCTGGGAGCAACGCAAAATGACTGGCAGGGGAAGGGGAGTTGTCAAGTTACGCGCGTTTCCGTGGCACGTGGGCGGGGCGGACGCAGTCCACTTGAGCATTGTGAATACATCGAAGGAACCTGTAGGGTTTCGAGTTCAAATCTCGGGAAGCGGCGGGTGTTGTGTGGCACTCTGGTGATAGAATTGAGCTGAAAAGAGAACATGTTTCTTCCACATGGATGTGCGTGCAGGCGGGAGCTTATCTTGAAATAGGTGGCTTGTCATAGGGGAGAGTGGTGCACAGTGCACTGTTCGGAGTGTGGTCGAATAGTGGCGCACCCTTGAATGTTCGGAGCGGTGCTGGACACAGGCTGCCCGCGGCTGCTCTGCCCGTTCCTGCACCCTTTCTCGGTGGACATCTCTCTGGAGCGCGGAGCTTGCATTCATTCACACAGCAGCTTCGGCAGTGCCTGGTTCCTCATTTATGAAACACTTTCTTATTCAATCAGCTCCATCTACATATTGGAATGCACCATGTACATAGCACAACCGACACGCGTTCTAAAGGTCTCTTGGCGCTCTCAAGGGTAATTGTTGCACAGAGCATGGGAGGTTGAAAGGCTGAGCTGGGTCTGAACCTCGGCCCACTGTACATCTCGAGCAGTGCATTAGGATGTCACCCTGTCCCCGATGGTCGCCTATAATCCAACGGTTTCATCGTAAATGTGTCCCTTCTTGTTCACTTAATTTTGCACTTGGCTATCCTGCACTCGGCAAAAAAAAAAAAAAAAAAAAACTGCGTGCTCCCAGACTCCCCTCCCCCAGCCCCAGGCACGATGTGGGTGCTCAGCAGTATTACGGGCCCACACGCCAACCGCCCCAGGGTTCATGAGGTGGAGTTGGTGTGTTTCTATGGCTACCGACAGCAGGGGAGTTGCTAGATCTGGAACATCAGTACGCTGATGTTGGTATTGTTGAGACTGGGGGCTAGCTAGTCTTTTGGCTGTAGCTCTTGAGATTCTATCCGGGGCTACAACCAAAAGATCAGGGGCTATAGCCCCTTTAGCCAACCCCCCTAGCAACGCCCCTGACCGACAGTATCTTCCACTCACACCCACGGATGGCTGATGTGAACATGTCGCTCTTCCTTCCTTCCGTGATGCTGCACGGATTTAAGCAGCGGAGATGCCTCCAGCCAGCGCGGGGCATTCCGGAACTCCAGAGTAAGGCCTACTCCGAACTCCAGAGTAAGGCCTACTCCAACATACACTAAGGGAAAGCAATTGATCTAATTAATTACTGTGATCTTGCGCTGTCCTATTCAGACACGCGCTGCCACCAGCAGTGCTTTAAGTGGGGTAAGAAATTGAGGGGGGGGCTCATTTGGGGGCGCAGTCTAATACTTGATGGGTGTGGCCTAAAGAGGAACATATAAAAATGTACAGGGGCGTTCTGGCCTACATAACTAAGTGCATATTGCAACGCATCTGCTTGGCACAACCAAAGTGTGTGATCCTGGGCAAATCATTTAATCACACTGTGTCTTATCTGCCGCTCTGTATGTGATTCTGAGTCACTTCATAGCTTTTAATATATCATACTATTAAATAAAAAAGAGAATGACTATAGAGTTGCTTCATATATACTAATAGTGCAGTTTAGGCCCACTTAAAGCCCCGCTCATGCTCTGCTAAACGAGAACAAGTGAATCGGCTCTAAAAAGTGTTGCCGCAAGTTGAAAGCAGAATAGACAATTAATAGGGTTACAGATGCCTGAGAGCAATTGGAGGGCCTCCCAATCAATCAAGCAAAATGTGACCCAAGAGAAACTGGGCAAATACACTTTGATTAAGGGAAAAAGTCCCAAAGACTACGAAAAAGGCCCAAAGAATACTGCCATATAAGATATTGGCCAAGAGAGTGCAGTGTTTCCTTAAGGGGGTGACATATTCTAATGGAAGGTTGCAATATGTGTAGGTGCCCAAAGTGGATGTTTGCCTCCATGAACACTGCACATTATGTAGGGAAGCGTACATTGATGCCCAAAGGGCAGGACATTACTTAAATAGCCTTCCACTCCTACACGATCAGAAATAGAAGCCCCTCTAACAAAAAAGAAAGCTATCGCCGGCCTGTGTTCCTTTGCTAATAACTCAGGACTAAACCAAGATGGGTTTATCCTTTTAGAAGACCTTCAAGGAAATGTGGGTGCTACCACTAACTAGAGGCGTAGACAGAGTAGGGCCTGAGCGGGCAAGGCCCACCCAAAATCTGTTAATAGCCACTGAGCTGCGAAGTGCGGGCATTTACACATGTTAATGGCACTGTGGTGGGCCCAACTACATAAGCTCCAGACCCCACTTGTTAGACAATCCTGGCTACGGCTCTGCCCAGAGACGTCTTTATGGGAGGGGAAAAGGGGCACTTGCTCAGGGCCCCCACCTTGGAGGGGGCCTCCTCAAGGGTGCTTGATCTAAAGTAAGATTCCATTGTTCACCAGACTTAAATAGCACACGCCAGGAGATTTCATGACATGCTGCTGAGGCACTAAGCCTCTGTTCATTCTGCCATGATCAATTAATCTTGAAATGCTTTCTGTGTTCACTGTGGAATACATAGTTTGTGTGGTCCGTACGGCACAACTTCTGTAGCATTTTTTCCTTCCTGTGTGAATTATGTTGATCATGTGCAATAGGGAAAGTTGAAATCCATATTGATAAATTGAGTGCCACGTGGTTCAGAAGTTAGCTCAGTGTGTTAAGCACTCATTGCAGAGATATGTGTTCATATGAAAAATTAGAAGAGCACATCCCAGCAAGGCTGGCCCTTTCCTATGTCTGAAGATTACAAACCTGCCTACATACGTACTTGGTTTTGCAGCATAAGAGGTGCTATTATCAGCAATGTTCCTGCGCCAGATAGGGGTTGCTATAAAAACTAACATGTCATTCATATGGTGAAGATCTACAAATTGGTTTGTTCAGATGGGGCGTTCTAAAACCTAGGCAATTCCCTCCAAAGATGAGCATAAACTATTAGTCTAAGAAGTGAATAAGTATCCAAATTCAAGACTATGGAACCAAAGTGTTCATGCTTGTAGCCTTGCTTTGCCAGCAGACGATACAGTGATCCTGGTCAAATCATATAATCTCTCTTGCATTACTGTGCTGTTGTCTGGCATGCTGGTGGCATAATTTAGCTCATTACTTGATATTTCTTCTTATGTAGACCATTTGAGTGGAAGGAGTGGTAGACAGGAGAGAGCGGACTAGATGTTGTAGGCCTTATGCAAGCATATTTTAAGGTCTGCTCATTTGACACAAAAAACGTTTTGCTTTTTGTATAAAAGTCAAAAGTTTTTCTGCAAGTTTATGAATGACAATTTCAAAAGCCATTGTTTTGGAAGTATTTAAAGCTTAAAAGTGAAAAAAGACATACCTAGATTAAATTTGTTAAATCACATCGATTGGTATGCTGATACTTATACTTCCCTTGATGATGGAGAGAATCAAGCTAGAATCATTCCCATTTTGCGTAACACCCTTCTGTAATATTTTAGTTTTAAAAATTGTTAGATTTGGAAATGTGATTTTTGTACTTTGTAAGTCAGTTTTATGAAATGAGATAGCACACATCCCAGCTTCACCCCTTAAGCAATGTGTGATCCTTGGCATCTCATTTAATCTTTTATTGCCTAACCTCTCAGAATTGCCAGTCCCTAAACCTTTCAAAATTGTCAGCCCTTCTGAGTGATTTCCTTCTCAGGTTATGATCTTTATAAAAGCCTCACTCATGGTTTCACTGGCTGCAGGGTTGCTTGCACTATAATAGTGAGCATTGATATACTGCACACCACAAGCACTTGTTCCCTTGATCTCTAATGGCAACACTATTTAAAAACCACGCCTCACTTCTAATCTCAGTCTTTCTTGATAGAGGCACCATCCTGGTAGCTTCTAATCTGCATCCACTATCCATGCTATGCTATGTGTAGCGTTCTCCTTCCTTACAATTGGTCTACTCTATCCATGCTTGAGCACTTTTGCATTCTCTGAGGCAGCTGATGTGAGGTCTCTGCCTATTCTGGTTTACATGTACCTTTTACATACAGTCCTGCATTAATAGCAGAGGCTGCATACCTTCCCGGATGCTATTGATAAAAAGTATCCTGTTTCTATACTAGAAGAGAAGTAACCTCTTCAAGATTGCTAATGTTGTCCTTCAAATGCGCCTTGTTTATCATTCTGATTAGAGCAAGTATGGAGAGGTTAAGGGGACTGAAAGGGAGTAAACATGCTTATTTTGAATGCTGCGAAACAGCAGATCAGCCTATACGTTAGGATCACGGTGGGGATTGGGGGTGCCACCTGATACTCTTGATCACTTAATTCCTTTGGTTTGGTGGAGGGGGGCCCCAAAGATGTCCATGCCCAGGGCCCCAAAAATGCTTCAGATGTCCCTGGCTCTGCCACTAACGTAAGTTTATAAGAGCTCCATGGGTACAGAAGCGGTAACGCACAATGGGTATCCCCGTGGCGATAGGCAACACAAGGGAGTGTTATATGCAAACAATGTCTTCTTTTTGATTCATGCAATGCCAGCCACCTTAGCTCCAACAATAAAAGAAAATAGGACCATTTCTGCTGGATTGAATCTTACAGAAGTAGCTAACAAAGGTCAAACATGAGCAATTTACTTACTGGGCCCCCGACTCTGTAAAATACTAGGGGATTAATGTCACTAAAACGACTGTATTCACACATGGTCCCGGTTATTGAGGAACTAGAATATGAGACATCTTGCTCCTCGGGAGGTTGACCTGTATCAAGGGGAACTGTGCCTTGGTTACTGTATAAATTGCAAGCCTACCCATATTTACCCCAACCATATAACAACAATTCGGAAAACGGTTAGTCATTTTGCGTGAAAACCACCCTGCATGCGCAAATGTGCAGTGTGAAAGAACAAGGAGGCCACGCAGCTCCAGTCTTCATTTGGTATGTCTCTGCAACACAGTTGAAAACCATAAAAGGATGGGAAGATTACAAGTCTGCTCGCTGAGCATAGCAAGATTTCGAATGAGATCTTTTGTAGAAGTAGAGCGTGCATACTCGGGAGGATAGCTCAGGGGCAACGCGCTCGCCTTGGAAGCAAGACGGGTGCACCACACCACCGGTTCGATCCCTGGGTCAGCGCTTAGAAACCTACGGCTATTAAGCGCGTTATAAAAAACCTATCATATCATACACTAGTGTTAATAAAGCCCCCCCCCTGAAATAATGAGTCATGATTCGTCCACGCTTCTTTGGTCACCCATCATCCTTGGAGCTTTGGAGATCCCCTCCCACTGCCACTGGATTATACACGTGACTGATAAAAAATTCAGCAACAGCGAATCTGAGCATACAGAAAAAGTTTGCCGAACTTAAATTATTGATTAGACGCGTGATGTAGCCGCTTTCTTGGCGCATCTGGCCAGGGAAACACCTTAAGTAAATACAGCAACCTACAGAACGTGTGTACTCACTGGAAATGTGTATTTGTGTTGACACTGAGGCTCTAGTGGGATATTTACCTTATGTCTGTTTAACAAAAAAAGCTTTACAACTACAAATTTGTACTGAAATATATTTTTATTTAGCACACGCTTGGTAGTTTTCCAATGAACCTCGGCTTCCTACAGCTGGCAAGGTGCCCCCTTGAACACATGCTGTACGCGTTTCAACCTTTGCTTAGAGGTGAAATGTTGCACAATGCTGTCGGAGCACTCCAGGGCATCAGGTACATATTGTGAAAAACACACCACGACGGAAAAAGATAGGTCGGGCTTAGTGCGTTGCGGAGCAGATTAAATCACCGAGCCCGAGACGTCTTTGTCCATCAGCGAAACTGGGAGCTCAGTTATCTGAGAATATCAGACTACCGTCCACTGAGCTCCTAGGTTTGCAGGGACTGCAACTTCCTCTTGTAACCCGCAAGGGTCAAGAGCGGAAGTTACAGTTGGGGGACGGTATGTGCTTCCTGCAGCTGACTGACTGAAGTGCCAGCCAGCCACAGCATCACGCAAACTTTGAGAAACGCTGAGGCTGGCTGGCACTTCTGCCAGTCAGCTGCCTGCCTGACTTGATCATGGCGGCAGGCCGCAGACTCATCTCCCGTCGCGGCTGCAGCCACGGTGGGATAATGTCACGCTGTTGCTTTGTGGGACCAGGGTCCTCGGCAGGGCCCCGGCTCATCTCCACTTTATGGAGACTGCCTGGGTTTGACCCCAGCTGGTCCTGGCCCACTTAAAGCACTGGCCACCAGACTTCTCCCCTCCTCAGAGATGCACGACTTCCTATCAGGACAGTGTGCCATGAGCCACACAATCCTCCCACCTCTCCCTCCCTACCCCACAGGCAAAGCCACCCTCTTCACTGCCACCCACCTTCTCGGTCATCCGACCCATGAAGCGCGTGTCAGTTGAGGCTTTTGCTGCTACCTTCTCGCCCCCTCCTCCCCCCTTGGCTGACTCCCACCCTGACACAGCCCTCTCCATGCTCTATTCCTCTATATCTGATACTCTCGATATCCTTGCCCCTGTCATGAGAATCCGCCTGAAGCCCAAAGCCAAATGTAACTCCTGGTATGACTCGGATCTCGTCACCCTAAAACGCAAGTGTAGGGTGGCAGAGAGGAAATGGCGTGCTTCATGTTCATCCTCTGACAAACTGGCCTGCCGCCTGCTCCAAAGGCAATACCGGCTCTCCGTTCTCACCAAGAAGAGAGCCCTTATCCAAGCCCGCATCTCTGAGGCTTCAAACAACTCGGCCGAACTCTTTAAAATCTGCAAGGAGCTGGCCAACCCTGCTGCAGTCTCTACCTCTCCTGTCCCCTCCCAGGCCCTCTGCACTGCACTGGCCTCGCACTTCATCTCAAAAACTCAGGACATCCTGTCCTCGCTCTCCTCCTCTCTCCTCCCTCCCTCTCTTCCCAGCTCTCCCTCTTGCTCTCTTGCAGCCACCCCTCCACCCTCCTTCTCTGCTTTTCCACCTTTTTCTGCTGATGAGGTCTCCAGACAAGTCCGATCTATGAAAGCCTCGTCTAAACAGGTTCACCCCTGTTCCTCCAAAACCATCAAGGACCACATCGACTCCCTGGCTCCTGTCCTGGCTGACTTCTGCAACCACTCATTCGCCTCTGGAGTCTTCCCATCCCCCCTCAAGCACTCCCTTGTGCACCCCCTCCTCAAGAAACCCTCTGCCGACCCCTCCTGCCCGGCCAATTATCGCCCAATCTCCATTACTCCCTTCCTGGGTAAGCTCCTGGAGAAACTGGCCATCTCCCAGCTTAACCTCCATGCTGACTCTGTTGGTAATCTGCATGACCATCAATCTGGCTTCAGAGCTGCCAGAAGCACGGAAACTGCTCTCCTGAACATCCGTGAGGACCTGCTCCTGAACCTCGATACCAACACTCCCTGTGTTCTCATTCTGCTCGATCTCTCCTCTGCCTTTGACACTGTCAACCATGCCATCCTGCTCAACTGTCTCCGTGATAACCTGGGTATCACTGGTCAGGCTCTGGCCTGGCTGACTTCTTTCCTCTCCGATCGACCCTCCCAGGTCCAAATGGGCTCCTTCCTCTCTGACATCTTTTTCTCCACCTGTGGTGTCCCCCAGGGATCCAACCTCTCTCCCTGGCTTTTCAACCAGTAACTGGCACTCCTTGCCCACCGCATCGCCGCTCTCTGCCCCTACTTCCAGTGCTATGCAGACGATACCCAGCTCATCTTCAGGCTACCCTCAGCCTCCTCCTCTCCTTCCCTCATCTCCGACTGTCTGTCTGCTATCCATGAATGGTGCGCCGCCAATGACCTCTGCCTCAACGCCAGTAAGACTGAGATTCTACTCATCGGCACACCCACTCCCTCCTTCCCTGCAGCTCTCTGGCCGGCCTCCCTTGGCCCCCTTCCTGCCCCTACCTGCAAGGCTAAAAACCTCGGGGTCATCTTCGACTCCACACTCTCCTTCTCTCCTCATATATCTGACGTTTCTAAGAAGTCACACTACCAGCTGCACCTCCTCAGAGGTATTCTTCCCTTCCTCTCCTTCCCCCAGAAGCTCACTGTCTCTCGAGCCCTGGTTCTCTCAAGGCTGGACTACTGTAACAGCCTCTATCTTAATCTGCCTGCCTCCACTCTCCGCCCTCTGCAACTTATCCAGAACAGAACTGCGAGACTTGTCCTTGGCCTCAAGCCCAGGGACCGTATCTCTCCAGGACTGAAATCTCTTCACTGGCTCCCAGTGGCCGCGAGGATCAAGTTCAAAACCCTCTGCATTGTCCACAAGGCCTTCTGGGGCCTGGGACCAAAATACCTCCAACTCTCTCTTCCTAAATATCTTCCTTCACGAGCCCTTCGCTCATCCGTCTCCAACTCCCTCATGGTCAGCCGTTTCTCGAAGCAACGAGCTGGGGGTAGATCTCTCTCCGCAGCAGGGGCCTCCCTCTGGAACAGCCTTCCTGCCTCCCTGAAACTTGAGGAGAACCATCTCCGGTTCCGGAAGCACCTCAAAACCTTCCTCTTCGCTTCTGCCTTCTCTCTCCCTCTCCCCTGCTAATCCTGCTTAACTCCCCACTGAACTCAGCTCAAACCTGCATCTGGGCCACTCTCAGCGACCTCGGTCCAGGGCCCAGCCACTCTCCACCTGCACTGCCTCCCCGGCTCCCCCTGCACTGTGGGACTGTCACTGTATCCCTACAGCCCCTTTCCCAGCACTTGCTCTGCACTTACCTCGCACTTGCCACCAGCTGGCCCTTTCTATTTATTATTTATTATTATTTTATTTTATTTATTTTTTCTTTTTTTTACGCTACTTACCTTGTACTGCACTTCCCCCCCCACCTCCTCCCCCCTGCACTTCCTCCTTTTCCCCTTACCTCTGCACTTGCGCGATCTGAATGACACCTGGCCTAGTAGGATCGTTTGTCTGTTTTCCCCTTGTTTCCCTCCCTCCCTGCCTCGTCGCGCCTTGAAACACTTGTGTATAGGCGCGTTACAAATACCATATCATATCATATCATGAGAGAGTGCAGCCACGCCTACACTGCCTAGCAGAAGCGCACTGCTGAGAAACTGCGTCCACCTGAGTTGAGAGATTGATGCTAGAAAGTATTTAAAAAACAAATACTATCCAAAACCTTGTTCCTGCCAGGGCAGTTCCTAGCCACCTTGGTGCCCAGGGCGAAACACTAGAATGTGCCACGCCCCCGCCTGTTCACTCCCAAACTACACCTGTGTCGTGCAATAAAACACCCCAATATCAATAGATAATTGCTATAAAAATTAAGCTGGTTTCATTACATTGAAATTCAAGTACTTTACAGAAGAAATCTGCTGTGAAAACACAGCTGTTGCTGTCCAAGTAAATGGTTTTTCTGACATCTGCTCTTAGACAGCCTGCCGGGGTCTGAGGGCCCACTGGCCCTGTGTTGGAGGTGTTCTCTTCATACCACGTAACTTGCATTTCACAAGGGGAAATACTAGACTAGCCATATGAATTATTTTCTGATGGAAGGTTATCATTCCAAGATGGACAGTCTGGTACACTCTTATTGTACTCTTTCAAAATACCTCTATGAGAGCGGGAAAGGGGACAAATAGCACCACTGAGGGTTCCTGTATGCTTTGCATTCAATCACAGAACATTTCCATACTATAACAGTGACCAGAGATCTCTATATCGGATAAACAAGTCTGTGATAAAAGGATTGTATGTGTGAATCTCTAAATTCATAACAGACGTGCATGACTTGGTGCTCACATCACTTTTCACAACACTCACCCTAACATTAAAATGTTTGTAACCATGAACCATACATACTTATTCGAAAAGCTCACATTTTTGGATGTGAGTTGGAACATCGGCCACTCAAATGGGATACACAGGATCTTTTGCTTCTTGTTTGTGGAGCATTTTAGAGAAAGAAGGGCAGGGTCTCAGTGTGAGCATGCCCAACCCCCAATACAGAAACATCTTTACAGAATTATATCTACAGACAGGATCGGATCAAGAACAAGAGACCCAATAAACAATGCACAGAATATCTACACAGAAAGGACTGTACCTCTTACAAACTTTAGCCTGACCAGTAATAAGATGATGAAGTGTTTTAACAAAACCCGGCTTCTAGTGCATGGTAAAGGGTCCACAGTTCTTCAGCCACTACCTCCTCACCATTATGCGGGCCTCAGGGGTTATTTCTGCAAAAACAAGCAGGCCCATGCTTTATTTATCAGAGTTTGCATTAGCATCTCTTATGAGTGCTGGCTGCAGCTAGTGAAATACATGATGTGGCAGAGTAGAAAGGGCTCTTGGCCTAGTGGATGTACAATTTGAGGCAACTTCTTTGATTGCTTTATGTGTTTAAGTGTGGGCACAGTATGGCATGCTCATCAACGCCACATACACAAACATCCCAGGCATATGTGCTGTTACATATGAGAGCGGCATATAGATGCGTTAACCAACAGGGTGGTGACTTGTGCAGTGCTCAAATCATTGCTGCACACATATCAGTGCATTGATTTGCCACAGACTACTCTCTGCATGGTGACACACAATGAACCTTGCTTTCCTAATCAAGGTTACAAGTCACACTGAGGTGCCATCTGGTGTGTGTGCACTAGGAAGTGGTTGGCTTATTTAAAAAAATAAAAGACGTTTGATGCTGAGTGGATGCATTTAGGCCATGTCCCAAGCAGCCACTAGAATACTTAAGCAAGAAAATGACAGTTAACCTTCCCAGGGGTGTGCCATATGTAACTAAAAAATAAAATACAAAAAAAAATGATTTGGCGTGTGAAATAAAGACACATGAAAATAAATAAATAAACTCTACCATTGCATTCCATCTGGTGTATCGCCCCCCAGGCCCTTCAAATGACTTCCAAGAAGCCCTCATCCACTCTCTCTCAGACAATTAAAAAAAACAACCAAAGTAGTACTGTTGGCTGACCTGAATTTAGGGCTTAACGACGCCAAGGACCTCAACCACCACTCCTTACAAAAGGCGCTAGCCACACTAGGATTTGCCCAAGCCATCACCAAGCCCACACACATCAAAGGACGCACCTTAGACTGGGTAACACAACATAACTGCTCCATTCTCCACCATACCATTTTTCCCATCCCTTGGCCAGTCCATTTCTGCATCAACTTTAATATTGATACCTCATTAGGACCTGCTAAACCTACCATCCTTCTCCCTGCAAGGCTCTCAAGGAGCTCCAAAAAGCTAACCAAAGATACTCTCCTACCGCACTTGCTATGCAACCACCATTCCCCAATGATCCTATCCTCTTAGCCAACGCATTTAGCCAAGTCATAACTACAGCTGTAGATGCCATTGCATCCCTCACTGCAAAAAAAAATGAAGCACTCCAATGCTTGGTTCTCCCAAGAACTCTCTGATCTCCTCACTAAAAAGAGAGCGCTACTGGCCACATGGAAAAAGTACCCTACCGACTCCAACAAAATGGCCTTCAAGTCCATATCTAGAGAATATAAAACAGCTATCACACAGGCTAAGGCAGATTCCTACAACACTAGGATTAGCAACGCTAACTCAGGTACTAAGGAAATCTTTGCTATATTCAGGGAACTGGAGTCGCCGTCTGATCCCCGTCCACCCTCACCAAGGATGAGACTTGGTGCAACCATATTCAAGCAGCTATGCTACACAAACTAGATACCTTACACACTAAAATCTTAGCCCACCAAAAAGCCCTATCTTCTCTACTAGATCGTGCAGCGGCACCTCCAGCCTTTGACGCACCCAGTCTGGTACCTAAATTTGAATTTTCAGACATGAATGAATCGGAAGTCATTGCCCTCATTAAATCCATTAAGCCTTCCAATTGCAAGGGCAACACATGCCCTGCCCACATCATCAAAGACTGCACACCAGCCTTGGCTCCCATCATCAATGCCTTCATCAACTCATCATTCCAATCGTCGCATGTACCGACTTCCATAAAAGAAGCTTGGGTCCGACCACTCCTAAAAAAAAACCTCTCTCGATCCATTAATCCCAGGGAACTACCGACATATCACAACTGTCTCCTTTCTGTTAAAGATTTTGGACAAAGCAGCCTATCTGCAGGTTCAAAAATGTTTTGAAGAAAACCACCTTCTGGGACTACGCAAGTCCAGTTTCCGCCCTCGTCATGGCACCGAGATGGCACTACCTAAAAAATGAAATCGATGACCTAAGAGACATAGGCAAAGCGGCACTCCTCCTGCTTCTAGACCTCTCTGCGGCCTTTGATTTGGTAGAGCATAAAACTCTATGCCACCATCCCTCCGCCTCAGCCCACTTCTCCACCAAAGCATGTGAGTGGATTACTTAATTCCTTCAGGAGAGAGTAATGAAGGTCTTCTCGGACACCGCTAACGCCACACCCAGCCCTATCAAATGTGGAGTCCCACAGGGCTCCTGAATAGCCCCCATACTATATAACCTCTTCACGAGACCTCTGTTCAGGATACTTGACTCTCTAGGCATCTCATATACCCATTATGCAGATGATACACAGGTCCTCATCCCCCTCTCGGGTAATTATTCTATGGACCTGAACACCCTTAACAGTATCTACTCCACCATTCAATCCTGGATGGAAGAGAATTGGCTCTGCCTAAACAGTGATAAGACTGAACTCTTACTGGTCGGCTCTCCATCCACACTGGGCAAACTTGACAAAAAGTTCCAGTCCTTCACCATTGATAACATCCTCATCACAGTCTCGCAAACGATCAAAACACCGGGTGTATACCTCGAACCCAGCCTCACCATGGACAGGCAGGTCAATGCCATCGCCTCCTCCGCAGCTTACCACTCCAAACTCATCAATGCCATTAGGCCTTTCCTATCCCAACAGAACTGCATCAACATAGCCAGAGCCATCATCGGATCCAGACTGGACTATTGCAATGCCCTTTTCAGCGAAACCTCTCAAAAAACCTCACCAAACTCCAGATTGCACAAAATAATGCCTTAACGGCAGGTACAGGCATCTCGCGCAAGGAACACATCGCTGGGGTCAGGAGGCAGGTACACTGGCTAGCCATCAAGGAAAGGGTAGTTTTCAAAATCTTGGCCCTAACACATAAATGTCTTCATGATCAGGCTCCTCACTATCTTGCACAAAGGATCACCAAACAAACAGCGTCCAGACCCTTGAGGTCGGCCTATGCCAACCGCATCACGGTTCCTCACACGCGCAGAGTGCGTACAGGAGGCACCAGCTTCTCCACTATGGCTGCAACCCTGTGGAACAACCTCCCAGCTCAGATGAGAACAATCGACTCACACACAGCCTTCCGCAAGACCCTAAAAACTAGGCTCTTTATCTAAAGACTATTTCCCCATGAGATCTGTACTACATTTGTCACTATATATAAGAAACCTATCTGTATTGCAGTCTGTTACCTATATAAGAAAAATGTCTTGAACAACTGTAACGTATCAAATGGTAACAACTGTAACCTAACAAATGTATCTAAGCATTCTTTCTTGGGCCGCTCATTGTAACCCGCAAGCAAGCCTCCTTAAGTTTCCTTAAAGCGCCTCGTTGCCTGCGGGCTGTAGTGCGCTCTTCAAATACAAATAAAATAAATAAAATAGTTTAAACCCTTTTCTGTGTGGCAAGTTAATTCTCTTTGCAGAATGCATAGGTTTGGTCAGCTAATATACTTGTTCTCGCCTTTTGAATAAAAATGCCCCATGTTCCGTTCTTAACTGAAATGTTAAGCGCATACTGTGCAAAAACAATGGCTTGTTAAATGATCCATCACTTATAAATTGCCCCACTTGAAAGGCTGTCAACGCAAAGAATGAGGGGCACAGTATGTGTGACTTCAGAGCCTCTCAAACGCTGCGTTTGGAATATGCATTCCTTTGTTGGCATATTCCAAAAGCATAGCAGTCATCTACACGTCAACAGAGAGCAGTCAGCCGGGTGGGCACCTTCCTGCGCTCTCCTGCAGAGCTATTTACCCCTGCGTCCCGGGCCCTCACCCACTCTGCCCGGGCCAAGAAACGGGCTTTGTTTTGCCACCCCCACCCTCTGTTGGGAGTGCTCTGGGAAGTCAATCCCCTTCATGTCTTTCGTGAGTCTGCACACAGAACATTTGCCACACCTGAAGTGACCAATTACTGGTGGTAATGCCCAGTACCCAGTATTTTCTGATGTATTAGGACAACCCTTTGGTGGGTGGGTGCCATTACTGTGCGCAATGGAAAACATGAATATTGTATCGTTTTCAGATTAGTTGTTTTTTAAATTACTAGATCTCCCCTCCATGTTGGGGCAACAATCCCTTCCTGCAGCCGTAGCTAATAACCCCTCCACAAACGACCTAGATACATCACACAGAAAAGGAAAAAACTGGTCCGAATTGAATCTCACGGTCAGCTCATGCTTGAGTATCTAAAAGTAGGAATGATACCAGAAGCGCTACACATTAAAAACATCCCACGGGTGTTCTTTGATAACCTTAAGTTCACGGTCCACTTACATGCCGTGCGCATGGAGTGCACGATTGCACTCCTATGTACTGGGGCACACAGTTCCGGATCTAGATGGCGATATTGCACTCTTAAGTACCGGGGTACACGCGTCTGAATCTAGACTACAATATTGTGAATGCCTGCCCACACCGCCGTACTGCAATCAGTAATGGGGCAAGAACATTGAAGTTCACGTACTAGATAGTGTGTCTCAGCAACACCGTGAGGCATTAACTAAAGGGATACTGCTCCCCCTCTCTTTCAGATCGATGATCACAGGAAAATCTTCTGCATTTTGAAGACACTGAATTACCTCCTGTTTAGGAGGGTACTTCAGTTTAGGCATAGGCTGGATACATCGTACACTATGAATACGTGCAACACCAGAGCCACTAAATAAGCATGCGATTTTAACTTACCTGTTTTGGCACTTTGATTTAATAAGAGAGGAAACATGGGGACTAGGATAACAAGGCTCTTGGACTCTTTCTCTCTTTATTATTGAGCAAGAGGAAAATCAAAGACACACTTAATATCTATGTGTTTGAAAATAAGTGGCCCAAGACACGAAGAAGAAATTAAAGGTGGGTGGTCAGTTACAACACATAGGCAGTACACATAATGTTTCTCATGTACAACTCATGTTTCCTGAGTGGTTCTCCATAACTGGGGATTCTTACTGTTTTTCATCACGTTGGGCTGGGAGTCCTGGAGAAAGCTTGGAGGGAAAAACCACAGTGTGAACTGAAGCAAGACACAGCTCGCCCCTGAGCTAGAAACACAAATGTGTTGACCTGTCTAGTGTAATTGTTTGACACTCTTACTAACCCCCCACATTGACATAGGGTATTTATACTATGCTGATGATACCCTCGAAATAGGTCTCGTAAGACACCTACTCAGAATGGTTATTGTGACACATCATCGAATGTTATGTTTTGTACATGTCTATGTTTGATATGTGTATATTTCGATACAAGTTGTGAATAAATTGGTTTTAACAGTTCAAAATTGGTGCCTGACCATATGTATTGTTGAATAGCTCATGCAATTTGTCTGTAGCCTGCACCTATCCATCTCCGTGTGGAATGGTGGGGTAGCCTGAGCTCAATTGTTCTTGTTTGCAAACCTCTTTATAGCAGTCCTGAATTATCAATGAGTAAGACATTTGCATTCAATGTAATGGAGATGATTGCCCATAATTTGTACCCTGAATAGACCTTTGACTGAGACTCAGGTAGTGTGGATCCTTGGAATGCATACATTAACGTCGTACCTTGAGTAGACCTTTGACTGACACTCAGGCAGTGTGGATACTTGGAATGCAGACAGTAACTTAGTACCCTAAGTAGATCTTTGACTGAGACTCAGGCAGTGCAGATCCTTGGAATGCAGACACTAACTTAGTACCCTGAGAAGTCCTTTGACTGAGACTCAGGTAGTACAGATCCTTGGAATGCAGACACTAACTTAGTACCCCGAGTAGACAGTTGACTGAGACTCAGCCAGCGCAGATCCTTGGAATGCAGACACTAACTTCATACCTTGGGCAGACCTTTGACTGACACTCAGGCAGTGTGGATACTTGGAATGCAGACACTAACTTAGTACCCGAGAAGTCCTTTGACTGAGACTCAGGTAGTACAGATCCTTGGAATGCAGACACTAACTTAGTACCCCGAGTAGACCTTTGACTGAGACTCAGCCAGCGCGGATCCTTGGAATGCAGACACTAACTTCATATCTTGGGTAGACCTTTACTGACACTCAGGCAGTGTAGATACTTGGAATGCAGACACTAACTTAGTACCCTAAGTAGATCTTTGACTGAGACTCAGGCAGTGCAGATCCTTGGAATGCAGACACTAACTTAGTACCCTGAGAAGTCCTTTGACTGAGACTCAGGTAGTACAGATCCTTGGAATGCAGACACTAACTTAGTACCCCGAGTAGACAGTTGACTGAGACTCAGCCAGCGCAGATCCTTGGAATGCAGACACTAACTTCATACCTTGGGCAGACCTTTGACTGACACTCAGGCAGTGTGGATACTTGGAATGCAGACACTAACTTAGTACCCTGAGAAGTCCTTTGACTGAGAATCAGGTAGTACAGATCCTTGGAATGCAGACACTAACTTAGTACCCCGAGTAGACATTTGACTGAGACTCAGCCAGCGCGGATCCTTGGAATGCAGACACTAACTTCATATCTTGGGTAGACCTTTACTGACACTCAGGCAGTGTAGATACTTGGAATGCAGACACTAACTTAGTACCCTAAGTAGATCTTTGACTGAGACTCAGGCAGTGCAGATCCTTGGAATGCAGACACTAACTTAGTACCCTGAGAAGTCCTTTGACTGAGACTCAGGTAGTACAGATCCTTGGAATGCAGACACTAACTTAGTACCCCGAGTAGACAGTTGACTGAGACTCAGCCAGCGCAGATCCTTGGAATGCAGACACTAACTTCATACCTTGGGCAGACCTTTGACTGACACTCAGGCAGTGTGGATACTTGGAATGCAGACACTAACTTAGTACCCTGAGAAGTCCTTTGACTGAGACTCAGGTAGTACAGATCCTTGGAATGCAGACACTAACTTAGTACCCCGAGTAGACCTTTGACTGAGACTCAGCCAGCGCGGATCCTTGGAATGCAGACACTAACTTCATATCTTGGGTAGACCTTTACTGACACTCAAGGCAGTGTGGATACTTGGAATGCAGACACTAACTTAGTACCCCGAGTAGACTTTTGACTGAGCCTCAGGCAGTTCGGATCCTCAGAATGTTGACACTAATTTATGCTATTTGTCTGCAATTTCAAGTAGGTTTTTAGCTGCCTTACCAAAGCAGCATTAGATCTCGGAGCCAACCCATTCCGCTAATGTGACTGCTCTTAACTCTTGCCTACTTCTCGATTTCGCCCTCTGGTCAGTCGTCCACTTGGCTTCGTCTTCTCTCCTTGTCAGTTGGGTTGGTTGGCATTGTTCCTCCGTCCCCCAATTTAACTCTCTTGTGTTTTTTTTTACTCTGTGTTTTATTTTCTCTGTGCCTCTTTTTTCTTCTGGGCACCCTGCTGCGTCTCTGCCTCTTCCACAGCACCAGTGTTCTTTTTCCTTTTACCGAACTTCCCTTTTCTAGGCATGTGCCTCACTGATTAATAATTGTGGGTGCCACTAACTGCATTTGGTTTTGTTAACTTGGCTTGAGCACAGTAAGATGACATTACTTCCTGCACTCGTTGCCTCTCACGCTAAACAAACATTACCACGTTTTTCACTTCCTCGCTACAGTCCTTATCAGCACATTAGGACTGTGACGAGGAAGTGTAGGACAGTGTGATAAAGATTACCAGTACACCACGCTCTTATTTGCTTTCGGCAGGACTACAGCTCCACACGGTTGTGCCAGACTTCCACACTCTACATGGACAGATTAAGTTCCAAGAAGCAATGGAGCACTTGACGGAGAATATTCATTGTAGCCGGAGCCTCTCAAGCACGAAAGTGTGTGCACAAAAGAATGTGGTGGCGTCATTCTGACCTAGAACAGAGACTATTATGTGATGAGGTGGCAACACCAAAATGGAAACATACTTGACTGGCTACTGCACCGCTGTTTTATACTATGCAAGGCGGTCCCCCAGAAGGAAACACATACTATGAGGCAGATCTTACCTGAGCTTGTTTTCCCATTTGGAAATACTAGTCAGGCGAACCGTAACTTTATTTAGACCAATTTCCTTTATTTAATGTCCATAGTTCCACATATGTTGCCTTTTGCCCATTTTGCAGTGCATGATACAACTGGACCAGGACACACTCCTTCTATGATCCAGAGTGATGCAGGGTAATCCGATTCCTGTTTTGGTGTCAGAGGGCGCTGCCAGTAGGACCTTTTTATTGGTTCAGGCTGAACCTCAGGTTGGCCTAGGAGATTTTTAAAGTTATGCCAGTCTGACTGTGGTCCTAATGCAAAATAATTGTCCATTATATTTTAATTGAAAATTGACGTGAAGGTAGTTTGCTGTTATGGCAGCAGCGACCAGGACACATTAAGCTATGCTTTTATCATTACAAGCTCTGCTTAGCATATTGTGTTAGATAAACAGCGTTTACTTTTAGAGACAACTATAATGGCATGTTGTGTTAGTTAAACAGCGTTTACTTTATGAAACAACCATAATGTCATGCTGTGTTAGTAAGACAGGGTTTGCTTTCAGAGGCAACTATCATGGCATGTCGTCTTAGTAAAACAGGGATACTTTCAGACACTATACTGGCATGTCGTGTTAGTTAAACGGTTTACTTTCAGACACAACTGTAATGGCATGTTGTGTTGGTTAAAGAGGGTTTACTTTCAGACACAACTATAATGGCTTGTTGTGTTGGTAAAACAGGGTTTACTTTCAGACACAACTATAATGGCATGTTGTGTTAGTAAAACTGGGTTTACTTTCAGACACTATAATGGCATGTTGTGTTAGTAAAACAGGGTTTACTTTCAGACACTATACTGGCATGGCGTGTTAGTAATACAGGGTTTACTTTCAGACACAACTATAATGGCATGTTGTGTTTGTAAAACAGGGTTTACTTTCAGACACTATACTGGCAGGTCGTGTTAGTAATACAGGATTTACTTTCAGACACAACTATAATGGCATGTTCTGTTTGTAAAACAGGGTTTAATTTCAGACAAAACTATAATGGCATGTTGTGTTAGTAAAACAGGGTTTACTTTCAGACACTGTAATGGCATGTTGTATTAGTAAAACAGGGTTTACTTTCAGACACTATAATGGCATGTTGTGTTAGTAAAACAGGGTTTACTTTCGAAGATAAATGTAAAGGGACCCTTTTGCAGAACCCCTTACAAACAATTCATTCATTCTATAGAATACATTTAGGGCAAATGTGTTGATTGCAGACATTGTGGCATATGTGGTCTTTCTGCACATGCTTAAGGTCAGCATATCAACTGGTTCAGGTTTTCCCTTTCTCTCTCCTCTCATTTTGCCACCTATTTTCTATTAGGGGGTACACCTGTAAACCAAACAATTGCATTGATTGGTGTACAAATAGGAGAGAGATGTGATGTGAGGAGGGACACACACCATTTTACCGTTGTTTGGTTATTTACTCACCCAGTGACCGCTCTTTGCCATGGTTTCCTATGTCCATTCCCACCGGGTTCCTGCCCCACCCCAACCAATAACACAACCTTCTGTAGTTTCTTTGAGCTAGCTGTGTCATGCAGTAATATGAAGCGTTGTGCTGTAAAAAGCCTGTCAGTCTTATTTCTAAGCATTCTTCTGGGAATAAATGGCTTAACTACCTCTGTAAATAATCCCCTGGTGTAATATACATGCCTTAACCAAGTGCACCTTTAGCCAATTGATTTATAAGCAATATGTATGTCCTTCCACCTGTGTCTTGCACAAAAGTCCTGTTAAAAGCAAGGACTGGCAAGCAACCGTGCGTCCAGGTACTCATACCATTTTCCAGCTGTTGCCTTTTTATGGCCAGGTAGTACCATTTTGGCAGTGCCTAGCAAATGTCTATCCCATAGCTACACAAAAGCTACAACAGTTGGTTTTGCCAATGATTGTCCAGTTTTATGGGTTGTTTTTATTTGTTGTGTTGATGTAAATATGCTCCCTCTACTGGTGGACTCAAGTTCCAATGAAAACATGAACTTACGTGCCTCATATGCACACAGGAGTGTCGCCATCGCATAACCAAAATGCCCGCAGCTTACAGTGCTATATATATATTATGTAAAACAGAGAGTGGGACTCTGGGTAACAGTTATTTGCACCCGGGAAAGGCAGATTGCCCTACCACAATCTGCTTTTCCCGGGCACGATTGTGCATTCACCGTCTGCACTCCTGTCATTAAAATAGAAAAGGGACTAGCCTCAAATTGAGCAGAAGTAAGACCGAAGTTCTGGTCTTTGGTACCCCAGACCCTAGCATGTTCTGGAACTCTTCATTTTGGCCAGAGCCACTAGGTGTCCTTCCTGTACCTGGCTCCAGTGTAAAAAGCCTGGGGGTTAAAATTCTACCCTCAGGATCCAGAGAGCCTCAGATTGTCTCAGCCTGCAGGGCAGGTTTTCACAGATTGAAACTGCTTAGGAAAGTCTTGCCTTTTCTCCCTTCTGCCTGTCGTACCACTGTTGTCACCTCGTCCACAACAGGATCCATCGATTTCTGAAATGGGATCTATTTAGGGAAACCAGACTATCTGACTGAAATACTTCAGATTTTGCAGAACGCTGCAGCCTGCATAGCCTGGGCGGCCACTAGATCTGAGCATATCAATTAGGTAAACTCCACTGACTCCCGGTTAGGAGACGGATTGAGTTTAAGATGTTGTGCATGGTTCACCGGGCCGTTCACTCTTCCGGCACTATCTTTTTACGGCAGAAACTTAAAGCCTTTTCGGTCCTGGCCCCTAAGCTATGGAACGCGCTCCCGCTGGCACACCATGGCTCCCCAGACCTTCTTGGTTTTAGGAAAAAACTAATGGCCATGCTCTTCACTGTCTCATTTCGCTGTCTTCATTGCTTTTTCTTCTATTTTTCTGTCTGGTCTCCTCTCTCTTCTTTAGGGCCAAGATGCCTTATTGGCCTTGGTCCGCGCACTACAAATTGTAATGCATACATGCATACATACTAGGTCCCTTTTTGGATGACGGCAGCCATTTTGGAACATGTTTTCCAAGGCCGCCGTCATCCAAAAGGGGACCTAGTCCCTTTTCCATTTTAATGGCAGCAGAAAATTTATAAAAACTTTTTTTTCTCTGACAGGAGATGGGCTCGCAGGGAGCTGGTCTAGGACAAAAACCAAAAAAGAAAAGTATTTGCACACCGGTAAAGCCCAGGGTGCAAATAGCTTTCACGCTTTGGTGGCAGGGCAGACATGGGCTTTAATGGCCTGCAGCCTAAACTGAGGCCTGAGCGAAAAGCTCAAGCTGGCGGGCCGTTAAAGCCCATGCCCGCTCCGCGCCGGGGCGTGAAAGCTATATTATTTCACATGGAGATTATTCCAAGTGGAACACATCAATCCTACCAGCTGTGCTCTATCTTGGCCTGTGTAATTCTGCAATTATATGGGTAGGTGTTTACTCTGATTTTGCAGAAAGAGTTGATGGTGCAATAAGTTCACCTCTTTCTCTTCCAAGCCAAATATTCCACATTTTTCTACCAAGGATGTAATTGTATATATACCCATCACTTCAGTCTGGTGTTCATTTGCTTAACACTCAATCCAGCGGATCTGTCCCTTTGTGCACGTGTGACGTACTGCTTTATGAGTTACAGTTTCCACGCTAGTTTTAGGGTGGACATGAACCCTACAAAGCCTCAGTTTCCAATCCATGGGCCTCATTTACAAAAAGTTTAGAGCAGAGCAAAGTGGCTTTGCACTGCAAAAGTACTCTTTGCACTGCGCTAAATGGGCCTATTTTACAATAAAATGCTGAGTTTGCACTTTTTAGAGTGCCTTTATTGTAAATTAAGCCCATTTAGTGCAGTGCAAAGAGTACTTTTGCAGTGCAAACCCACTTTGTTCTGCGCTAAACTTTTTTTTTTTGACTTATTTATTTGTAAAAATTATACAAAGATAAAGCAGATCAGCAAAATAAACAATAAATATTAAACAGTGAAATACCATACAAAACATTATATGCATAACCAGCAAAGAGCTAGTATAAATTCATGAAATCATCCAAAATCTTTCCATGCAATTTTAATTTCCCTTGTCTCTTGTAGATCATCCTCTCCATACCTGCAAGACCAGACATCCCCTCAATCCAATCCTCAACAGCAGGTGCAGTCCGAGCCTTCCAGCCCCGTAACACCAACTTCTTGCCCAAACCAGCACCACGGAGCAGACATTTCTTCCGAGAGACAGAGAGATCCTCAAGTATCTCACCACCTCCCAAAATCATTGTCATGAAGTCCAGATCAACATCCATATCCAAAACACGCAGATGCGACACACATCGTGCCAAAATCCCCTTACACGCACACAATCCCATAACAGATGTTCCAAACTACCCAACCCGTTACCACAACACCAGCATTCATCCGAATCCACCATTCCTCTCTTGAACAGTCTTTCCGGACTCCAAAACACTCTATTGAGTATCTTTATTTGTCTCGACCGTTCCTCCAAATTAATAGCACAGAGCTTAACATTAGCACACATCTCCAACCACATCTCAGGCGTAATCACACACCTCCCACTCCTCTCCCAATTCAGAATTCTCCTTATATGCAGACACAATATTGTGGTACATCCTGCTAGCAATAGAACCACAATCTGGCTCCCTTTCCTTAAGAAAGAGATTCATTATTGCACCCCCTTTCTCTGCCACATCGCCTATACATCTTTTCAATTTTCTGAAATCATCAGCTTGGAAATTTTGAATGTTAAATTTAGCTCGCAACTCTCTCTCTCCAATCCACTCACCATCCACAAATACATCATCAATCCGATACATTCCACTCAGAAACCACGCTGGCCAGAATAAAGTTTTACCCCCAATAGAAATCAACGGATTCAGCCAAATGGATGCATGAGTGGTTTTCAAAGCAACCGATCCTAGCAATTCATGTATATTTCTCCACGTCTCTTTCAGAAAAACTGTCAAAGGCATTTTCTTACATGACTTGTTCGTTGCTGTGAGAATCGCCCTAGGAGGCAGCGGGCCCAACAAACTCGCCTCCGCAATCGCCCATTTATCAGGTGGCTCTGTCAAAAAGGGTACAATAAATTGACTGGAAAAAGCCAAATGATACGCTTTGAAGTTCGGTGCACCTAGACCACCCTTTTCCACAGGTAACTGTAGTTTCCACAACTTTAGCCTTGGTGGCCTATCATCCCAAAGAAAGGACTGCAACAAACCATCAATTTTCCTCCAATAGAATTGACTAATCTTCATCGGAAGCATACCCAGAATGTAATTAACCTTCGGAGCTGCATTCATTTTTAGTGCATTCACCTTGCCCCAGAGAGATAAATGAAGCATAGACCACCTCATAATGCTCATTTTCAAATCACTGCACACTTCACTCATATTTACCCCTGCCATCTCTTCGACTAATGGGGTCAACCATATGTCCAAATATTTTAGTTTCCTGTCACACCACTGACATCCAAGTCCAGTAACCAAGTTCTTATCACAGTATCCTGATATTGGTAACACTTCAGACTTAGTCCAATTAACTCGGTACCCTGCCACAGCATGAAATCTGTCTAGTACATCTAACAAGGCCGGTAGGGACACTGCCAAATCCTGCAACAATAGCAGCAAGTCATCCGCATAAAACTATAACTTTTGTTCTACACCATGAAAGTTTAGGCCTTGTATCCCCACATCACACCTCAAGGCAATTGCCAACGGTTCCATAGCCAAAACAAATATCAAAGGGGACAAAGGACATCCCTGTCTTGTACCCCTCTGCAGCATAAACGAGTCTGATAATTGCCCATTAGTTCTAACAGTGGCCGTAGGACAAGTATATAGCAGGACAATCCATGAAATAAATTCCTCTCCCAAGTTCATAGCACGCAATACCGAAAAAAGATACTTCCAGTCAACAGGTCAAACGCCTTTTCCGCATCCAAAGAGAAAATGGCCACATCATCTTCCAAATTCTGGGCATGTGTCATCAACATCAACAAGTTCCTAATATTACTAGATGTTCTACGGCCTTGAACGAAACCTGACTGATCAGTGTGCACCAGCTTCACAAGTACATTTTGTAAACGCAAGGCTAACAATTTCACCAAAATCTTGTTGTCCCTATTAATTAAGCTGATTGGACGATAGTTTGAAGTCAAACAGCTGTCTTTATCCTTTTTAAGAAAAACCGATATAGTGGCATGATTGGTAGAAGCAGGAAGAAGACCCACTACCCTAGACTCCATATACATATCCCGCAAAAGTTCCACCGCTGAATCAGGCAAGATTTTATAAAATTCAGCAGGCAAACCGTCAGGACCAGGAGAATTGCCTGAGTTTAGTTTCCCAATAGCCGACTTCATTTCATTCAAAGTCACATCCTCACCCAACATGGCTCTCTCCAAATCATTCACTCTAGGAATCTCCAAACCATCCAAAAAGGACTCATCCAAACCACTAATACCTAACTCATTTTGATACAGTTTCGTATAATATTCTTTAAAAGTCTCATTAATCTGTTTCGGGTCACAAGTCACCAGACCATTCTCTTTTTTAATAGAGGTAATTGCCCCTTCTGACTGCTGTTGTCTTAATCTGTAGGCAAGCCAGCGGTCGCATTTCTCACCATACTCAAAATATGAGCATTTTAGCTTGTACAGATCCTTCTCAGATCTCACTCTCAAATTCTCATTCAACTCTCTCTGCAGATTCCTAAGTGTTCTCCTCTTTTCCAGGTCAGCAGAGTCATTTATCAAATCCATTGATATCAGTTTAATACGTTGTTCCAAATCTAAACCCTTGTTCACCAACTTTTTCCTCCTGCTACTGGACAATGCCAGAATCAGGCCCTGCATTGTACATTTAAATGCCTCCCAGATTGTTACAACACTAAGACCATCTGTTCTATTTTCCACCACAAAAAGGTCAGCCTCCGACCTAACTTTTTCCACAATTGTTTCATTCTGAAGAATTGAGGTATTCATTCTCCAACAAAATGATCTGCAGGAATTAAATTCCAATCTCACATTCAAAAACACAGGTTCATGATCTGTAACAGCGAAACAACCAATCCCACAACCTGCCAAGTTAGATGTCGCTGAGCCAGCCGTTAGAAACATATCAATACGAGAGTGTGAACCATGAGAACCAGAATAAAAGGTGAATTCCCTCAAATCAGAGTTACGCAGTCTCCAACAATCCTCCAAGGCAAATTCAGATAAAAGTGAGCAAAAGGATCAATATTTCGGGTCCCTCCTCAGAGTAGCACCTGGGCCACTACGATCTCTTGCATTATCCATAACCAAATTAAAATCTCCCCCCAAAATAATATTTTGGGAACCAAAATCCTGCAACATCAGAGCAACTTTTTCAAAGAACGAACCATCATCCACTGAGCGAGCATAAACATTACAAAGAATGGTTTGAACCCCCTGAACATCCACCAAAAGTGCAATGACCCTACCCTCATCATCTGAGCGTGAACGTAAGACTTTAATCGGGGCATTTTTCCGCACCAAAACAGCAACCCCTCTACTCCTAGAAGAATAGCACAAGACAAAAAACTCCCCAATCCACCGTTTATGCAACATATTAACCTCATCCAACAACAAATGAGTCTCTTGAAGGAAATAAACATCACTGTGCATATCATTTAAACAATTAAAAATCATTTGCCGTTTGATTGGATTGTTAAGACCATTCACATTCCAAGAGAAGACAGACAATAGGCCCCCCCTCCCCTGACGGCATTGTAAAAACTATAAAAAGACCAAAAAAAACTAGCTGAAAAATTCTGCTCCTAAAATAATCAAAAACCCACCCCCGCACACTACAACAGAAGTTTGAATCCAACGTCAACAATGACTAACAAACCCCAAACCAACACCCGGTACCCTTCCCAATCACATTACAGAATCCAAACAAGTCATTCCCTACCAAATTTGAGTAGGACCTATATATTACCTATATATAAGCTATACTATAAGCCCAGCAACGAAGACACTTGGCAACATAAACTAACCTATATCACGTCCATATTTCCCCAACTCCCACCCAAGTAGTGATGCAAACAGGTCCAAATAAACCTAACAAATGTCATCTTCAACCATGTTCATTAAAAGCCAGCAACATTAATAATATCTAAAGTGACATGACAGGGCACCCCAAAACCCATTATAGACAATAAACTATCAATACATCTGCCCTTCTACTCAGGGAGCTGTGGGAATAACACGCCACTCCCTCTACAGATGTTATTGGCAGAAAGGGCAGACAATAATTAAAAAAAAAATAATGTAAAACAGCAACAGTTGAACAAATTGCCATTGCAGCATAAAAAATATTCAATCCCATGATGTAAACAGTCTTGATGGGATCCTTCTCCAGCATGACACATGTAACATATTCTCCACAAAAACATAATGATAGAAGACATGAATCCAAGTCAGAGAGTCAGAGCCATCATGCGAGTTGCACGATTAAAAACTAAGGCTCTCCATTTGATGCTGTTATAAAGGCCTAGTACACATGTATCTGCAAAAAATCCCCCACAAAGAAGAGATTAGAATACATATCCAAACATTAATAGGAAGATCATGCAAATGAAAACAGTAAAAAGTTGAACAAAAACATTTAAAGTTATGAGGTTGGTGTTTGTAGCATAACATAACACAAATAACAGCCATCCCTAACGTGGGAAAGGAAAAAAGAAATGCACAGTCTGTATTGAGAACACACTGCTTGAGAACAACTCCATGATGGAATCCCTCTCTAGCAGGTCACATGTGGCAGGCTCCCCCTCAATAATGTAGTGACAGCAGACAGGAGCCTAAGTCAGGGCCATTTATACAGGCAACAGAAAGTAGATATAGTCAAATCTGCATGAACATAGGATTGCGAACCATACTCCGGCCCCCACCTTTGTGGGGGTGGAGCCAGCAACGGGATCTAATCCATACCCCGCATCACAGCCATTATACAGAAGCAGGCCGCATTATCTTCCGTATGCATTCATTTCAGTCCCCATGTGAGGGACAACTCCGGCAGGACCCACCCCCAGGCGTCCACGCTGCCGTCGCAGGCAAAACCCGGGGGTACACGGAGAAGGGCCTGCCGTGTTAAGCAGATCCCGGAGTCTATGGAGTGGGGGCACGGCCTGCCAACAATCCCTGCAAGAGCCGAAGCCTGCCGGTGAACGGATGCAGTCTCACCTCGAGATCATACGGGAGGAAGCAAATTGTTAAAAAGTGGATGCCAAGCGGTTCATCTGTTAATGACTTGTTTATTTAAGTCTGCTACAAGCGACAACAGGCACCACCTGGAGAGGCAGAACCCAACTGAATATTTTCAGAACTAAACACAGAACTCCACAAACCATAACACTCTAAGAATACACTTGCCTTAATTGGAACCTTAAGTATTATACATGAACAGAATATTGTGATTGGTCTGAATACACGTTCAGAACCATATATCCATATTGATCATTGTTACGTACAACCTACTTAAATAACACCCAGATCAGTAAACTCAACACACCTTCCCCCTTTCAATAACACCAAGTTACTCTAGCACATAATCTCGCAACCAAGAAGGTTTACCTCTCCTTCTTTCCGTACTGGTACTAGCATCTGTATCTTGCTGAACACTCTTACTCACGCCTCCAGATTCATACCCTAACTCGTTGTCCTTTCCCTTGTCATTTCCCTCACTATTTTCTCCATTTTCTACTGCTTGACCATTATTATTACATTTCACCAATTTAGACATGGACCAGCATTCCCCACCTTCCATTATGACCACATTCCCTCTTACTACCGCTATTTTCTTAGGTCCAATAAATTTGCTCTCGATGCATTTGGGGGACAACCTGGGTTTTTTTACATACACTAGTACACCCTCTCTCCATACCAAACTCTTGGATTTCGTTTCAGTGTCAAACCTTTCTTTGTATGCATCTTGGGCCTCTCTGATAAGTGTAACAATTTTATTCCTATCAACATTCACACTCTTGGCCAAATCCAGCCACCCTGGACAGAGTTTTGTACCTGGCTGCCTGCCCTTGAGAGTCATAAAAGGTGAGACTTTAGTAACAGTGTGAGGCGTCGTGCAGTAGTTCCAAACCATTTCCCTCAACACTTTCTGCCAATCCAACCCTGCCGCCATGGCCAACTGTAAGCCTCCTTTTACAAATCTGTTTGCCCTCTCCACCAGCCCATTAGCCCTGGGTTGATAAAGTGCTGTTCTGTAGTGCCTTATACCAAACTTTTTGAAAAACTCCACCATCTTGTCAGAACAAAATTGGACGCCATTATCTGAAATCAATTCCGTGGGAAAGCCTTCCCTGTAAAATGTTTCTTCAAAAAATGATATCATTTGGGCCGTCGTTGTTTCACCAATCGCCCTCCATTCTATCCATTTTGAGTGATAATCTACTAATACTATTAAGTATTTGAGATTCTCCCCCAAATTTTGTAGCGGGCCCATCAGATCCACCGCTACCTTTTTCCAGGGTTCACCCGGAACACTAACAGGTCTAATGGGTGCTTCCCTAACTACCTTACTTTTATCACTCTTCTCGCACTCTCTGCAGTTCTTCACACACCTCTCTACTTCACTGTCCACTGCCGGCCACCAATAAAACTCTCTGATGTATCTTTTGGTTCCTCCCATCCCTAAATGGCCTTGGTGAGCTATACTCACTAGTTTGGGTCTGACATTGCTGGGTGGAATCACTTTGGTACCCTTCCTGAGCTTTATACCATCTTCTGATAAATTAAGCTCATCCTTTATGCAGTAAAAGCAGTCAAACTGTTTTTCTACACTGTTTTTGTGAGGCCACCCTGTCTTAGTCCACACCTTAACTTGATTCAATACAAGATCCTTCCCATCAGCAATCTCCCATTCATCTCTACTTATGGCATTGTATTCGACCTCAGAAATACTAACGCCCTGCTCTGAGAATGCTTCCTCTGAATCTTTGCCCTCTACCGGTAACCTAGACAAACAGTCCGCTACCACATTGTCTCTACCTGCTATGTACACTATTTTGAAGTCATAGGCCAGGAGTTCAACCATCCATCTAGAAATTCTATCCGTATCCGTATATCTATCTGTAAATTCTTTGAGCTGTCCCGGGAGGATAGCTAGGCGGCAGCGTGCGCGTCTTGGAAGCAAAACGACACGAAGCAACAACGGGTTCGATCCCCGGGTCCGCGCTTAGAAACCTCTGGGTGTTTAAGCGCGTTATAAATACTTAACTAAGACAAAAAAAACAACACAATTACACAACTAAGAAAAACAAACAATTTCCTGTAACAGCGCCTCGATGCCTGTGGGCTGTGTGAGCGCTTTATAAATGTTAAATAAAAATAAATAAAAATTCTGGGTGATCCTTTGGCCCACTCTACACTGCCTAGTAGTTGGACTAAAGGCTTGTGGTCAGTTTTTACCGTAAAAGTTTGACCCCATAGATAGAATTTGAAATGTGCTACGGCCCATGAGACTGCCAATGCCTCCCTCTTACTTCTGCTCCCCTCAGTGGCCTTGAGGCAAACGCGATTATATGTTCAGTCTTACCAGAGTCTACCTGAGACAGAGCTGCACCTAGACCCATATTGCTTGCATCAACCGACAAAACAGTTTTTCTTCCCGACACAAACCCTCCCAAGGAGGGTGCTTGTACTATGCATTCTTTTATTTTCCTAAAAGCTTCATGGCATTCACTCGACCACACAAACTTCACATTCTTTTTCAATAACTCTCTTAACGGAGTGGAGATGGTGGCAAAACCATTTAAAAATTTGTGGTAGTACTCTGCCAGCCCCATGAAGGAACGCAACTGATCCTTGTCACGTGGTTGGGGAGCACCGCTGATGCTATCAATAAGGGACTTTCTCGGAGCAATACCATCGCCAGAAATTCTATGTCCTAAATAATCTACCTCTCTAACTGCAATCTTGCATTTTTTTCTTTGCACAGTCAAACCAGATTCTTTGAGTCTGACAAGGACAGCCCTCAAAATCTCATTGTGTTCTTCTTCGTTCTCGGCAAACACTAAAATGTCATCCTGAAACACTGTTACTTTCCTTAGCCCTTTAAGCACTTCCTCCATCACACTTTGAAAAACAGAGGCAGCGGAAGCTAACCCAAAAGGCATACGATTGTACTTGAACACCCCTTCAGGAGTGATGAATGCTGTGAGATGCTGGCAACTTTTGGACAACGGAACTTGATGATATGCCGCTGACAAGTCAATAATGGAAAATACCTTCGGTTCTCCCAGGGTGGAAAGAGTCTCCGATATGTTAGGCAGAGGATGTCTCTCTACAACAATATTCCTATTGAGGCTCCGTAGATCTACACATAGTCTTAAATTTCCATTTGCCTTGGCTACTAGTACAACCGGCGATAACCATTCTGTTGCTGTCATTGGCTCAATCACTCCTTTGTCCACCAAGTCATTTAATTCTTCACGAAGTTTACTTCTCATCTTTAATGGCACTTGTCTGACTTTGTGTATCTCTGGTTGCGCATTATTTTTTAATTTGATATGGTGTTCAAAATTTCTAAGTTTCCCTAATTTCTCGGAAAACACTTCAGGTAACTCCTTGGTCCAGAGGTCATCTTCCACTTCCTCAATGGAAATTGGCTGGGGGGCATTTGCCTGTATTCTTACACCCAAGCTCTTTTGTTCTTCCCATCCTAATAAGGAAGCTCCCTTGTTCGTTATCAAAATGTTGGCCTGACATTCCTTTGTAACTGACAGATGCTGAAAATTCCCCCAAGATTTCTATCGTAGATTCTCCATATCCACATGCTCTAACATTAGTGGGTTTAATTGACCCTTCACCCTTTTTCAATATGTTAAGGAAAGTATCCCTCGAGATTATGGTCCAAGGAGAACAAGTGTCTACTTTCATGACTAAATCTCGCCCATCAATCAGAAAAGTGTCTGCTGGACCTTTAGCCTCTCCTGAGATGGCTGAAATTTCGAAAACAAACTTGGCGCTTGGTTCCTGGGTGACTGATACTTCTTGAATATTGTAATTTCTCTTGACCGATTCTTCAATGTTGGACCTGTTCTCTATTCTAGGTTCGAGGAAGCTTATGGGGGTAGCTTTACAAACATTTGCAAAGTGTCCTCTATTCTTGCACTTAAAGCATTCAGCAAATTTGGCAGGGCACGACGGAAAGTTTGCACCATGTCTGGGGTTGCCACATCTGGTACATGCATTTCTCGCAGTCCAATTCCCTTTCTTTCCACTGGAAATGTTTGATCTTTTCTTCTGGTCTATTGTACAAACTGACATGGTAGTCGGATTTTGTTTGTCACCCTTTAACTCCTTAACATACAATGATGTCTGTTCGATGCTCCTGGCTAATTCGAGCGCCTCATCCAGTTTCATGTCCTTGGCCAGTAGTTTCTCTTGGATCCTTGCGTTATTGGTGCACCTGAGTAACTGATCCCTGATTAGAGAATCAGTCAGGTGCTCAAATTCACATGAGTAGCTTAATGATCTTAAGCAGGCCACATATGATTCAACCGACTCAGATTGTTCTTGCACTCGCTGGAAGAATTTATGTCTTTCAAAGCTGACATTTTTCCTGGGCTCAAAGTGGTCCTGTAGTTTTTTGAGGGCCAATGCATATTCCTCAGTATCACCTGCCTCCAACATGTGTTCTCCAGTCAGTCCATCAAAGATCCTGCGTCCTTCTGTGCCCAAATTGTGAACCAACAGAGCCTTTTTGCGAGCTGACGAAAATCTGTCACCTCCCATTGCCACTAAGTAATTTTGAAATGTGTCCTTCCATTTGTCCCACCTGAGTGGGGGACGGCCAGGTTCATTAAGGAACGAAGTAGGTGGAGGAATTGATGCTGCCATGGTGAGAAAAGATTTGCAGCTATGTGTGTGTATGAAGTGGCAGAGGTGGCTGTGAGATGGTAATTCTTCAACAATTAGATTGGGCAAAGGACCCAATAGTCACTTTGTTCACTTAATGAATATTTCCTTTGATGTACAGGCTCCTTTGTTCTTAGTGTAAACACTTTCTTCTTATTTCAATTGCACGTTCTAGAACGAGTACCATTTCAATGTTCTTTCCTTTTTTTTTTTGTATTTTGACGTCACAATGTAGACCGGGGCTCTTGAGGATAGAGTCTAGTAGTTGCTGGGCAACCGATGTCACAATGAAGACCGGGGCTCTGGTAGACACTCCCCCCTCAGCATATGCTGCAGCGCGTGTCTGTGCGCGCTAGGACCAGCTGAGAACCGCGTGCGCTGGCACGCGGCGGCAAGGGGCGGAGCGAGCGCACTAGCAGCTGTGAGCGGCTCATTCGTAGCTCGCGAGCCTGCTCTGCTGCCTGTCCTCGCGCGGCTCCCTCGCGGATCTCCCCCCAATCTTGCCACTTGCCTGATCGGGTTTCTCCCGCAAGGTGCTCCCTCCGCGTCACCGCAAACACGGGCGGTGAAGGGGTCTGTTCTCTGCCAGCCGTGCACGGCTTCCTCGCGGCTCTCCTTCTTCTTCCGTGCGAGCGGACTTCCTTGACCGTCTCCTTCGCACTCGATCTGCCTCGCCTGCTGTTGCTTGGTGCAGCGGAGACAGTGGAAATAGAGTGCCAGCCCCACGGCCGAACACGGAGGTGGATCAGCTGGGCCGGCGTCAGAGTCCGTAACACAAATCCTCGTCGCCAATGTTAAAAAGTGGATGCCAAGCGGTTCATCGGTTAATGACTTGTTTATTTAAGTCTGCTACAAGCGACAGCAGGCACCACCTGGAGAGGCAGTACCCAACTGAATATTTTCAGAACTAAACACAGAACTCCACAAACCATAACACTCTAAGAATACACTTGCCTTAATTGGAACCTTAAGTATAATACATGAACAGAATATTGTGATTGGTCTGAATACACGTTCAGAACCATATATCCATATTGATCATTGTTACGTACAACCTACTTAAATAACACCCAGATCAGTAAACTCAACACAAATCCGGCTGGAATCCGCTCCCTCCATACCACAGTCATCACTGCACCATCCAATTCACTCCCGTGGACAAGGACACATGACCTGGCACGTAATACGGCCCTCTTACGCAGGTGAGGTTCCTTTCTCCATGAATCTGTCGCACAATACATTACTCAAGGATAAGCAGCATTCCAACCTCAGAATGAAAACAAAAAAAAAACGTTCAACTGTAACTTGCTCCCAGCGCCATTTTCAAAGCATCAATCCAGTGTAAAATTGTCAGAAAAAAAGGCGATTCATAAGTACATTTATATTTTTTTCCTTTTATGTCAGTCTGCAATCGTATTATGTGCATCTTTAAGTGCTTCAAGCCATTTAAAAGCCTCTTTCGGGTCAGATGTAATCTTTTCCCCTTCTGGCAGCACAAGAGTCATGGAATTGTATTTATTCAGTAAGGTCTTCACCTTCCGGGTTTTAGCCAAATCTTTCACACCTTTAAAGTTTTTCCTGGCAACCACGATCTCCTTGGGGTAATCTGGATATACAAATAAAGGTTTCCCTTTATATGAGGCAGGACCCTTAGCCCTTGCTGCAAGTAACACACTCTCCTTTTTCCTTGCCAAAACAAAGACCACCATGATGTGTCTGGGCTTAGAGCCTGGTTGCTTACCTATCAGGTAGACATGGTCCACAACCTCCTCTTTAAAGGAAACCAAACCAAAGCAGTCTATAAAAACGCCAGTAATCACAGAGATCTGGTTTTCATTTCCAGGATCCTCTTCAACTCCAATCAGCCTGATATTCCTTTCTCGCAGTTTGAAATCCATTTCCAAACGCTGGTCCGTTTCATAAGGAGGTCCTTTTTCAAAATATTGTAAGCCCTGTAGCTCCCTGCCATCTCCGAGGTCATAGAGAGTGATTTCTTTTCTAATTCCTCCACTCTACCATCCAGATGACAAACTTTAGAGTTCAGTTCAGACAGGGTAGTTTTCACCTCAACCATGTCTAGAGCCACCTGCCTGAGGAGTTTATAGATGTCCTGGCTACTAGGGTTATCCTCTTCCAAATCCAGCAACGGTTTCTGCTTTTTAGAGGTAGGGTTTTCTGGTTCTTGAATCTTCTTTTTTGAATTCATTATCATTTTGAAATAGCTTCAGGGAGAGGACCAGGAGCTGCAGGTTTAAGCTGCTGTCACCTTGGCCAACATTCTGGAATCCTTATGTCCTAATGTTTCCTCTGCGCTAAACTTTTGATAAATTAGGCCCTGTGCAAAGTGTACTTTTGCTGTGCAAAGCCACTTTGCTGCACTCGAAACTTTTTATAAATTAGGCCCTATGTGCTTTGAAGACTACTTTTACGGCCACGTTCTGTACTGGTGGTAACGGGTTTAAATACCAATCGTTTTTTAAAATACTACCTAATTATGAATTGAGAACGTATGGGGGATTTATGGCCTGGGTTACCTAGAAACTCCTCCATGGGGTGGACTGAATAGCAGTGCCTTGTCCATTAAAGTGCAGCTGATGATTAGTCTCTGTGCATAAAAGCGACTGAAAGCTGTAAAAGTTAATTAAGGAATCATTTAACTGTTACCGTATTGTAATGATTAGCCATTGGATGTGGCTCCAGAACTACTTGGGATGAGGATGAAAGGGAAATTATGTGCGCACTTAGAAAATTCTGGTAATAAATAGATGGCAAATTGTTTAAAGAGATGTTTTAAAAATGTGTATTTTTCAATCTTTGGTCTATATTTGATTTTATGAGAAAACTTCTTTCTGTTGCTAATACTCACTCGCCATTCAGCAAACACACGTGACCCCGCCTTATTAGTGGGTATTTACTCCTTTAGCTGTAAGCTGCACAACGCATTACGAAACTGGATGAAATGCTGTCTTTAAGGCGTGACACACATGCTGACTGAATCGCACTTCTTAAGAGTACTGTTCATTTGGGATACTTTATAGCAGAAACAAGAACCACCACCTAATAAACATCAACGTGCAACAACGAAGGCCGTTCCAGTGCGTTTCAAGAGTTCACATACCCTTACCTGGGCACGGGCAGAACACCGGTACACTCTTGGCTTGCTCAATGATTTACAAAACCATCACACTTTAATAAAGAACAGAGCAGGCTCCTTAGCCACCTTATCACGCCAATATATCAATACATGTATTGATAATACATACATAACTTCATAACATTGGTATAATGCAGTAATTAATGGTTGTTCAAAAGCAATGACTCATGCACCATGTGAATGTAATTGAGTCATTCTTTTTCTGTTTGATCTAGATTCGCAGGGAACTGCAACCCTTGGCTCTCCAGATATTTCTGGGCTACAATGCCCATCAGCTGCAGTCTGCATAGTAATGGTGGGCATCATGGGAGTTGCAGCCTTAAACATCTTGAGAGTCGCAGTTTGGAGACGGTTGATCTAGATGCCTGGCCGGCATCAATGCACTATCCCCTAAAGCCCAGTCCAAAATAAAGGTAGTGTTGAGGAATTTATTGTGTAAGGCCAAGGGAGTTCAGCCTGAGTGTCTCTGCCAGTCTGGCTCGGCCATCTGCAATGCCCCTGTACGTGCAGCCCCACCTCAAGGCCATCCAGGAACCCCAGTTGCCCTTAGCAGGGACCGGAGTCTCATTCATTGCAGGAGAGGTATGATATGGCATTTAGAACGCGCCTATACACAGGTGTTTCAAGGCGCGACGAGGGAAGGGAGGGGAAACAGAGGGAAGACAGAGACAGCGATCCTACTAGGCCAGGTGACATTGAGATCGCGCAAGTGCGGTGGAGGGGAGGAAGGGGAAAAGTGCAAGGGGGGCAGTGCAGAACATGGGAAGAACAGTGAATTAATGAGGATAATAAATAGAATAAATATAATAAGAAGTGCAGCCAGCTGGTGGCAAGTGCAAGAGTAAGTGCAGACATCAGGTGTCAAGTGATAGTAGGGGCTGCAGGGATACAGAAACAGTCCCCGAGTGCAAGAGTTGCCAGGGGGGCAGTGCAGGTGTACAACTGGTGGGGAGGGGGACCTGGGCCCAACATCAGAGGGTAGCCAGGTAAACCAGTGCAGTTTCAGATTGGGCCAGGAGATCAGCAAGGGCGAGGGTGAGAGAAAGCAGAAGCAAAGAGGAAGGTCTTGAGGTGCTTCTGGATCCAGAGATGGTTCTCCTCAAGTTTCAAAGAGACAGGGAGGCTGTTCCAGAGGAAGGCCCCAGCAGAGAAAAGAGATCTACCACCAACTTGCTGCTTGGCGAAGCGACTAACCCCGAGGGAGTTGGAGGCGGATGAACGAAAAGATATTTAGGGAGAGACAGTTGAAGGTATTGCAGTCGCAGGTTCCAGAAGGCCTTGTGGACAATGCAGAGGGTTTTGAACTTAATCCTCACCGCCACTGGGAGCCAGTGCAGAGATTTCAGTCCTGGAGAGATGCAGGCTCTGGGCTTGAGGCCAAGGACAAGTCTCGCAGTCCTGTTTTGGATGAGTTGCAGAGAGCGGAGAGTAGAGGGAGGCAGATTTAGAAAGAGGCTGTTGCAGTAGTCCAGCCTACAGAGAACCAGAGCTCTGGAGACAGTGAGCTTCTGGGGGAAGGAGAGGAAAGGAAAAATACCTCTGAGGAGGTGCAGTTGGTAGTGTGACTTCTTAGAGACATCAGAGATGTGAGGAGAGAAGGCAAGTGTGGAGTCGAAGATGACCCCAAGGTTTTTGGCCTCACAGGTGGTAGCAGGAAGAGGGCCAAGAGCGGCCGGCTAGAGAGAGACAGGGAAGGAGGGAGCAGGAATGCCGATGAGGAGAATCTCGGTCTTGCTGGTGTTGAGGCAGAGACCATTGGTGGCACACCACTCCTGGATGGCGGACAGTCACAGATGAGAGAAGGAGAAGAGGTGGCTGAGGGGAGCCTGAAAATGTCCTAAGATGGTCGCTGCTGTGGCACAAGCTCTGCCAAGCTTCCAGCAACATTAGAAGCACCAGCAATCATCAGATTGGCTGATGCAGGTACCCTATGGGCCACCAGCACCTGGGAGGCAAGCAACGCCGCCCCCTCATAAGGCAACCGCCTAAGGCCAAAGAAGTTTGGCCTGAGCATCTCTGCCGCTCTGGCCGGGTCATCTGAAATGCCCCAGTACATGCGGTCCCACCACAAGGCCATCCAGGAACCCCAGATACCTGTAGCAGGGACCAGAGTCCCATTCATTGTAGGAGAGGACACATGCCCTAAAATGGACACCACAGTGGCATGAGCTCTGCCGAGCTCCCAGCAATATCTGAAGTGCTGGCAATCAGCTAATTGGGCAATGCGCATAACCTATGGGCCAACAGCACCTAGGCGACAGGCGATGCCGCCCACCTCATAAGGCCATGACCTAATGCCAAGGCAGTTCGGCCTGAGCTTCTCTGCTGGTCTGGCCGATCATCTGCAATGCCCCAGTACATGTGGTCCCACCTCGAGGACATCCAGGAACTGCAGAAGCCTGTAGCAGGGACCGGAGTCCCTTTCATTGCAGGAGAAGAAACATGCCCTAACATGGCCACTGCAGCGGCACTAGCTCTGCCATGCCCCCAGCAACACAACATTAGAAGTGCCGGCAATCAGCTGATTGGCAGATGCACCCAACCTATGGGCCACTGGCACCTAGCCCGCAGGTGATGCCGGACACCCCACAAGGTCACCACCTAAGGCCAAGGGAATTCGACCTGACCGTCGCTGCCGGTCTCTGCCGGGACCGCACTGCTTTGCAGGTCTGTACATCTGGAGGAGAAGCTGTAATTCCACATATTGCCATCTACAACAACCCACATCATAGAAGCGCTTTGACTTGGATTGGCTGCCGTTCTGACATGGTGTCTGGTTCCATCTAACTTTGGTGGTGTGGTTGGCCCGTCTCGACTAGCAATGAAGGTAAGCACCCTGGCTCACAGAAGGTTCTACTGGCCCCTATCCAGAACAGGAGTGCCACCCGCTGCATGCTTTCCCCCAACCTGACCTCGTCACGCCACTCCAATCAACAAGCTGTGCCTCCTATGCCCCTGACCACGATCAATATGCTCACACCTCATCCAGGCACTGGTCGTGTGGCACCCACCTTCCTCACCTTGTCATTGGATGCCAACCGATCCCGCTCCACCGACTCCACTGCCTACCCAATGCACTTTCTATTTGCAGCCACACTCTATCCAAGCCTGATGCCCACACACCCACGTGCAAAAATTTGGTCAATAGTCCTTTTCCTCTTTGGGCTCACAACAAGCATCTTCTCACGTGCATTATGAGGCATAATCTGGTGCTCACTACACCTACACCCACTCACCAGAGAAATGCTTGGTTAGGCTCCCGGACTACAGCACCCTGTATAAGGCAGGCCTTTTGCAACTGACCTCAGTATTGGCCCTCATCATATACAGTCCATTACCGCCCATTACCAATTTTGCAGGTAATCATACAGGCCCACCCCCTGTGATCACCTCAGGAGAATCTGGGCCTACAAGTGACTCTGCAACTCTCTAGCTCCCCAAGAACGTCATCCTTTGCCCACATCCCTCAGAAGGCTGCACTACGTCTACACGTCTCGATGCTTGGGACACAAAGAACTATCACACTATCCATGTACCTGTTACCCTGGCCTCCAAACCAGTTGATAACTCTCTTACCTTTGCATCTACAAGCCATCGCCACTCAATCGCAATGTTTCTGTTATTTATTTGCAATACCATTGACACTAGAGTTCACAAGGTCTCTATGACTAAGCCTGCTTCGGTAAAGGATCTTACCCCTGCCCTGTGTAACACATTTGGTAGCCCTACCTCTGCCATTGATACCAATGCTAACCATGTTCCTCCTGCCTTGTGCAATACATTTGTCTCTGACGCCAAAGTGGTTAGCCTTATCTCTACCATTGATACTAATGCTAATCATGACAATGCCTTATCCTTAGACTTTACCATGGCCTAGGCAACAAACCATACAGCATGCGCCCATTTCAAGATTAGCAGACCTGCTGCTGCACCCAAGAGTACATGCTTTCACCCAGAGGAAACAGTTGCTGCCTCACCACTATCAGCACAGTGTCTGGCTCACATCTCATGGCCATGTATCCGACTGAGCCCCAGACCTCGCCCTACCTCAAAAATAGCGTCCCTACAATTGATATGACCAGTGCCTTGGTCAAGGCAATTGAACTCCCCAGCCCTGACTCACTCACTCCAGCACCTCTCAAAGGAACACTAATCAATGCCAGACCATTAATGGCACATGCATTGGATTTGGCTGACCTTATCACCTCCAACCACTTAGGCATCCTGGCCATTACAGAAACTTGGCTACATCCTGCAACTGGTCCATCACTTTGCTTGGCTATCCCAGAAAACTGCACTATTTGCAGGAAAGATTGATCAATAGCAAAAGGGGGCGGGGTGGTTGCCTTCATCACTAAAATCACTTGCCATTAGAGAAATAAGCAGCCCAGCATTCTAATCTGGAGAACTCCTGTCGATCAAATTGACCATCTCCCACAAGGCCACTCTTAACCTTCACCTCATCTTCATGGCCTCGGGGCCAATTTGTCATTTGAGGAAGACATCTCACTACTCCTCTACCAAGAGACTAAACCTTCCTCTAAAATTGCTCTTCTCAGCATCTTTAACCTTGGCTTTAACGACCCTTCCGATGTCCATGCACTCTCACTAGCCAACTCTATAGAAGCATTAGGCTTCTCCCGATGCATTCTTGAGCCCACCCACAACAAAGGCTGTACTCTAGATTGGCTTGCCGAATGCAACAGCAACATCAAGATACTCTCTAATCTGCCATGCTCCACGTCAGATCACAATGTGATCTCGTTCTTCATCCCGGTGAGCAAACTCACCCTCGTATGCTGCCCCAACTCTACCAACCACCTCTATGAGAAAGGCACGTAACATCACTCCTGCCAATATCCACCCACTATTGCAGCCCCTTAATTCCCTCCTTCGCATCACCAACTATGCCACTGCAGTGGTCAACAAGTATCCTCTCCTCCAGGCAATTGACAAAGTGGCCTACTAAAACCCAAATCTCCAGCCCACGTGAACTCTCGGCTCACCACAAAACTCTAAACCATTCGCGCCGCCAAGCGAGCAGCTGAGACAACCTGGAAAAAGGATCCCTCAGGCTCCAACAAAGCCCATTTCACTACCATACCAAAAACCTACAAACTGGCCATACTCCAAGCAAAAAAGGCCTCCTACAACAAGAGGATTGTTAAAGCACAGTCCGGAACCAGAAAGCTATTTGTTATACTGTGCATACTTGAGTCATCAGTTGCCCTTCCTGCCAGCTGACTAAAATGCAACACCTGGTGTGCAAATATCCAAAATGCACTACTAGACAAAATCTCCTCACTCCGAACCAACATTTTGGCAAAAAAAAAACAACTCATGTCCACTGGAACTCTTCCAGTACAAAGCTTAGCACCTCCACACCATATTACCCACGCGTTAAAATTCTCCCAAGTATCCAAACTAGAAGTCGCATAAATCATCAAAGGCCTAAAACCATCCAGATGTCAAGGAAACATCTGCCCAGCCGCTATCATCAAACACAGTGCCAACTAACTAGCCCCCTTCATTGCCTCGCTCATCAACACTTCATTTACTACTGGCACAGTGCCCACCAACCCCAAAGACGCTTGAATCCTCCCGCTTCTCAAGAAGCCAACACTGGACCCACACATCCCCACTATCGCCCCATCACAACCGTCCCCTTCCTTTTTAAAATTCTGGATAGAGCAGCATACTTAAAGATACAAAAGTACCTTGAAACCTAAAACCTTCTAGAATTGCCAGACCGTGGGATGGAATCTGCTCTACTTGACCTCAAAATACAAATGGATGAATCTAAAGACAATGGTAAATTAGCCCTCCTCCTCCTCTAAGACCTCTCGGCCGCTTTTGATTTGGTGGATCACAAAATGCTTTGCCATCGCCTTGCCTCAGCAGCCTACATCTCCCCTAAAGCTGTAACTTGGATTGAATCCTTCCTGTCCACCATGAGGGTCTTCTTGCCAACAGCTTCGGCCCCACCAACTTTAGTCTCCTGTGGTGTCCCCCAAGGGTCCTGCGTCTCACCCATGCTATACACTATCTTCACAAAGCCCCTCTTCGACCTCCTCAACTCGATGGGTATCTTCTGCACTAATTATGCGGATGACTCCAAAATCCTTCTGCCCATAACAGGCAACTATGACACTGACTCTAACGCAAATTCATTGAACACAATCTACCAAAGCATCCAGGCCTGGATGGTCAAGTACTCCCTTTGCCTGAACAATGAGAAAACGGAGTTGCTGTTCATTGGCTCCCAAAACCTCCTAAACAGATTTAACAGTGCCTACACAATATTCACCATTGACGGCAACTTTATCCTAGTCTCTAAAGAAGTTAAAACCCTTGGGGTTTATCTGCACTCTTCCCTCACTCTAACTAGGCAGCTTAATGCCATAGCCTCATGCTCGGCCTTCACAACCAGGCTCATCAATGCCGGCAGGCACTTACTCTACACAGAAAGCTGCATTCCACTATCCAGAGCCCTGATTGTCTCCAGATCAGACTATTGTAATGCCCTTTTAGCAGGAACCACTAAGGGCAACATATAAAACTACAGGCACTGGTGTAATGGGGCCCCATGGAGCCCTCACAGTGCTGTGGCCCACACATGTCCTGGGAGGGGGCCCCTCAGACTAAACAAATTAAAACAGATACATAAATAAATAATGTTTAAATTAAAAACCAGAAAAAATAGTTTCCTTTTGAAGTCACTCTGCCTTCATAAAGAAATTGTAGCAGAAATAATGAAGGCATAGTGACTAGAACAATATACTATTTCTTTATGTAGTCCAAGGGCTCCCCAGCCCATGAAATGGAAGCCTACAGGCTTGAGGCCTCCATGTCATGAGGCAGGGGGAGCCCCATGACTTAAAAAAGAAATAGTTTCTGTTTGAAGTCACTCTGCCTTCATAAAGAAATTATTTATGTTCTGGTTCGGTCCTATAACGGAAATTATTTCTTTATGAAGTCAGACTGACTTAAAAAAGATGCCATTTCTTTTTGAAGTAATGGGGCTCCCCTCGATCCCCTGACACAGAGGCCTCCAGATCCTCTGCAGATGATGGGACCAAACATTCCTGGCTTCTGCAGGAAGCTGAAGGTCTCATTCCCTGGACCAATGGATTAAAGGTAAGCAAATGTATTTTCTTTAAATGTGTGTGCGTGCATGTAAGTGTGTGTGTATATATATATATATATATGTATATGTAATGTGCATTAATGAGTGTGCATGGTGCAGCCTGGGCATTAAGGTGAAAGGTTGCACACTGAAATGTATGGGTGGCTGGGTGTGCATGTGTGCGTTCATGGTGAAAAGGCGCACAACTAAATGTATGCGTGACAGCCTGGGTTTGCCTGTATGGTGAAAGGGTGAACACTTAAATGTATGGGTGGCTGCCTGGGTAGGCCTGTATGGTGAAAGGGTGCACATTTAAATGTATGAGTGGCTGGGTGTCCGTGTGTGTGCGTGTATCTGTATGGTGAATGGTGGGTGTGTCTGTGTTCTGGGGCTCAACAAAACCCACATTTCGGGGACAGAGGCTAACTCTTAAAATGTTGGGAGAAGGGTGATAACTTCACGGATGGTGGGGAAGGGGCAAACTTATTTGTGTGAGGGTATCTAACTTCTTTACAGATTTTAATGAGACTATTCTAGTGCAGCTTCAATGTTACAAGCATTTAACTCTCCCCATGAAGTCTGAAAGCAACCACTTATGGACTGCTGTGAGAATGAGCTGTCTCCTGTCCACTCTCGACCCTTCCAACCACTCTCCTGGCATGCAAGTACTAAACCCACATCACGATTTCAACTACTTAAAAACTAACAGTGAAATGCTTTATGTTAATTGCGGGCCCTGTTAACAGTGAAACGCAGGCACCGTTTAGCATCTTTGTCCTGTTCTGTCCTGCGACGGATTTGTAGGTCAGCCAGGTCGAGTCAACATAGCCCAAAATGTCAGGGTGTGGCGGAGTGGACTGAAGCCCAGTTAGATCAATGGTGTTGTGCCACTGCTTGTGTTTGATGCCATGATAACTTATTGAGAATCTTCATTACTCGTAGACCCATTCTTCTTCATCCCTGTACTTGTGTATGAGGCATTTTGCCTCATACACAAGTACTGGGATGAGGTAGCGGGACATGGGAGTAATGCTTGGTTTAGTTACCTATAATCTTCATCACTCCTAGCCACACTCTTCCTCGTCCTAGTACTTACCTACCAGGCAAGGTGCCTGATATGTCAGCAATGTGACAAGGAAGAGGAATATGGAGGTAATTGTGGGCTGACGTGCTGATTGTGGGTGTTGGTGCAGGGGTTTGGTGGGAGAGGAGATGTGTGTGGGGGGAAATTTGCAATATATTGTAATGGTGATCCATCTCCAGGCTAAGAAGGCATGATATGTGGTATTAGTGGCTAGAGAGCCATTTTGGTGCAGCCAGTCTAGTCATTTCTTAGTTTGACTTGACTTTCTTTAATGGGCATCTGTGATAAAGCAGTCCTGCTAAGTGTAATTAACTGGCTCGACTGGCAGTTGGGTGCTGCCAGTCTAGCCTTACCGTGACATTGTGTATTTTTCTGGGCATCTGTGATAAAACAACCATGATAAGGGTTATTGCTTCAACTGGCATTTTGGTGCAACCTGTCTAGGAATGTCTAAATGTGGCCTGGCATGCTTTACTGTAATATGTTATTATGTGTCTAGACTGGTTATATAATGTGCAGCCAGCTGGACATGTTTTCATTGTGGCATGGCATTTTTTATAATAATAAAATAATAAATAAAATAAAATAAAAATAAAAAGAATAATAATAGCAAAGCATTACATTAATTAAAGGATTAATGTTCATGTGCACATGTTGGTGACTTGCATTGCAAACACTCTGGCTTGTTAGCCTATTTTCCTCAGAAAGTGTTCTGTATAATGCATTTAAACATATATATATATATATATATGATTCTCCTTGTAGTGTGCAGCGTACCCCTGAAGCAGCATGTTTGTGCGTATTGTGCAAGCGTGGTAATCTAGGTCAGCCCAGAGTGTGGCGCGACCATGATTTGTTGCCGAGCTGGGGGGTATTGGGGCCTCAGCATGGTCTCCAAATTTTATTTTACGCCACTGACTACAGGTCATACAAAACAATGCCCTCACAGCAGTGTTGAATATGAAAGAACTCATTTCCTTGGCTAGAAGAAATGTTGATTGGCTCCACTTTAAAACTGTAACTTTCCTGTCACAGAAGGGCCTAGATACCTGTCTAACAAATTCAAGAAATCCCAAACAAACAGACCAACTAGATCCTCCCACTCCCATCGTTTGTCCACCCCCACATTAAAACTCCAAAAAGCAGGGGAGGCGCAGCTTCCCGGTCGGTGCAGCTAAATACTGGAATGTCCTGCCGCCTCATATAAGATCTGAAATCTTCCTTCTGGTCCTTCTGTATAAAAAGGCCTCAGAACCTGGCTCTTCTCACAAGATGAATAGCCTCCACCTGTTCCTTCATCCATAGTAATGTGAATCCTGTAACCTAAAGACTGACCATATTAATATTGTAACTGTACTAAGTCAAATCTAACTGTGTTTATTGTAACCAGCACCACCCTCGGGTTTGGTGTGCTCTACAAATGAAAAAATAAAAATATAAATAAGGAGTATTGCAGGAGTCAGCAACCTACAGACGCTCCAGATGTTTTGGACTACATGATCCCTCACCATTGACTAAGCTAGCTAGGTCTGCTGTTGGGAGTTGTAGCCCAAAACACTTTGGGAGCCAAAAGTTTCAGACCCCTGGTCTAATGAAAGAGAGGCCAGAAATGTAATTTCCTGGAGGCGAGTTTGTGCAACCATCAATGCAGCTAATCTCAGACAATGGCGTGTTAATAATCTCCAAGGTTGTCTAATATCAGGACACACATCTGTTAGACATCTAGCAGCTATTGTGGTGTTAATGTTAATGGTTCTTGTACCATGCACTGTTGCCACTTGCGTGGTCTCTTGGGCGGGTCTGAAAAGGAAGGAAGATTTCAGGTTCTGTTACTGGTATTGAGAGGGAGAAGAGCAAGAGAGCTTTGATGTGCTTTTGGCAGCTTCAGTTCGGAGAATCCAGTCACTGAGCATAGATGCGTTTTTGGTCAGTAGTCGTCATGTAGTGTTGGGGAGTGATTGTGTATGGTTTGTTTACATGTGGGGTGTTGTAAAGTGCATGTGAGTTGTGGTGCGGTAGAGAAGTGGTTGTGTTTAGTCCAGAGTCTGACGGTGCATATGCAGAAAGTTGAGTTTATAGTACGGTTGGTTAGTGGCAATACATTTCTTACCCCCAGCAGTCCCTCCATTTGTGATACAATTCCCACCCTCAACAGGTTATGCAAGTGTAATGCTTTTCCCAACCCATGCAGTCCATTCAAGTGAGACACATTACCCTGTCCCCAACATTCCATCCAAGTGCGGCTCTGTTTCTTTCCCCAGGCAAACCGTCTAAGTGTGATGCATTTCTCACCCCACCAGTCCATTTAGGTGTGATGCATCTCCTGCTCCACTTCCCATCCCCAACACTCTATTCAAGTGTAGTACACTTCCCCTCCCCAACTGCCCATCCAAGTGTGACGCATCTTTCACCTCATGGGAATCATTCCTGGTGCGACACACTTCCCATCTCTAAACTAATCCATCTAGGTTCGATACAACATTTCCTGCCCAAACAGCATATCGATGTGCAATGTATTTTCCCATCCCAACAATCAGCCACACTGAGCTGCACCATGCATGCTACAGATGTTCCATAGTGTCTGTCTCAGGGCACAGCTGAGAGTATAAGGTTTAGTTACATTATTATACCTGATGCAGAAAGTGGCTAAACTGCACATACAGTTTGAGCATTGAAAGTGTCTAGTTTCCCTAGTTGGGCTACATGCCGGATAAGGCTAACCTATGCTAGTTGGCTGAGTGCTGGTTAGGTGTATGATATCAGGTAGTTAGATTGGTAGTCTTTTTGGAGTATATTAGTAGCGCTATTCTTGGCATTTCTGGTAGGTTTCTCTTGCCGAATTTTGCATGGTTTAGCGTATTGGGTAGTATTGATGATGATAGGTCCCTTTGGCTGGTCTAGGTTCACGTTGGGTATGTTTGGTTAGTCACTGGTTTCGTGGGGTCCTTCCATGTGTTTGACCATTACGTGGTCCGCAGCTGTTGTTCAGGTGTTTCCTTCCCCTTCAGAGCTGATGAGCCAGGTTTTAAAAAGATTTCTGAATTTTAGATGGTCCTCTGTAGTTCATATTTCTTTCTTTTATGCAAGAGAAGGCTGAAACACCACGTTTGTTCCTTGCGTTGTATTTATGTTCTAGGTGAATGTCGCTGCTGGATCTCAGTGTTCTTGCTGGTTTGTAGGTGGTGATTTTCTTTTGTATGTTTTCCGCTCCCTGGCGTGTATTGCTCTGTATCTTATGCACATTGTTTTGAAGGTGATTTGTTTTTTTTTCCTGGGAGCCAATGTAGCATCATTAGCCCTGGTATGATATGGTCTCTTCGGGAGAGTCTGAGGAGAAGTCTGGCAGCTGCACTCTGTATGCAATGTAGTTTGCTCAGCAGGTACGCCGGCATATCAATGTATATGCTGTTGGCATAGTCTATTCTGGACATGATGAGGGAGATGATGGCAAGTGTTCTGTCCATGAAGGAAACAAAGGGTAATATCTTTTTGATAGTGTACAAATGGAAGAAACATTTCTTAATTATCGTGTTGGCTTGTGGTTCTACTCTTAGCTCATTGTCCATTATAATTCCAAGGTTTTTGACTACTTTGGATGGCTCTCGGGAGGGTTTCTCATCTCGTGTATGATGTTGAACATTTATTTTCTGAGTGTTGTTGTTTTTCGTAAGCTGTTCATTGTTGTATTTCTTTTTTGCTTTGAGAATTTCTGCCTTGTATGATTAGATCTGTCTTTGATATGTTATTCTTTAGTCGTGTTCATAGTTTTTCCTTCATTCTTGTTCTAATTTCTGATTCGGTTTTTTTCAATGCTTTGATGTGGGCGTGAACCATGTAGCCACTGATTTCTTTCTTGAGGGGATGATGGGTTTTTCCGGTGAGATGTTATCTATTATTTACGTGATCCAATTCCGGATTATGTCTGTTCTTTCATCTATCTCAGTTGCATTCAGGGTGGTGACCGATGGTTTTGAGGAATCTAGTTTTTCCTCCAGGCTACTGTTTTTGACAATTTTCCAGTTTCATTTCCATGGGGGGTGGAGGGATTATTTCAGGGCTTGTTGGATGCTTCTGGTGGTATTTGGGCCACACAGGGTATAATGAGGTGGTCACTACAGAATATTTGGATTGGTGGCACTGTTGTGATCAGATTTCTGCTGGCAGAGATTGCATCTGGGGTGTGTGCATGGCTCCTTTCAACATTTGTCCTAGTTGCATTGTCTCACATTGTTTGGTTAGATTTTTCTGTGAGTTTGTGTGCTCTTCTTCGAACCATATGTTGCCAGGAATTATCAGGTGGACATGCTTAATGGCCATGGTAATCACAGCTTCTACAAAAGTGTCTATGAAGGTTGCGTTTTAGGTCGGTGGCCTGCAGACGAGTAAATGTGAGGTTGGTTTGCAGGTCTAACATCAGATGCAAGACGAGGGATTCACAGTTCGGGATGTTCAGCAGATCAGCTCTTCTTATTTTTAGATGTTCCTTGTCTGCCCCAGCAAGTTCTCCCCCTCTCTTTCCCTTCCTGTTTGACTGTATGGACTTAAAGTTGTCAGACAGACAGCAGTGTAGTGTGACTTAGAAGTTTTCAGCTAGCCAGGTTTCTGTGATGAATAGGATGTCTATCCCACCATCGCAAAGTAGATCATAGATCTCTGTTGTGTGTTTGGACATAGATCTGGCGCTGATTAGGTTGCAGTGCATTTTATCATTTATTGTGGCCTGTTTTGTCTTTAATTGTGTCTTCTGGTGGTCTTATTCACAACACACATTATTTTCATTGATGTGCAGTTTATGTTCTATTGGGTCTGTTTCATCATCATGTAGTTCGGTTAGGTTTCGTATTGGGTTCATGTTTTCTTCTGGATACTTTTCTCCTTCAGGTTGATGATGCCGATGGTCCCCTTGGTCTTTTGTAATGTATGGTGTGCAGGTCTCGCTTCCTACTGTTTTTCTTCTGTGCATTTCTTGACTTTCCCTTTTGGGTCCTGATATCCTACTGATGTGTCCAGTGTTCCTGATTGTTGGTTGTTGCTCTGCCTGGTGGCCTGTTGTCAGGTAAGGTGTTAGGTAGAGTGATTTGTGTCTGGTTTTCGTGGTGGCCCTTGTTTCAGTCAGACGCATGTGTGTGTGTCCATTCCTGCGTTAATGTTTCTTGGTCTGGTATTCTGGTGTGATTCCATTTCACTTTGCCTTATTTTGTTTTTCCTTGCACATCGTACTCTCCTGTGGCATGGCATATTCTGTGTTTCTATGCCTTCTAGTGAATTAGCTTTGGATACTTGGATGCGTTGCTGTATTTCACAATTGTGATTACCTTCCTGTGAATCTGTGGTTTTCTATTTTATTGTAGTATATTATTGTGGCTTTGTGCCAATGGTGATACTTGATTTGATTTGAGGTTCTCCCTGTGTCACTCCTTGGGTTTTCCTATCAGTACCTGGATGCTCTGCTGTAGTTCACAGTTGTGAATGCCTTCCTGTGAGTCTGAGGTTTCATTATTTGCAGGGCCTTGAGGCTTTGTTCCAAGTGTGGGGTGGGCGAGGACGAAGATTTTATAAATCCCTTAGAGCAAGTGTTGGTCACCACAATTGCCAAATATCACCATCCTAAAGAAATCATGTTTGTCAAACAACACGAATTCTAAGGCAGAGTAGATAAACATGCTGTTGCTGTGGAAGAATTCATGCAGGGCACTAAGAATCATTGCTCCTATTTGTAAGTTTGACCATTTCTTAGATGAAGAGCTTTGTGATCCATTGAACACATTCTCCAATAACGTACTATAGGGTAATCCTTGAGGTTATGTTCGGATCCTCCTCTTGAACAGGCTGTGAGTCTCGCAAGAGGAATGGAGCAATTCATGTGATTCTGAAAAACAATAGCTAAAGAAATGGAGGTGTCTAGAAAGGAAATAAATATGAAATGAAATGAGGCAGGGCTGCTTGATCATTAATTAAACAAAGGGCCTGATTTACAAAACATTTAAAATGGGCTTCCCCCATTGGAAAACCTTTTGTAAATCGTACCTAAAGGTCTAATCTAGAACTACACGGGTGATGAATACTGTGCCAGACTATTACAGTCAGAAACCACAGCACACATAGCTAGATATAAAAGTTGCACGGCTTTAGGGAAAACATGCACGGATGGCATGTAGTACAATTCTGCTCTTCAGTAAAATGTGTACATGGAAAGGAGAGAAAAGGACAAATGACAATAAAAACAGGGTGGTCCTGGTGCCATGCAGATGTGTACATGATGATAAATTGTGCTTATTTAAAAGTGTGGTGTCGTAAGTTATAGTAGGAATGACCCCGTCTCCCCTTTGGCAGCGGCTGACCCAATCCCCATCCAGTGTGGAGTTCCTCAGGGCTCTTGTGTCTCCCCAACCCTATACAACATATTTACTAAGCCCCTTTTTGATGATCTGGACCTTCTTGGTATCATCTACACAAATTATACAGATGATAACCAGATTCTCCTCCCACTTTCCGGGGATTAAAAAAAAGGATTTGGCTTTGGTAAATAGGGTGTATCTCATCCAGGCATGGATGGCAACCCACAGTCAATGCCTGAATTATGATAAAACAGAGCTTATCATCTTGGGGACTCACTCTAATCTAAAAGAAATAGGCCAAGACTACACTTCATTTGTGATTGATGGTAATATCATCAAGGTGTCCAAGGAGGTGAAGACACTTGGCTTTTATCTGGATTCCTCCCTATCCTTCGATAACAGGTGAAATTCTTGGCATCAGCTACAGCTTATACTTGTAAGCTCATTAGAGCAGGTACACTCTTTCTCTCAGATGACAACTGCATTACCTTAGCTAGAGCCCTGATTCTGTCTAGGCTCGACTATTGCAATGCCCTATACATCGGTGCCAACAAATCTATTATCCACAGAATTCAAATCCTACAAAGTAATGCCCTGAGAGCAGCTCTTGGCGTGTCCAAAAGATTGCATATATCCAAGATTAGGCGTCAAAACAACTGGCTGTCTACCCAAAATAAAATCTATTTAAAAGTTGCATCCCTTGCTCATAAAGCTTTGAACAATGCCGCACATAGCTATCTCATGTACACATTCCTAAAGAGAAGCTCCACCCGACCGGCAAGAACCTCCAATGCCAATAGCCTTATCATACCGAGATTCAGGCTGGCTAAGGCTGGGGGAGGCAGCTTCCAGGTCTGAGCAGCCCAATTATGGAATTCACTACCACACCCTCTATGTGAGGAGCAGCCTTTTCTGAAATTCAGATCCAACTATATCAATCTGCTGAAGTCTGCCGATGACTAGTTTCTCAGTAGATCATATATATATATATATATATATATATATATATATATATATATATATATATATATATATATATACTCACCAACCTGCTGCCCATTTGTGCAGCTTCCCTTTCTGGCTTGTGATTTGATGTCCTTCTAGTGCCTGTATATATTCTCTCTTGCTTGTAATCTTTAACTGACCCTCTATGGTCTGTATATATTTTGCTTTGCTTGTAATCTGTAATTGACTGTCTATGGCCTGTATATATTTTGCTTCTGCATGTAATCTGTAACCATGTAACCTCAAGCCTTGCATATTCTGTACTGCTGTGCCTGGCTACCTTCGGGTTTGGTGTGCATTATAAGTGAATAAAACAAACAAACAAGACAGTAGCCTGAGTGCATGCATAGCTGAGTTTCAATTAGTATTGCATTCATGAATTGGCCCACGTGTTAGTAGATGAAACAGGTGAGAAACTGGCATACATGACTGATTCTGGATCATTGCATAAAATAACCCCATTCGATTTGTATAACAAAGTCACCAGAGACATGGTCCATGAATAACAGACACCAGCCTTAGCCCGACTGAATCTTTAGGCCTTAAATATAAATAGAGAGGTGTTTTAAGGCACAGATGGAAATTAAAGGAAGGGAAATTGAAGGAGTCAAGCAGCAAAGACAGGGTCACCCTATACTTAGCTGGTGGCACTGACCAGTTTTTTGGGTTGTCTTTGGTTCCAGTAGACAAGGAACATGCTTTGCTGAGTCACTCAGGTAGTGACTCCCAAGATGTCATAGATAAAATCTCTTTGATGTTAAGCAACAGATAGAAATGGTCAATTGTTTGGTTATTCCGAAGAAATAATTCTAATGCTGGGTCCAGTACTTGTAATCCATGGGGGCAGGCTTATTATGAGAAGGAATCCTTGAAGAGACAGGAACATCCAAATGGGTGGCTCTATCTGCTTTAGCTTGAAGCACAGCTTAAAATGTATATCATGTATAGACTTGCACACTGTGCACAACTTGTTGACTGTCACCCACTACACATATCGTGGAGATAGCATTGAGTCTGGATAAGTCACATATTGTTACTACCTTAGGGCTACTCTCTGTGCAACACCAAGTTGCATTGAGATCAGCAACCAGGAAACGGTCAGCCTTCATAAAACTGCTTGGAATATCCCAGTTTACATGCATTTGGGGATGGGCCTGTAATCACCTTAACCCAAAACAGGCCCACCACTTAAAAAGCGAGTACACGGTTGTACAAAAATCAAGTTTATTGTTCAAAGCTCTGGGAAGCAGTTGGATGGTGTTGCAGGACGAAAGTAACTGAAGTCTCAACACTACAACATCGGTTGGCATCTTATATAATTCTTGCAACAGTTTAAAACACTCCCAGATACTTTGTTACAACCCATCCCCCAAATATGATTGGACAAATCCTCTTCAAAGAAATCCCACTTTTTCCCAATTCTTCTATTTTCATTGGCCAGTCTTATCTTGATTATCATCTTCAGTTCATAGTCAAAACACACCTCTTCTTGGGATTCGTCTGTAGTATGTCATGATGTCAGCACATGGTTAAACATTGGTATTGAAAACATAATTCATTGCTAGCAATAACTGGCCTAAGGCCTTTAACTTTAACTGTGATTGCACATGGTCTGCTTATGTATTTAAGCAAATGGAAGAAGGTCTGCATAAACAGGATTTTCTTTGAACTACTTATTGCAATATCAATTCCCCACACTCCTGGTACCTCTAAAAGACCTTCGAAGTTATGTGGCCGCATACAGCCCCTGATGACCTGTAAAAACACTTAACCATTGGCTACCCTGGCCTTGGGCTTCATATTTATTACCACCAAACAAATGACTAACTCCCTCTAAAGATTTTAATACAAAGGGCGAGATAACATCTGTTCCCTTGTGGGACTGTAAACCTTGTCCTGTTTGTATGCCTCTTACTAGGTAATTCATTCTTCTTTCGGTCAACAATGTCCCTGTTATTTAGAATTCATGTTCAACAGTTAAATGTTGAGCAAAGCACCCCATTGTGTGGATTGTGTTCATGTTGCATTCACAGTGTTAATATTTTATCTTTCTATGTACATGAAGATTGAATATGTATACATTAAAACAATTGTAACACTAAAAGTAACATATGCCACCCATCATTAACTTCACTTGATTCATATGGATATGCAACACTGCCCCAGTTTGCTGCCATCCCCCTGTCATCAAGATAGTGTGTGCAACATGAATCGCTTGGTAATAATGGTGCATGTAGCATATGCCCTGTCACTATTTCGTGAGGGCTCAAATTGTAGTTCTCCCCTGATTGATTTCATATGTAAAATAAAGCTAGTCGGAGACCAACAAACCATGATTGATTTAACTCTCCAAACAATTGGGCTAACCAGTCCTTAAGTGCCCCATTAAGCTTCTCATTGATTCCTTTGGCCTGCAGATGGTACACCAAGCACAACCAATGCTTTATTCCTAGCATCAAAGTGATTTCTGCAAACAAGGTGTTAAAGAAGTGGGCTCCATTGTTGGAAAATCTCTCTCACCAGATATCTCGCTACCTAACGATTTAGCTTCAGGGAGTATGCAGGGATCAATCCCAAGCCACCGGGAGAATGGACAAGCCACCACAATAAGAAATCTGAAATTACTACACTTCTTTAACATGTCCACAAAATCGATATGGAGCTCCTTGAATGGACCAGAGGGCCTGGGCAAGACCCCCCTCACCAGCCTCATGGTATTTCTGGGGTTGAACTCCTTGCACACTACACAATTCCCTAACAATCTCCTTAACCAATCCTCCTGAAGCTCTGCTATGATTTGTTGTTGAGAAGTATGTGATGGGTTATGTAGTTGCTATGGGTCAAAAGAAGCAGCTCTATAGGCCATTACTACATTCCCTGTCACTTTCTGTATCCAAAGCAAATCCAAAGCACATCTGTGGGTGAGAGACCACATCCTCTCTTTTTCCAGAGCTCCTGATCTTCTCTAGGGCTTTACCTTGTACATCTATTATCTGGAGCACTGGGACTGCATTCTACGGGGCTGGTATCTGTACCTGTTGGGACACGGTATCCTTTTTCTGGAAATATGTGAAAGGAATATATGCTGCTTGCTTCATCACCTTATCTGTGGCATCATTTCTGAGAGCTATTGAATTACTGTGGTTAGTTGTCAATGTGGATTCAGATCTTTCTCGAATCACAAAGACTGCATGCTCCACATACAATGTCACTAGGCAAACCATAGTACTGGTTGAAGACTTTTGAATTGCAAAAACCGTTGCCACCAGAACTTGTTCACAAGGGAACTCTCCCTGCGTCACTGGGTCTAGGTGTCCACTGTAATACGCGAAAGGTTTGTGGCCTAGCGATGTTTGCTCAGTCAGGACCGCTGTCATCACCTGCTCATTTGAATGGGAAAATAGAAAGAATGGCTTCTTGCAATTTAGGGAGCCAGGACCAGACTATTGCTGATCCCCATTTTCTCAGGCCACTCTATCAGACTTTTTGCCTTCTGTGCTTCCTTTAGACCCTGCAACAAGCGACTCGCATAGCTAAAATAAACAAAAATCCTTGATCTACAATCGTTACAGAGCCCCAAAAACTGCTGCATTTGTTTCACTTTGACTGGCTGAGGAGTATTTCGAACTGCTGTGGCTCTCACTGGAATTACCTTCCTTCCTGCAGCGATATTACTTGCCCAAATAAATAATCTCTGTCTTACAGTATTGCAATTTCTCCTTGTTCACTTTGTACCCCTTCTCCCTGAGCAGGGTGAGGAGCTTTATTGAGTCTCTTCGACACTGCTCCTCTGAAGTGCTGCAGACTAATACATCATCCACATATTGAATTCCAGTACTGGACACATTAAAATTCCTCAAATCCATCGGAACCGCCCTGTTAAAAATACCCAGAGATTTGCAATGCCCCTTGGGCAATTTTGTGTTCTCTGACCATGATACGTAAACACTGTGAGGTACTGAGAAGCTGGGTAAAAGGGAACACAGAAAAATGCATTTTTTAGATCACTTACAGTGAAGTTCGTCGACCCAGTAGGGATATTACAGAGGATGGTGGCAGGATTTGGTTCCACCAGAAATTCCACCTCTACAATATCATTGAGGGGCGAAAATCCAGTGCCATCCTCCAAATAGAACCCTTTGTCTTCTTCACAGGGTAGCCGTATTGCATGGGGACACAGAGGGTTGTATTATGGCTTGCTTTAACAATGCCATAACGGTCTCATAAATTCCTTTGTCCGTTTTCCTGGACATGGGGTACTGCTTAACCTGTGATAATATCGCACCAGGTTAGGTTTCAATTTTATCCTCACTGCTCCAACACTTTTTAGCAGCCCCACATCATGAGGATTGCTGGTCCACAAATGGTCTGGCACTTTTCCCAAATCCTCCTTCCAAAATGATGATATATTCTTAACGTTGAGCATGGTCTGTGATACTTCCCTTTGCTCTATCACTATCTGGTAAGCCACACCAATTTCAAAGGTTATTTTTCATGTGTCTTCAGCATCTTTGAACAATTGCTTGTCAGACACGTCCCTTAGTGATAAGGTTGGATCGAAGCACAGAACTGTGCACCATTCTCTGCCTTCCTCATCTGTGCCTGAGAGAACCACCCTGTTCTTATTAATCACTACAGCCTCTAAGAGAATTGTAACAATGACGCCTGCGTTACTTCCTCTGGCACATCAGACCGAAATAAAAACTTAAATGGTATTCCCCAGGCCTGAGTTCTGATCCCTGGGACCCAACTCAACAAAACCATCACCCCATAGGGAATCAATGTTGTAGCACAGGAACCCCCCCTAATCGCACTGTCACTACAATAGGTCTGAAAACACACTGCTTCAGTTACTGAATACAACTGTGGGGTTGAGCATACAAAACCTTCCTCCATGAAGGCAACTTGCTCAGGATGTCCCTTCCCAAAAGATTTTCTGGGGTATCCATACAATGCATCAACAGAGCTTTTAATTTTGATTACCCACCTTAATATGAAGATCTTCAGCATAAGGAACTGACAGGACAGCCCCAGAGAATACCTGTGTGTCCATCGTTTTGCCTGGCAATGGGAATTCACCTTCCTTACTACAAGACTTGGCAGCTCCTGTGTCATCCTTGAATGAAAAAGTTTAGTCACCTACCTGCACACCTTTCTGGGGTTTCTCTTCTGGATAGGTGGTAATGGACAGGACACATCAGAGATCCCTGTGGGATGTCCCACTGCAGGTACATATTAGCAAATGGGAGAGAAAAAGGATTTCCCCCTAAAACACTTGTTCCAGTGTAGTGTGCAACTGTTCCTTGGGGTAAAGGATTCTTGTCCCATGTCTGCACTGGTGCTTGTGCTGGCATGGTCGGTGAGATCCCAAAAGTCTGTGCAGCCCCAGTCACTGGGTTCTGTTCAACCCATACCTGCTGCAATTGCGCAGAACCTGGGGCATATGGCAGGGTTGGGACCTGCATCTCTTGAGCTCCCATGTTAAAGTTGTTAAAGGAAAAATAAAACAAAAAAATTAAATGAAAGAAACAATCTCTTTTTGACCCTTATTTCCCCCTTGCTCTACAACTGCAAACGTCTACTCAGGTGCTCCGATGTGGTGCTTTGTGAAATTGTTCTGCACCACTAGGCCGCTGCACCACCTCTCCGGCAAGCAGATGGACCGTTAACCAACATTGTGCCTGCAGACTCCTCTTTCACCATGCACGGAAGACTGCTTCCTGTTGTGAGGTGCTGCAACTGAGAGGTGTGGACAGAAGACCCCCAACATCTAAAAATGCTCTGGCTCCTACTCTGGCCTGCTAAATGTGGTGATTGGCCTTTAATGACCTTAACCCAAAACAGGTCCACCACATAAGAAGTGAGTACACAGTTGTATATAAAGCACGTTTATTGTACAAAGCTCTGGTGATCAGTTAGATGGTGTTGCAGGACCAAACTAACCCAAGTCTCAACAATACAACATGGGTTGGCATCTTATGTACTTTTTGCAACAATTTAAAGTACTCCCAGATACTTTTATTACAACCCACCCTCCAAATACGATTGGACAAAATCTCTTCAAAGAAATCCCATCTTTTCCCAATTCTTGCATCGTCATTGGCCAGTCTTATCTTGAATATCATCTTCAGATCATTATCAAAACACGCCTCATCTTGTGATTTGTCCATAGTAGGTTATGACATCACTGCATTGTTAAACATTGATATTGAAAACATAATTCATTGCTAGCAATAACTGGCCTAAGGCCTTTAACTTTAAGTGTGATTGCACATGGTGGGCTCACGATATAAACAGGATTTTGTTTGAACTAATGATTGCTATTTCAATTCCCCAGACTCATGGCGTCTCTGCGTGACCTTCTAATTTATGCAGCCACATTAGGCCTCTGATGACCTGGAAAAACACTTAACCACCAGATACCCTGGCCTCTGCCTCATGTTCATTACCACCAAACAAATGAGTAACCCTCTCTAAAGATTTTAATGCAAAGGGTGAGATAACATATTTTGCCTTGCGGGACTGCAAACCTTATCCTGTTCGTACGCTGACCTTCTTACTAGGTAAATCATTCTTCTTTCCATCAAGAATGGCCCTGCTATTTAGAATTCATGTGCAACAGCTAACCGCGATGCAAAGCACCCATTGTGTGGATTGTGTTTGTGTTACATTTGAATATGCAATATTGTATCTTTCTACATGCGTAAAGATCTAATATGTAAAAATTCTAAATGATTGTAACACTGAAAGTAACATATGCCATCCATAATTAACTCCATTTGATTCATATGGATTTGCAACATTGTCCCAGTTCGCTGCCATCCCCTGTCATCTATATGGTGTGCACAAACTAAATCCCACCTAATAATGGGGACCTTCCTTGACCACCCTGACATGCATGCCTTGAGTGCTTGCATCCGCAGAAGATGTTCTTTAATGACCAATGGGTAAACTGTTTCAGGGAATAAAAGAAGCCGTATTTATTCAAGAAGACATCGTCATTTTTACCAAAATATGTGCAGGAACATATATTCAAATTAGAAAAAGTTGTTTAACATGTTATAACAGCATAGGCACAATTTAAAAACAAAATAAGCAAACATTTTCGGGTAGAACTTTTGATGTGGGGCATGCCTCATCAGGGTCTGGGATAACATTGAACATATAACCAATAGATGCATTTAGCTCCGCTACATCTCTAGAAAACAAGAGTAATTATTCTTTTATAACATATCCTATATTATATTGTCATTCTTTCTTGGATTGTCTGTATATTATTAGAAATTTAGCAAGAAATGTGTTAATATGGTTGAGCCCTGGAGGAGACTTCTAACATAGCTTCTGAAGGATGAATCCAGGTTTGGGTCAGTACGGGGGTGAGTGCTGATTAAATCCTGTCAAAGTGTGAAGTAGAGATTATTGACTGATCCCACTGTTTAATACTGAAAGTTCTACAATTATCACTGTGGATGTGAGATCAAAAAGAGACTAACCACTGTATTGACTCAGGTCATTGATGGGTGGGAACATACAGTTGCCTACATTAAGATCCCCTCAAATAAATCACTCTGTAATTGAGGGAGAAGCACTGTCATGTGCCTGTGTCGCAGAACATGTCTGTGGTGGGTGAGGGTCTAACTTCTCAAATAAGCGGTAGTGCGGTAAAAGTCTCATTGCATGCATTTTGTATTGCCTCAAGATTTAATTTAACTATAAAATCCATTATAAAGTAGGGGAGAAATATTTTGTGGTGTATTTATGGTCAAGGTTTCCCATTATTGTTTATGGTCCTGATTCAGATGATGTATGCCTACTTAGTAAGGATGTTATCTTTAGAGTAGAACGGGAGATATATTAGTTAATGGATATATTACCTATTGGGGTGAAACAAAGCACACTGAAAATAATGCAATTCAAAATACAGATGAGAATTTCAGGCCATATGCACACATTTAAATGTGCATATTGTAGAGGAAATATTAGTGTTGATAAAAGAAGATATTTATTTCAACCATTGATGTAAGGGCAACTCTAATGTAAATTGCTCATACCGGTCTGCATGGAAGTTAATTCGGCAGGTCATGAGAGGTAGCAGCTTCTACCCCTGAAAATCCTCTTGATACATCATGCAATGCATCTATGACACCTGGTTGCAGAGGCCGTGCTAACAAGAGCTGGTGTGTTTAATCAATAGAGCCATACCTGCACCATGTATCATGTGCACAGCACTGCAGCCATCAACCAATATATGTACAAGGAAAGGGGTGGGCCCTAGTGTGGAACACTTCCAGTGCTTCGGTCTGCGATAGGGTGAGTTGGTTAGGTAGCAGCAAGGTCACGGATTGGTGCAGGTGGTGCCCTCACCACCTTTAGTAACAAGTAGTTGGCAGAATCACGGATATCTTGTGCTTGTTTTAGAAAAGATGAATATCCACTCAATTGTTTGTGGGAAACCCAATTGGTTTATTTATTGGGGTAAAGAAGACATGTAGTCTTGTGTGGTCAGCCGACATGTGTTTAGACCTCTAGGGTCCTTTTCAAGGCTATTGTTTTTGGTACATGCCCATTTAGGGTCCTGGGCTGGTCAGTTCCTGTATAGGCTGTGGTATGGAGTTAGTCTACCCTTTGTAGGTCTGGGCTGGTTTAGCATCCTGGTTAGGCTATTGTTTTTGGTTGATGCCCATTTAGGGTTCCTGGGCTGGTCAGTTCCTGTATAGGCCATGGTATGGAGTTTGTCCGCCCCGCGTAGGTCTGGGCTGGTTTTGCGTCCTGGTTAGGCTGGCTGATTAGTTCTAGTTCAATGTCCCTGACATCCAATCTAACTTGTATGGTTGAATTTTAATGGAGGTGATCAATCATAGCTCCCTTTGTTTTAGTTTGGTCCAAAGGTGCCCGCTGTTAATGGTATCGGATGCTTTAGATACATCAATTAACACTCCATATACAGAGGGACAACCTTTGCTCCAACCTTTACCCCACAGACTATTAACAATCAAACCATTCAGGGAGGTTGACATTCCTTTTCTAAAACCAATCTAGGCCTTGTTCAGAAATTCTGTGTGGTCAGCCCACTTTTCCAACTCTCGGAGTACCGCCCCAGGGAACAGCTTACTGGTCGCAACCAGAAGGGAGATTGGGCGATATTTGGCCGGATCAGCCCAATCGCCCTTCTTATAGATTGGGATTATAATAGCCACTCTCCAACTTGATGGGCAGCATCTGAAATCAATCAAGCCCTTGAACTGGCCCAAAATTGTGGTAGCACATAGCTCTAAGTCAGATTTAAAAAATGATGCTCGCAAGACCGCTGGGCCCGGCCGCTCTTAAGATTGATGTTTTTTTATTAGGGTAACTATATCCTCGCTCATCAGGTTTAACATCCAGGGTCCATTTTCCTTCCCCCTCCCAGTCCTCACCTGTCAGGATCCTATATAGCTCTCTAGAATGGTCTCTCCAAGTGTCAAATTACATGAATTTCTGGTTACCAGGGTTCCCAATATTAATTTGCCTTGTCTTTGGCACTTTAAAAAATGATTTGACCCCACCCAGTTCTTATATTTTGAGGTGAGTTTCTTTTTCTCGTTCAAGATTTCTAATTTTGATAGGTACATGTCCTTAAGAGCGTGAAGGCTCCTTCCCAGCTCCCTTTTCGCAGGCCCAAGTTTTCTGATCAAAGACATATTTATGGTTTATACTAGTTTTATTCCTGATGCATTTGGATTTGTCATGTTCGTAGATGAAATCCAGGAAATGATATGGGGAACAGGCTTGATCGAGCTTTTTATCTGATGTAGAACATTCTATGTCACTCAGATTTGTATTGAATCTTTGTCCTCCCTCTCTAAACCTGGACAATCCCCCTTAATTGACTGCCAGCCTTTGTCTCATACCTGAATCAGGTATTCAACAGTAATTCTGATTTCATTACTCTTGAATTGTGGGAGGCGATTATTAATCCTCCCAAAGGGCAACCATCATTATCATTTGTTGCATTATGTTCAAAAATGGAGAAGCCATCTATTTTTAGACTAAACATTAGCCAGGTCTCCTGCAGCTGGATCAGATAATCATTTCCAAATATGTTGGCTCTTCTTATGGTATTTGTGAAACTCCTATGTCTCCTCATGATCCAGTTTAGCAGATTAATATTTAAGGGACAGATTATGCTCCTCTAGTTTCTGGAAAACCTGGGAAATAATCTTGGGCAGCAAAAACCACACTTTATTTTTCCAATCTATTGGACCACCACTCGGTTTGCCAGCCCCCTTCCCCGAGACTCTGCATTTCCCATCAAACTTTTCAGTCGCATGATTGGCAGCCAGAGCTGTGTTTCTTCCCCACCCACTATTGTGATCTGTTCCAGTCTTTCTTCCTTTAGGCTTAATATCCCCAATCACGTAGCCCAGATTCACAAAGTTGTCTCTGGCGTCTAGGAGCGCCACAGCCCCATTCTAGTCTTTAAACCAACATCCACAATGTTTGTGCAGTCTTTGTAGGGGAAATGAATGTAGTTAATGCCGTGTTGACAGCAGATAAATATCTAGGATTTCCTTTGTAATCTGTAATGTAGCATTTCTGTTAAAAACTCGAGGCCTTCTTCAATCCATACTCTTGGCACTGAAAATGGCTTTATATTATTATCTGTTGGTTTCTGGGCTGTGGGTACTTCGTCTGGTTTCCTCGTTACAGCCATGAGTCGGTAGTCTGGAAGCTGGACACTCACAGAGGTTGTGAAATTGGATTGGAACTGATCTCTTTTCCAGGCTCTAAGATCTCTGACCCCTGGATATAGATGTCATCGGTCTTCATTTGGGTCAATGTTAACATTTTGTTTTTCCTATGGATTCTTTTGAGGACCTTTTCCTGCAGTAGAATATTGGTTCCCATTTCCCATGAGGAGGTTTCTTATCTGTTTGGGTGACACCCACACCAATTTGCGAAGGGTTCACATTCTGCAGAGTTTCGGCATTGTTGTGGGATTGAGGCATTTTGTTAGACCTGGTGGCAGGGATTTAGACCCTGGTATTCTCCAGACCATCCGTTTGTTGGTCTACGTCCTTCATTCTTGGACTATTTGTTGGACGTTCACTGGAATTAGATGCTTCGGCTGGAGAGCGCTTTGTTCCTCAGATGAAAGAAGCCATCTACGGGCCATTGACTCCGCCACCCATGTGGTCTGATCTATGATCTTGGTTCTAAAGGTTCCATCTTTTTTTCTTGGGAGGCAATGGAGATTACAAAAGCGGCCTTAGCCATACTTTGATTGCACAACTTTCATTTCTGTATCGGCCCATTAATTGTAGAGAGGTCTTCATAAGGGTTGAGTTTTATCAGAAACTTTCTTGAGTTTCTCTTCACCTTCTTTCTCAATTTTTTGTTTTAGTTTTTACTTTTCTTTCTGGATCTTTGCTCCCACTTGAGTTTGGTATTAGGTCCATCTGGTGAATGCTGACCCCTTCTGAGCCAGCCCCCCCTCCTGAACCTCAGAGACTTGAACACCTATTAAGTGTGCCACCTGTCCGAACTGGGACTGGGGCTCCTGAAATTGACTGTAGATTACTCTTCTGGTTTGAGGTTAACCCATTGGTTGTTATTAGAGATTTGTGGATGAGAATCAGAGTTGAATTCTGCTCTTTACTTTTTTGATGACTAGGATATCGACTACGGCCTTCTGGTTCTCTGTACAAAATTAATTCACTCTATTAGTCGTCATTCTTTGAATCCTAAAAGCCATGTTTTTTTTTTCTCTAGCGAGTCTTTTAGTAAGAACAGGGATATTTTTATCTTGCTAAGTTGGAGGGTGTTTGCTGATCATTTTACTTTTATATTTCCATATAGGCTTACAAACAAACTAAACACAAGATTTAATGCCTAGATGGAGAGAGCTATTTATTTAACCCTTTCATCCATTTCTCAAAGTGTCTCGTGTAAGCCATGCCGCTGGTCCAGGACAGGAGATGGATATGGAATGGAGCTCAATGACAAGTGTTCAGTAAGTATTGAAGCAAGACTGTCTGAATTGCCCTCAAATCCTTCCTGTCTTAACTCTGCACCCATCAGTGCCACATTTAATTCTTGAGGGGCGACTGTTTCTGGGTCTCTCTCACCATCCAAATGAGTGATCGCCTTGAGGATGCTTCCATCAGTCTTATACTGAACAACAAACTCTCCAAAATGAGGGTCAAACCTTCATGTGTCTGATCTTGGACAAGCTGTTTGAAAAAAATCCATCACGCTTCTTTGTCTGTTATTTAATATACAGTGAGAGAGAAAAGGACTATCACTGACCCCCAGCTAATGCTGGAGAGGGTCTCTCTTTTAGTTGGTCCTCGCTCATACTTATCCCTAGTGGTTTCCCTGAGTCCTTATTGACAGGCTTTCTCATTAATTGGGATTTAGGAGTTGAAGCCTTGTCCGGGGCACTGAGCCCCAGTTATTACCTCCGATCCGCAACACTGATCAATTTTGCTATTAGGGTTGTGAGTGTTTTTATGGGTTGGTCCTGTTCTAAGTCATCTGCAGTCTGAATGGTGATGTGATTGGTATTAATAGGCGCAATCTCCCCATTAGCAGGATATCCTTTTCCTGAGTTTGAATAGTTGGTGGCATCCTGTTGGTCTGAAGTCTCTTTTGTTGCGCAAGCAGTTTCACCCAAAAAACACTCAGGGCTTATTCCTGCTGTACTCCTTGTTATTGTTAACATTGTCCTATTCCCCATGATTTCTTTAAATATTCTTGATCTAGTGTTTTATTTCCTCTGTTTATAGCGTTGCCACTTCTCAAATCATACATATGCGATCAATTGGGAATGTAGCAAGGACAACTCTTAATGAGTCCTGTTCCTCTTACATTGTGAGGACAGCGATGTAAAGAAGTAGAGAGATTATTTCCTCAGGTTTCCATATACTCTCGCTGCTTTGTTTAAGATATAAACTAGTGAAGTCATGTTGGTTTCGCAAGACTGAAAAGTTTAACAAAACCGTACCACCTTCGCTCACCTTGATTTCTTCAATTGCGGAGTATAGTGTACTTTATAACACACGCTCACAGATATGAAATGAGCGGCTGCAGGCAATAAGCCACTTGAGGGCGGGCAGTTGGTTCAAAGACCTCTGCCGCCAGTTACCGACCCCAACACCTGGATCCTGGCTCTTTATCCGGCTGTACTGTACCACAACAGAATGGGCCTCATTCCAAGTATGGAGGTAATCATGGTGCTATTTGCGCCATGACTACCTCCAATACTGGTACAGAGTCCGCCTTTGTTCAATGGGGACTTACCGGTCTATTCCGACCTTTGCGGGACCGGTAAGTCCCCATTGAAAAAGCCATTCCCATTTGAGCCCCCATAGGGCTCAATGGGAAGGAGCTAATAACGGTACCGCAAATTGCGGTATTGTTATTAGCTCTAAAGTCCCTTAACAGGTCCCGTCCATAACGCCTGGTAAAACCAGGCGTTAAGGCAGGGACCCACTAAGGGAACTTTGAATAGGGCGCAAAGGGATTACCAGCACCAGTGTCCTTAACGGTGCCTGGTATCCCTTTGTGCCCACCTCGTAATGAGGCCCAATGTCTACTAAAGGCAGCCTGTATTGCCCCTTTCTTTTATTTAATTGTCGATTGTGTTCTTTAATTGCAAAAATGACCCAGTATTACATTATACGTTATTTTGCAAATTCTGGAATGTCACCCTGGGAGTAGCTTGTAAACATTTGCTGGTGGCACCGCCTTCTTGTGTACTTCGGACACACCACCAAGGCCAATGCTGCAATTCCGTAACCGTTAATTGAAATGAAACAGCCCCTCCAGCGTTTCGTGGCAATTATAAAAAACAGGTTTCTTTCTGAGCTTCTCCGCCCTTAATGTGGTTGTGCATCTCCCACTAGAATGTATTAATAATGGGAGGTGGACTCGCTGATAACTCTACAAACCTTTATAACCTGTCTAATGACATGTTTTGAAACAAGATTCAGACTACTTACTCATGCTGGGGAGGAGACTATGGTTCCCTAGGAAATTAACCTGGAAATGATGTCTGAGTAAAGATCCCGCAGTATCCTGCTGGTAACCCCTGCACCCCAATCAAGAATAAACCATCTTCCAATTAATTCTATACACATTAAATCAATGTGCAAATATATATATATATATACATTTTAAATTAAACAAAGTATTAATATTACTTATTGCACAATTCTTATACACACATTAAACCAAACGAGTCATAATCTTTGCTTTTATCACTGTTACAACAAATTATTAATCATGAGCCTCAAACCAATAAGAAAAAAAAAATCAAAACCAAAATCTATCATGGAATTATTTATATCAGCAATTAGGAATGATTTTCCAGTGTCGTACTCATTTCAGATATGTTATCCTTCTGCAGGGGATATTATATATTCCATTCTTACTAGATATGTACATTTTGTATATTTGAACTTTATTATAGTAAGTATATTACAGTATCTAAACTTGTTCTGGCCTGAGTTATTCTACAAGTAAGAATAATTTGTGGTTAAGCCTGACTGCAACAATAGCTTTTCCAACAACCTGAACATAAATTATGTAGGTGTGTAAGACAAGTCCCAAAATCGAATAATAAAAAAATCGATCCAATGAGCCAAAAATACCACACAAGGTATGAAAATAAAATAAAGGTTCATTAACACACACAGCCTAGGCTGGGGGAATTATCAAAAAGACATTGAAAATGGCATCCGAAAATGGCTTCATTTATAGTAAATAGAAGAGAAATGACAACCAATGTTACAGATTATTCACAAATCCCCAGCATGATATTGGGCATCGTCATTTGTAGTATAGCTAAATCTATACAATACCTAGCTATTTTACCATTGTGACCATGGCAAGACCTCAGTTTATGAATTAATTGACACCAAGATCAGCTTCTTTCCCATGATGCTGAATGGATGCTATGTTTTATAATTTGTATCCTCTAGACCTAATATTTCAGTGGCTGTTCCAGGAGGAGTATTCGTGGAGTGAGTGACTTAATAGAATTCAATCAATCACTTTGTGAGATGTGACAGTGTGACAATGAAATTATAACTTTACATCCTCTTTCCAAAGACCTCACTGGATGGTACCATCCTCATTGGATCATTTCATTTGCTCTGTTTTTGACCTTATGAGCTGGGGGCTTAGGTGATTGCAAACTTCATTCTCTTACAGTGATATGAATATATGTATGTACCTTGCAATAGTAGAAACATACTTCTCGCTATTGTTGTGTATGTGTTGTTGGGGTTGTTCATAAGTTTCCATTAAAGTTATTGGTACCTACTTAATTCTACTCTATGTGGAATGATATTTTGTATGGTTCCTATCTTAACAACTGGCTCTCTTTCAGTGAGGTTTTTCCGACAGAGGGCAGTTTTGCTCCCTCGTCATTCTTCCTGAATATGTACACTCTGCTCTGCTCATTGTTTCATCCTGCCCCATTATGACCTTCATTGTGATATGTTTCGATGTACTGACTAGGAACACAAGTTGTTATATATCTCTTGAACACATGCTTGGAAACTCGGCTAAGCTGATGTGCCTCAGCCAATCCATGTGCAGTATTTGTTTCTTAACTCTGAGGTCTGTTACTTCATGTTTGCTTTTGCATGACCCCACTACCAAATTACAGGCTTGAGAATGTGTTCACCCACTTGCCTTGCCTTGGCCAATCACTGAGCGGTATTCAGCCTTGTTGTGGGAACTTACAGCTTTGTGCATTTGTGCTTATTTGCAAGAGCCTGGCTGATATTCTCTTTTGAGGGGATGAAGAGTTGTATGCTTCTGAGATGGCTGAACATGTCTCGAAGCCTACTTGTGTTGTTCATTCAATTAGTGTTCATCATCTTTTACTATCATTATGATTGCCCCTAATGGTTCCCTGACTAATGATAAATGCTATTATGCGTATTAAGGATACATGGTTATGCTCAGGTATAAAGATTGCACTTTATGGCTTACTTGTTCCTCATGGATACTACTTACTGACACATTATTGGGCCTACACAGGGAATTCTATATGCACGGGGCTGCTTTCTTTATCTTGTGTGCTTTTTCACAAAGACTCTTGGATCTTGTATTTTTGAGCACAATGTGGGTGTTGGAGGTACAAGTGTCATCAATTATGCCAAATTCCAGTTATTCAGTATGATATATGTAAAGCTCTGGGTTCCCAATGATCACTCTGACGTCTCTTGATGTTCCAGTAGTTCCTTTAATGAGGTTCCAGTACATCTTTTATGTTTCTTATGTCAAGTTCATCAGAGCTCAAGGCAAACATGCACCGGCATCCTCCCAGGTAGGCTTTATCTCACCAACTCTCTCACTCAGAACTCTCAACCATACAACAACATTCTCACCAGCAAGATTGCATGTCACTCACTCAGCATTCTACTCATTCTGCAAAGACAACATGGAAACCTAAATCACTACATATCTCCCTTCCTTACACAACAACAACAACGCCTAACAAAACCGGTCGCACACACACACACACACTCCAACACATGCGCGTGCATCTCAACCACATGAACTATCACCACACCCGTACAACCTGAAGGTGTCACCAGTGAAATGGTACCATAACACAATACTAATGATGCCCCTCCCCTTTTCTACACAGTAAAGGAAGGACACCTACCAATGAAAATTGTACCACTAACAATCAATCTTCAACAGCTCAGGTATCTCTCTACTCTCTCTCTTCCTCTACCACACAAATAGTCACACCACACACACAACTCTGAGCTGTGCACCACACACACCAAAGAACAAGGCTGGGCATTCCCAACACCCGAGTGAAACAACACAATAACACATTGCACCCTAAGGTACCTATGCCGCCACCCCCACTTCGTTGCCTGTGTCCTAAAGATCCACCTAAAGACCAAACACAACCATGAGAAAGCATTGTCACACTCAACATATAAATAACTGCATCACTTTTACCAGAACAACAGTAATCTTGTTACACTCAGCCACCCATAACTTCACAGACAAATAAATACACACCACTATGATGTGCACCTCACAATCAAAGAACCAGGTTGGACGTTCCAAACGTCCGAGTAAAACAACATCCAAACAGAACAAACAGTGCGATATTGCCACACCTTATCCGTCACCTGTGTTCCTTGAGTCCAACAAACTAACTCAACTGCTGTGAAGAACAACACCATTGAACACACCATACACCATTCCATCAAGCACACAAGCACAAAATCACCAAAATGCCAAATCTGTGGCACACCACTAAGAATTACACATGCAGATCCCCACACTGCAACAACAAAACAGTGCTTTAAAATTAATAACATTTCTGCTAAATTTACTAACTAAACTTCTTAGTTCTCCATAAATGGCACAAACGTCCTTTAAACAGTCCCACCTGCAAAGCAAAAAATGTAGTAAGCATGTTCCATTTATCACATTTCCCGTGCCATGTACTATAGCTATATCAGTCCACTTTGCCCTTTTGCATTGAAAAGTCCATCTGCGGAAAGAACATGCGTTAAACACAACTGCTTCATAAAGCTGACATTGCTCACATCAAATATGTGTCTCTCAATAAAGGCCACAACACCACACACTCCCATTCAGTGTACATTCACCCAAAAAAATGCTCATGTTGCAATTATGCTGTCAAAATATCACAGGCCTCACGTGACAATTAAAACCTAACATGTTAAACTAAACTGTGCTGCATAATATGTAAAACACCACATATAATCAAAACAAAAGTAAATCCATAAACCACCAGCTTATTAACCAGCTCCTTGGCGCTCTCTTAATGGGCAAAATGCCCCTCAGCTGCACCGAAATGGGCTCTAGGCTCCTCCTCATCACAGCATTTGGGCTCCAAGCCCCTCCAGACGCTGCAGTTACCCCCAGGACCCTCCTCTTCAGATCTTGTGGCTGCAAACCCCTCCAGGTGCTGTAATGGCCCCCGGGAACCTCCTCTGTACAGCATATGGGCTCCAAACTCCACAAAGTCACTTATGACCCTCGTAGAAACACAGTTCTCATAGTGGGCACCTACCCCCTCTGCCAGAGAGCAGTGGTCTCCTAGTTTCTCCTAGGCGCAGATCAGGCTCCTAGCCTCTCCTAATGCTGCTGCCCTGGGCTCCAAGCCCCTCAGCTGCACAACATGACCTCCGGATTCTTCAATCCCCAGGCACCGCTTAGGCTCCAAGCCTCTCCTATTGCAGCTGTCATGGGCTCCGAGCCCCTCAGCTGCACAGCATTGCTCCCAGATTTCTAATTTCCAAGGAAAAGCTCAGGCTCCAAACCTCTCCAATTGCTACTACCATGGGCTTCAAGCCTCTCAGCTGCATGGCATGGCTTCCAAATATTTCCAGGCGCAGCTCAGATTCCCAGCCTCTTCAAATGCTGCTGCCTTGAGCTCCAAAGCCCTACATGCCGCAGCTTTAGGTTCCCAAACCTCTTCAGACAGTCACTGGGCCCTCAGCCGTGCCAAAGTTCCTCTGCCTTTCACTGTGCTTGACCTGCCCAACTGCTGGCAGACCAGCCGGCCCTTGGCCCAGGCTCTGCTCACTCTCTTCTGTGCCTCTGCCCTTAGCGCTGGGCCCTCCTGAGCCTACAGCATAAAGCGCTCGCCCTACCCGGGAGGATCTTCTACTTGGGTTGGGGGGCGGTGCATGTGCCATCCTCAGTGCTGTCCCCCCAGCACAGCCAGCATCCTCGTCGCCAATGTAAAGCTCTGGGTTCCCAATGATCACTCTGACGTCTCTTGATGTTCCAGTAGTTCCTTTAATGAGGTTCCAGTACATCTTTTATGTTTCTTATGTCAAGTTCATCAGAGCTCAAGGCAAACATGCACCGGCATCCTCCCAGGTAGGCTTTATCTCACCAACTCTCTCACTCAGAACTCTCAACCATACAACAACATTCTCACCAGCAAGATTGCATGTCACTCACTCAGCATTCTACTCATTCTGCAAAGACAACATGGAAACCTAAATCACTACAATATCCTAACAGAAGCATCAATCTTCCTTACCTAATGGTGTTACAATTCCGTTATCAAAATTAAGTGTGGTCCTTGTCCTCCAAGATCATCATGTTGAGGTATGCCTATAAGTAATCTCTGTGGATTAAAGCATTTTACACTTTCACTAACATATTTACCACCATATTTGTGTCAATTAGTGTAAACACACTTAATTAGCCTTACATTAATATATTCACTTGGTACTATCGTCAAACTGAGATATTGTTCATAGAATAGAACATACAACAAAGGCAATACAGCCCTTTTTTATTCGCCAGAGCTTCCGACCAAAAGACGACTTGACTTTTCCTAGCATTAGTAAAACTACTTGTAGTTCAGTGAGTTCCCTAAACCATAAGTAAAAATACTCTCAGAAAGACTGCGATAAATACTGTCCATCACAAAAATAATTTCATTATGTTTGTTGCTTGCATGTTAACTTTATGCTTACTATGAGTTTCCTCCATCGTGAATGGGCTATAGTATCATCCGATATTACAAACTAATGCAGGTCAGATAGCACAGCGAGTAGAGCACTTGCTTTGACATCTGTGCAGAGCCTGCCGACGCAGGTTCACTCCTTGCAGGGCCAAACTCAGCCTTTCATCCTTCCGAGGTCAATAAATGAGCACCACACACCGTGGGTAATAATAGGGAGTGCTCAGATGACTGCGGGTTTGTAGTACTAGTTAAATGCAAATTAGTATTAATATTAAAAAGGCCAGTCAGTATAGGCATAGATATTATCTGCAATTCAATCAAAAAAAATATTACAAATATTTGTTAGTTTCAGCTACGGATCTATGACCATTTAACCAACATGTTGTTCCCGAATTGCAGATTCCTAAATTAGATTTTTTTTAAAGTTTATTTATGTTTCGCTAATTTAATGTTGTTGCGTGCCCCAATTCACCCCATCAACTTACACTTCCCATTGCATGTGTTACTGTTCGAAATTCTGCGGTTTAAACCATTCCCGTTGTGGTAGCTGAATGTGTAAAGGGTTCTCGTCAGAAGTGATGGAGGTTGGTAGCAAGGACAAATGAATAAAATATTTCAAACGGTATAACACATCTATTACATGCCACACAAGAGTTCAAATATGATAACAATGTATTTAGCTAAGTCTTTTAACAGGCAACTTTACTGTGATGAAATGATTACTGCTTTGAAGGAGTACAGTGTAGAGTAGTGGTTTGTAAGGATTTCAATCAGGCAACGCACACCTTAGTCTCGTGCCAGTATGCAGCGTGTGACTGAAATGCTTATGTTTTTATATTAGATTCAATATTGAGATGGTACACCACTCATATCACACCCCCTTTTCAAATACCCCTGGTCACAATGGACCATGAACCAGGCTGGTTGATAAAATGTAATATTTATTTATTTATTTTAAAATTCAAAATTCAAAAGAAATCATACAATTTTTAATATGGTGCAGCAATCACCAATGGGGTGATAAGAGCAATAGTAATGTAAGCAATGCACTTAGTTTAACCATCTATTGACACATCTACAAAACACCAGGAAATAGGAGTACTTTTGGAGTTTAGGAAAGATAGCACTTAAGTTAGAATGTCCCCCTGCAATGTTCCCTCAACCCACAAATAATCAATTCTGAGTGGATAAAACGAAGCAGCAGGTAATCAGGAATGACAAATGGAAATTAGAATTGAAATCCGACCTTCCCTCCCCAAATAAGAGAGAAAAACGGATTTTAAACCCTGGCAATGCTAAAAATGACACTCGGAAATGGATGAATGAATTAATGAATGTGCATAAAAACCTTGAAACAAATGTTATTCCTCACTACAGCAACAATGTATAAGTACTAACAATCACAGGCAATGGATAACAAAGAGCATACAGTCGAAATTGAGTGGCAGCTTTACAACAGATTGCAGCAAATGACACATTGGAAATTTAGCAAACTTTTGCAAATCCCCCCTGAAATTACCCAAACGGTTTTTAATAAAAACGGGTGAAATACACTGATTTTTGAGTTGGGGTGTAACTATAGATTATACGTACAATATGGAAGCGAAATGAGGTCTCTAGCTGGTAAATTGAGAAAGTTATGCAAGATCTAATAAGGTACTTTTCAGAAAATGGAGCAGTGAAAAAGGAAAAGAAATCAGTTTTGACAAGAACAGTTTTACTCTACACTAGAGCATTCAGGCTAGACTACCAAAGAGGGACACAGTAAGCTCCAGGGTTGATTTGCAAATTCAACCCTAGCACCTCAGCGCCCAACCCCGGCAGAACCAGTCCGATCACGCGAAGTAGGATTAATAGTTTAGGATTTACAAGACAAATTACTAAAGCGATGGCGCGAGCACTAGAAATCAGGGTTGCAAGGATGATTTTGAAAGTATTACAATTTATCAGGGTAAGGATAGGATGACTTAGAGAGGGGAACTAAGGACAAGGCAAGGCAAGGTATACTATGGTTTTCTATGGTTCCTATTGATACTCACAGTCCACTTTAGTTAGGATTTTGGGACAGTCAGGGTTCTGGTCACCACACGGATCTGGTCTAACAATGGACAGCAGGACAAAATCAGCGGGACAGGACCAGCTGGGAAGTTCTGGTTACTGGCTAGCACTTCTGGACCGGCAATTCTGGTCACTGGATAATATGGGTCATCAGGGTAGCAGGAAAGCAGCAGCATACAGTGAGTGACAGCAAGCCAAGCTGGATCAGGATGCCAAAGTACCACAGTTTTCTCCTTGTTAATGGGAGATTAGTGGGTTTTCAAAATGTAGCCCTTGCTGGAGCAGAATCAGCAAGACATGGCCTTTGCAATGGGCCCTGGAGTAGGATCAGCAATGCTTGTCCTTGTATTTGGGATCTGGAGTCTGGAAGATTAAACAGGAACGCAGCGCAGGGCATCAGGAAGAGTGTCTGTAGAGTCTTGTTAGGGACCCTCATTTATAATGTGTAATGACATCATCCAGGTATATGACTGGGGCAGCTTAACTAAACACACCCCTAACAAAGGGATTGGACAAGGGTGCTAGTCTCCGCCTCGCTAGTCTCTGCCTCACTTCAACTGCTGCCAACTGTCATTTCCTTCAAGGCAAAGTGGGTTTTCTCATCTTAATTGAAGGTTTTATTGCCCCTTCACACTTGACAGGTGAGTGTCCCAGTACTGCTATTGTCCCAGCCTGGAGCACAGATGAATGTCTGACGAGCGTGTGAACTTTCATTGTCCTGTCCCATTCAAAGTTTTTCAAGCTGGCAATTTCCACTTACGTGTCCTGGATTTATTTTGTATCTCCCTTCCTTGGGGAAGTTTCATGTCTGGCAACTGGAATGACTGTTTTTTCTGAGAGCTTGCAAATCCAGCCCATGTGTTTTAAACTCTTTAATTTCTTACTTTGGGTCCTGAATTAAAACAAACCTGTGAAATAAGATAGCCTATGTGCGTATTATCACCACTACCACAATCCCTTTACATTGTTAGTAAGCAGGCTTGCATTCAACAAATTATGCTAAACAGGCCATTTTTTTTCTCTTCAGTCAGCAAAGCCCATTTTTCCACATGTGTTAAAACTGCTAGCATTTTTTTCTTTAAATTCGGTTTGGCAACTTCCTCAGATTGCCACTGTCTTTGCAGCTGTAGTCATTTCCTTGAATGCAGGAGTTTTATCTAAATCATAGATACATTTACACTTGACCTGGCTCAGAGAGTTAAAGTCTCTTTGAACTGCTGAGCCTGGATACTTTTTGGAAGAAAATAAACTTGTGTTCCCTTGCAAGTGAAGTAAAGTTGCTTATTGATTTCTCTCAGAGTTGGTTTGACTGGGCCTGTCACTCAGGAATTATGCCTGGTTCTGGTGAAGCACAGTGAAATATCCTGGGCATGACAGGGTTTCAGAATAAACAGATGGAATTAGCGTCAAAACAGCATTTTTAAGGGGTGAAATGTTTCATTTTGAAGAGGATTTTTTGGCTTTTGCAGCAATGCAGTGCTGCCTTTTCACTTGATTCCATTTATAGGATTCAGAACACACTGGCATACTTTTTCAGTTTATCTCCTTGTCCATTTTGCCTGAAGTGTGCTAGGCAGGATGGTGCAGCCAAATGCAGTTTTGAGGTCCTGGTGCGCACAGGAGCCAGCGCAGCCAGGTTGCTATTTCTTGCGCGAATGCAGCTTAGTGATGTGGGGCAATGCCGTTGAGTGGGTCAATATATCCCAGAGGTTGATACTCTTCCTCAGCCCGACACTACTACTAATACATGGTAGCAACCTTAGTCATAAAGGTAAAACAGACACAATTTGAATGGCACACCTCCTTTACTGTTTTACATAGCATGGGCAGATAAAGGCTATACTCTTCAAGATGTAATATACTGTGTGTTAGCAAGGAAGTATACACAATTGCAATAGTACTGTAGTACCATATTAAAATAATTGTCCAGTTAAGGTTCTATAAAAATACAAGGCTTTAATAAAAGAAAAAGGACAAACTAATAAAGTTCTAATAACCCACCCATGAATTGAAATACAGTCAATACGTAGACCATTGATTGAAATGGGAACTCTGGATACGAAGATATGGATATGCAGGCAATTGTATTTGCTGTAATGTTTAATTTAAAGTATATTCTTTTAAAAAGGCAAGGTGTGGGATCCTAAATGTCACATAGGCTCTTAAACCCAGACCGCACGGATAGAACAACAATAGATAATTTTCATTCTTGTTCTTTGGGATTGACAGCATTGATACTGGAGTCTGGGTGCTTTCTGATGCAATAATTCAGTGGCAAGTTGGTGAGCTGGTCAGATTGGTCCAGCACCCAGTGCAGTTAAACAAGCAGCATCAGCCCTTGGTGCAAAGAAGCTTGGAACAAAAATGCGATATTCGGGTCGGCGAGATCGCAAGCACTCAAAATGGTTTGAAATTGCAGAGATAGCCACATACAGCTTATTTTCTTCCTAGGGTGCTGTGAGTCCATGCCCAGCATCTCAGAGGAAATGTGAGTTTTTCTTCTGCCCTTCTCATGCAGGCTTCCAATGATTATTTGCAGGGCTGCCTCCTTCAGAAAGCAGACTCCTGGTTACTAATGTTTCAGCTGTAAGCAGGCTTTCCAAGCAACAGTCCTTGGTGTGTGACCTTGAACATGCTCTCTGAGGAAAGGTGAGACCCTCTTCTGTCCTTACCTGCCAGGAAGGTTTCCAGAGAACACTTGCAGTGGTGACACTCCCAGCAGGGTCCCGGGTATCACTGTCTCAACAGAGAGGCTGTCTTTTCAAGCAACAGGTCACTCCAACTGTCCCCATGAATTTGGTGGGGGAAGGTTTTGGATATCTTAACCTTCATCTAATTGACTAAGGGTTTTGCGTAGTCTATATACAAATGAGTTCCAGCAAATCCATCTTTATTTGAAGTCCAAAGGTGATTCAGTGAAGGTGGGGTTATTATCCGCCTGGCACCATTTCAAGCCTTCTATGCGCAGCCAATCAAGGCTACTGTGATAAGTTTAGGTGGCATAAGAAATTTGAAGATGGTGGAACCCTCTGCCTTGTTGTAGCTACTATCCTCGGTTATCCTCCTTCCCCCTCTGCCCCCTGTCTCCCTTACATAAAGACTTCAGTAATGGGGCCTCATTTCGAGTTTGCGGTAACCAAATGGTGCTACCCGCCAGTTGCCACCAAACTCGTAATACCATTCTGCGGGATATTACAAGTCACGGCGGCCTGGGATATCAGGTGGTGGAAAGTGTAAGTCCCCATTCCTGTGGAGTTCCATAGGGCTCCACAGGAATGCGGACACAGAAGCACCAGCACTGTTGCTAACGGTGCCGGTGCTTCTGTGAAAACCATGCTTGCTGTTCAGACCTTCTGGCCTCTGTATGCATACTCTGAGTCTGGCAGTCCGGAAAGGGTGCTATTACGTTGCTACTGGCACCCTTATTTATGGACTGCCAGGCCTGTAATGAGGCCCATCCTTGTGGGACCTTCCTATTGTGCTGGAAGAGTTTCCTTTGAAGAAGTGATCCCCCCACCTTGGACCCCTTTTCTGGTGGCATATCCTGCTCTCTTGCAAAGGTGTCAAGTCTTCCCAACAGAGAACAAATGGCATTCTCCATGGCTGAGCTCAACCTCTGGTGGTGGGTCACGCCCAGGTCCTTACATCAATATACAAAGCTCTGACAGCTTGCAAATCGGTTCTTCCCAATAACTGTATCTTCCCAAAGGCCACTTTATTAACACTGATATAGCTTTGGATTTATTTATCAATCTGACTGCCACCAGGACACGCAGATATGCACTTATCAACTGAAAACTGCTTGTTTACTTTGAAAGGGATTCCTGTCTTAATTCCAAAAAGGCCAATATGAAATTCAGAATAACGTTCATTCTGGGAATGCCAGAAAGACATCCTCTGGAGAGCACTTTCTTGAACTAGTTACATTTGTAGATCGCTAACACATTTGTAGCAGGATTGGCAACCAAAAACGTGTTTACACTTTTTAGTGAACAACTTGACTCGGGCACTTTCTAAAAGTGTAGTCTCACTGCTGCTGGCATGCCAATGATTGATGCTCACCAGCAAGTAAAAAGGGTGTTTCTTATGTATGGATGTTTGTAAGTTAAGTTATACACCCAATGACCGGCAGGCCCATCTCGGTACACACCCACAAACATCAATTTGCAGAACACAGAGCACTGTATGAAAAGTAGATTGTTTAATGATCTGATTCATGGCAAAGTTCTTTTACTTGAAGGTATACAATTTAAAAATATCTGCGCGCTTCCCCCGAGTGGATGAAAATCTGTCACAGTAGGACAAACAGCAGGACAAATATTTGAAAAGATGCAAGTTAGGATGAATGCAAGCCTGTAAAATGCCTGAAAAATGCAGTGAAGTGCTACATTTAGAAACTATACAATGTTGCCCGAGATGAACCACTCCATCGGATCTGGCAAAAACACTGCAAGGGCAGACTGGCGGTGATAACTACCGCCCACTTCGAATTTACAGAGAAGACAGACCATTGTCAAGTGCCTATCATGTGAAGAAAAGCTTGGGTTCATGCCTGGCCTCTGTAGAGTTGATCATAACAATTTTATATTTTTAGCAGTAAACATGGCTGCTTATAGGAGGGAGGAGGGAGCTTCCACTGTTGTGCTCCTTTATGGATTCCAAGAAGGCATTTGACATGGCAAAGTGAGAAATTCTATAGTTGGTCAAGTTCAATATGGGAAACACACCGTTTTAATTGTTCTTATTCAGAGCTTCTATTAACAGTTTTTTTTCTGGTTATGAATATAGGAAGTTTGTTTGGAGAGACACTTTGCCTATTTTCTTGGTGGTCTTATCTTACCATTTCTATTGTTGGCCAGGTGAATTTAATTAAAATGTTTATCCTCTAAAGATGTTTGCCTGTGTTTCGGGCACTTTCTATAAATCTGCACCATGCGCAAATAAACTAAATATATGCCATGATGTCTTCCGATATATGGAATCGTTATAAATCCCAGAGGAATTTAAAGAAGCTTCAGAGGGAGTGGCTTGGAAGGGGCTTCTCACTCTCTGATATGTAAATCTAAACTATGGTTGTCAAGATAAATTAGATTAAGGGCTTCTTTGGCTTGATTGAAGAGCTCCCTTTATCCATCAAGATTCTTTCCAAATACGTCCGATTTAAGGGCAATATTAAATTTGGAAAACAAACGTTTTTCAAAAAGTGTAACTGAAAGGATTTATGGCTTATTGAAAGGTGTGATCGAAAGTTGGTGTGCATTTAAGGTCTCTAAATGCATGTATGGACCTGTGGCCTAATGATGGGCTACTTGCAATTTCTTTTCAACCCATATCGCGGGGAATGGCATGCTAGAGGAATCTTGTGAATAGCGCAATTTTTGTGAGGGTTATATTTTGTTCATTTGAGTAGCTTCATACTAAATATCCACTTCTGGTAACTGAATTTTACAAATATTTACTTAATCATGGTTATTCTGTACACAATCCTGTGGTTGTGGGGATCAGAATAACCCTAATCCTGATTTTTGAAAAAGCATTATTGGTAAAAGATTTTCTTTTCTATACTATTGACAATTTTGTAGAATTATTGACCATAAACCTCATGTTGGTATCGAGAAAGGAGGCTAAGATCTACTCTGAGGCCAATGTTGAACTATACATCAGAGATAGGTTGAACAGCTGTATAAGAACAGCATGCACTACAAAGCATGGACTTCAGCTTCATGCATTATTGTAATTTTGATCTTTACACTCTGCACAGAATGAGTCAGTGGTATTCTAATTTATCATTCTGCTGCCAGATATTTGGAGAATTACATGCTCATTTGATACATATGATTTTTGCTGTTCGAAATTGATGGGCTTCTGAAAATGTATGTTTGCTAACATCTCAGTTATTTGCAACTTAAATCTAATTTTCATTCTGGTGTATGTACCACATTTTTGGGTCATTTTTCAGGTGTGGTAGGCATCAACAAAGATATCTTCCCATTTATAATGAGTGCCATGACTCTTTCCTGAATGTTATTCACCTGTCAATGTAAAGATAAAAAAACACTGGAATGATCTGACTGGTTTAATTAACTACTGACATTTGCTGCCAGCAAAGGCTTATTCTAAAAGCACCAGGTCCTACTACATTTGTTCTGGTGCTTTCGGCACATTTTGGGCCTCATCACGAGTTGGGCGGTAGCCTTTAAATGCAGCCTTAACAGTATTAGCACCTGGAATACCGCTCTGCCTGATCTTGACCCTGCAGAAATAGCAGTGGCCCTAAAAGGGAATGCCATTAATATAGCCGGCGTTATCACATCAAGCGTTATTACAGCCAGCCATCAACACAGAACATAATTACAGACCTATCACAACACCATTTCCAGTGCTATTACCACCTGAAAATCAGTGATAATACAGCTGGAATTACTTCCAGCCTCCCAGCCTTCCACACTGCTGCAAACACAACACATCAGACCACAATGACCAAAATGCACGTTGAATGTGCTGCAGTGCAGATCCACACCCCATCACCCAACAGCGAGTCCACCCAGGGCCCCAGATAGGAATCACAAGTGAGAGGAGTAGACTCCCTATTCCCTTACGTACTGTGTGAAATGAATACCGAGGATTAAACATGTACATCAATATCACAGAGAGAGTATCCCATTAGTGCATTAAAACATATAACAACTGTTACACAAAAATGTTGGTGTAATGAACATGTATCATCATCTGGTGATACAGGCACACCAAAAGACAAATGCCTACTTCCCCTGATCAGCCGGTCACAACAGTAGTACCATCCTGTGGGACTCCATGCACCACTTTCACAACCATATCCAAGGAGCAGTTCAGGTGAAACCCGGGGCACAAGGCTCCCGGTGTCCCTTGCACAATCATTGAAGGGAATATTACTACACCCTATTACACGTCAAAAATGTGAGTTAATGCCCATCCACAATGAGTAAAAGTGGCCCATGCAACCCCTTACCTGTAGAGCTGTGTCCATCCGTGCCACAGCAGCCACCCAATGTGCAGTCAAACATCAGTCGCAACAGGACAGCCACCTCACCAACACAAGGTGCATATACAGGTCAAATAATGCATGGCATGAAGTACGAGGGTCGTACACCTATCACACATACACATTGCATGTCCCTGTTGCTCACAGGAATGCCCACGGTGCATAATGGCAAAATGTTCAGATTTTGCAGACCCATGCATGGTACAAATGTTGTCATCCCATCCCATGCAGGTCACTCAGGATACCTGCAACTCACCTGGCTGATGACCCCAATGTGTGACGCAAGAACACCACATGGTTCCTAGTGATTGCATCGACAGCCAAACCATCGACAACCATATCATTGACAAAAAAGCATCTAAAAAAACATTGAATGCATTTTTTAACCCCCTTTTTAAACCATTAAAACACGTTTTTACTAAACTAAACCCTTTACCATTGAAAAAAATGCATTTGATGTTTTTTTTGATGCATTATTTTCAATGGTATGGTCTGTTGATGCTTTGTATTCGATGCAATGACCGGATACCCGCCACATGCCTATGCATACAACCATGCCCACAGCTTGACATGCATCTGCATCAAACATACTTTTGGACTTTTGAAGGCATGATTTCAGGAGCCTAGATCGCACTGGAGGGGCTCTCATGTATGCCCCTGACAAAGTTGGGAAAATCGTCTTGACAAATGAATGCTGCACAACATTTGCCTCAGGCGGAATGTGCCCCTACCCCCCGACGCAGACAGGCAACCACCAGGGGATGATGATGACGATGACCATATGGCAGGGGCCAGGGCTGATACACACAGGGATGGGGGAGGGAGCAGAGGCTGGCCTGACAGGCACTGATCAATACTTCTTTTAGCACAGAGACTGAATCCAGAACATGACCTGCACATTTTGAATAAAGAACACCATTACACAATCATGATTGAACAAGCTTTAATGTATGTGAAACTAACCCCATCACCCTCCCCCACCCACCACCAACTCCCCAGTACACAGCCCCTCTCACCCCACCCAACCATGTGTCCATGTGATAGCCCCTCAGGCTGACGGTGCACCGTCCATTCTTTGGGTACATGGCCACTTCCCATGTGCACTGGATTTGGGAGAGCGATGTAGCAGCCGACGCTGTGACCTCTGCCGTGGGGCTCCCTGTTGGGACTCCTCGATGGGGGTGGTGGAGGTAGATGGGATGGAGGCAGGCATTTGGATTTGCTGCCACAGGAAGTTATTTGTTTCCCTCATTTGTTCTGCAAATGCAGAGAGCCCCTTGCATAGCTCCCTTACCCTCTGTTCGAACCCCATGAGGGATACTATGCACGCCTCCACCACCATCTTCATGCAGGCATTGTCCCTGGCCATGGTTTTCATTGCACCTCGAAAGGCATGGCTGATAGCTTTCATGTGCCTATTGTGTCCTCTGGCAAAGCCCTCAATTATTTGCTGACATGCCTCTATTACATCCAGCCGCACCATCACAGCAGCCACAGGACCAGCAAGGGGTGTTGGGGTGGGGCTGCAATGCCTGGAGGGTCTGTCCTTCCTGCGGTGGTTGTGCTGCCACAGCTGTACTGCCTCGGCAGGGGGCTACCTGATGATAAAGAATATCAGGGTGTGTCCTCATCAGCCACCGGGGTGTAGGTGAGACAGCATTTTGCCGGGCATTGTGGCCTTGACTGTGCGCCTCCACACCATCATGGCTCTGGTGATGTGCTCATTTTGGGCACATCCATGTCTTCAGTTGTGGGGGCCACAGCAGCCTGCTGGTCATCGTTGCTTGCCCCTCCCTCCTCCTGGGTGGTTGACATTGGGGCTGCTTCAACAGCCTCCTCCTGGTTGGGCCTGGAGGGTTGGGCCATTGGTGTTGGCGTGGCCCTGGAGGGTTGGGCCGTTGGTGTTGGCATGCCCCTGGAGGGTTGTCTCCTTGCTGTTGGCATGGCCATGGAGGGTTGTGCCTTTGATGGTGGCATGGCACTGCTGCAGTGTGGAGTGGTGGTGTAGTCTTCTGCCTTGCTGTTCTCTGTCAGCCCCTTCTCGGGGTGCTGGTGGAGGCATGGGTGTGTGCTTGATTGGATGGCCCTGTTACCTCATCCTCCCTGGTCGCCTCAAGTGATGCCTGCATGCCTGTAGGGGAAAAAGGGGATGGCATTAGGTCACATTCAATCACATGGTTTGGCATGCATAGCAGTACGTACAGGGGGAGGTTGCACAGGGCGGTTGGACTCATGCATGGGCCCAGCTGCTTGCATTTTGAAGTGGGTTGGTATATATAGGGCCTGGTGCAGGAGGGGGAAAGCACTTGGGAATGTGGCTTCTCAGTGGTGGCATGGCAGGGGTAAATTGTTGGCCTAGGCATTTATTGTTTGGCAAGTATCTGGTTTACACGGCCAGCTGGCAATGGTGCAGCACTGTGCCCACACCAAGGTTGTGTGTTGCATGGCAGTGCCTGCCTCTACTCCTCTGACTCCCTCTATCCCTCTATCCCTCTATCCCTGCCATGTCTATGATGCTGCTGCAGAACTCCTCCCATGGCATGAGCTCCGGTGGTGGTGGTGGTGATCCGCCTCTGGTTGCCATGCAGTCTGTCTAGTGCTCGGCTAGGATGCCCCAGACCCGAACCTGCAGGTCGTTGAATCACTTCCTGCTGTCTTCCCCACAACCAACTGCAGACACCTTCTGTCTGATGGTGCTCCAAATGTGGTTGCAGCGCTTTGAGCTAGTTATTTTATGGTGTACCCACCCCGTACAGTTCCTCATAGTGCCCTAACACCTCCTCCACAAGGATGTTCAGCTCAGACTCCGTAACTTTCGGCTTACGGAGGCGACCCTGGGCTGACTTGCCCCTTGAATGCCTCTGTGACATTTCTGGTGTTCAGTTGCTCTGGATGGCTGTCAGGGGCTCCGATTTATGGATTGTGATTTGTGTTTCCCGTGCCAGCAGCAATGCTGTCCCTGCTCACTATTACAGTGCGCTATTACCATGCGCTGTTACCGCACAATGTTGGCTGCTGATGGTGCTAGCACTATTTAGGCTGGGATTTCATGCGTTATCACGCATCTGGACGTTATTTGGGTCAAACAGTATTAGCATTAACACTGGGGAGTGTTAATGCTGACTCATCATAAAGTGGTTTCTGCCCGACTACTCCCTACGTTAAAGCTAATACCGCTGTAAGGTATTTACGCCCAGATGACGGCCAACTCATGATGAGGCCCTTTGTCTGCTATCCACAAGGTGGGTTTATGAATCTTTTGGGCCTATTGTTTAAAGGCAAATGTTTATTTCATAATAAGACACACACCTCAATGTTTTTTGATTAATTGAATTTGTATTTGGAATCATATACTGGCTTTTTTAAGATACTGCTTAAATTGATGATGATAAAGTCCTTTTTAAGGATACATTTTGCATTTGATATACTGTTTTTCCCTTTTGGGGAATCTTATCAGCTGGTCCTTTGTACCAGGGAAACTGTGGTCAAGCCGTTAAAGTATATTCAAACTAACCCAGAGTAGGGCTTGCAACACACAAGCAATTTTGTGACAAAGTCTACCATGGTCCACAAAACTGCAGTACATCTCTCTGGGAATAGATGTACCACCTATGTATTGAGCTTTTAGCTTACATTAATGTATATGTTTTGGTTCCACTTGCCACCACGGACACTCTTCAGTTATTCTTCATGGAGCCTTTTGGCTTACATTTTCATTGCACCTGGCTAACAAAGGCTGGTTGTGCTCTTATAAAACTTAATCTGGGAGAAACTTCTTGCGTCTTGGGAATGATACCTTGTGCCTTCGTTTTGACGTTCTGAGCCTTTCTAGTTTCACTTTATTTGTATTTGTATTTATTTATTGCCAGCCACTGTCTTAGCTCTGCATGGATATGTATTTCTGTGGATTCTGCCCTTTGGGGTTTCCCGAGGCTTTGAGGGGTGTGCACATTCAGAGACGTGCTGCAGCTTCATTTTTAATAAGATGGATGTCCAACTACATTCTTGCTTCTGTGTTAGCAAGGTATATTCACATGTTGCTGATGTTGAATTCACATTATATAATGTTCATGTTAGTGTTCTTCAAGTCTGTGGATGCTATGTTAATTTTTTCATGTCTAAATGCATGTATTACCTAATATAGGTGTTCTTCATGTGGAGTGCATGTTTGTTTTGTGTCTAATGCATGTTTTTCATGCTTTTCTACTGTTACAATGTTAGTTTGAATGCTTTGGCCTTCTTCAGCTCACATTGAGCCCAAGCCATGCTGTACCTGTGGGGGATGAGGATGAAACAGCTGTCTCAATGAGTAACATCTCTCATCTTTGCAGTATTGGTGCAGGGGAGGGACAGAAGCTATGGATGACACATGCATCTGCCTCCCAATGCTCCACCCTCTGGTCAAGTCCTGAGGATAGGAGAATTGTGACCCAGGAGGTGCAATGGGCCTCTCCACTATTTCGATACGGGGATGTCATCTGTCTGTGTATACTCATGCATGTGAATATCCAAGTGTATCACTATTTTCATTCCTACTGCTTGGCAGTATTTTTGCATTGGCTTATGGTAATTCTCAAGACACAGAAAGCTGATAATACTGGTACCAGCATGGCCACTAATATTTTGAATGCGTTAGCCAAGCAGGTGGGTATCCTTGAGAACAGGTAGGTAAACCAGTCATCATCTACAATATCACGCACCTCTTCCACCATTTGTGGAAGCATATGCTTTTTAATAATGTCATCAGCTTACTTTTGTCGCCTCGCTCTACTTATTTCCTCATCTCGTTGTCTCTCTCACTCTGACACAGCGACCCTTGTCCTGTTTTCTCCTGCCTACTTCTGCTTACTTTCGTATGATACTTTCTTGTCTACATTCTGAGTGGTCTTCACTCCCTGGAAGTGGTGCTATTTATTTCTGGCCCATTATTCTTCAGGAATATCTTCAAAGATACTCCTGTTGTTTCTGTATTGCATTGCTGGGGTATTCATACTAGCTTAAACCTATATTTATAAATATCCAGACCTGTACTCTTGGAATCCATTTTGACCAACTATACATCCCTGGACCTCCTCTACTATAACAGAGTATACCACAGCTGTTACAATCTGTCAACAGCATAGAGGGTTTTTATGCCTTTATGCTTTGCCCTCTGTATTTTGGACAAGTCCCTTTTGTCTTCCACTTTTCTTTTTTTGTCAAGATATACAGAGAGTCATAGTGGCGGCAGGTCAGGACTGGCCCTATCTCTTCACGGAAAAACTCCCAGACAAGACAAAGGATAAGAAGACATCCCATAAGACTCATTGCAAAGAATCAGAATCATTAGACTCAGATGAGACCCTCTCACTCTCTTCCTCCTTTTTTCTTTCTCTTTCCCTCTCTGCATCTCTTTGTTTCTCACTTTTCCTTTCTTCTTCTTGTCTCTTCTCCCTCTCTCTTTCTGCCTCTCATTTGTTTTCTTTCTCCCTTTCTTCTTCATTCTTCTTTTCTTTCTCTCTCTCTTCCCTTCTTTGCTCTCTTTCTCTCTCCTCCTCCACTCTTTTATATTCTTCTTTTTCTTTTCTTTCCCAAACTTCCCTAGCTTTCTCTCTAGAATCATTGATGCCCTTTCCATTCACTTTTAGAATAATTTGCCCTCCTATCCATTAATTTGGACCAATTGCTGTGTCATCCCGGTCGTCTTGCCTGCCTCTCTCTCTCTTTCTCTCTCTCTCTCTATCTCTCTCTGAACCTGTTCTTTTGCTTCTGCCAACTTTGCTTGCAAGCCACAGCGCTCATCAAATTCTATGTGTGTGAACACTGGTCATTGTTTATTTATTTTCTCTCAATTTATAATGTATTCACTACTATAGGCAGGGGGCGCATTCGTGGGATAAGTATACCCTGCTGCTGCTTCTAATACTTGTAATGGGTATAATCCTTGTACAGTCGAGGATGGATCACTGCTCTGGGCAGGAAGAGGAGGAGGCGTGTGCATCATACACCCCTCATGCTGGCTAAGAATCCATTATTTAATATCTGGTCCCAGCATGTCCTCCCAAACATTTTCCATAGTTTGAGTATGCCTAACCGATCCCGTAACTGTTTTCCCTTATAAGTGGCATGTAAATAGGTACACATGTGTTGCAGTACTGTCTTCGAATGAGTGCCTTCCTATGGCCAAGGCATAAACGTTTTACCAGCTGTGCCTTTAACCCATTCTCTGTCGTATTTGACAATTTTGTCCTTATATCGGGGCAATAACCAACATAAGTGAATGATTTGGGTGGCTCACATTATAATAAATCAAAAATACAAGTTACCAATGATCACCAAACTCTACTTTAATTCTGGCTCAACTTTTTTCTACTGTACACAATATTTCTTCACAAATTAACACAACCTTTGCCTCTCTCTGAGACCACGTCTAGTGCTTCTCTCAACCGTTCTGAGTGGCACCACAAACGCCACTCACGCTCTCAGCAGCCCCACCTCACTGCTCCCACGCCAGACCACACTCCTTGGTCCACATCACCACTTCACGTCCTCCACAACTATACAAAAAAACTTCAACAAGACCTAATCTATCTTACAACATAAGACTGGCGCCAACAATGATTATACAAATAAAATACAGCTGTCCTCCCATCTCTATGTGAGGTATCCGCTTTTTTTATTACTGCCCTGTAACAAGGCTTACAACGTGATCTTTTCCAACCCATGGCAGAAGATATAATTTATTCAACTCTCTTATTACTTCCCAAACCCACAACATACAATGAAACTCCTCCCATGTTTTGCAATGCCTATGTTATAATTACATCCACAGATCTGCTGAAAGTCTTTGGCATTGAGTCTCCCCTATGAGCCTGCTGCCCTTCATGCCCTACGGGGTGGAAAGCGGGGACCAGACAGGACTTCTCTTCAAAGTGGGCTCCTGGTGACCTCTCTCTGTTGCGCGTAATCCCGCTCTCCACAGGTCACCTCCATAGTACTCAGGACACAGCTGGGCTTAGCAGTCTGTCCTCTGCTAGGAATAGAGAGTAGAGATCCAATATGTAAACAATTCAATAATTTAATGTTTTTTGATGTTTAACGGTTCTAACCAAGAAAAAGAAAAAGCATAATAGAGATTTTCTATTGATTAGAAGAAGTGGAAATTAACATTTAAGTATACACTTTCAAAAAATCAATCAATACACTCTCAAAAAATCAATCAATTGAATCATGTTAACATAATGCTTTAAAAAGATATGTTTTTAAGAATAATAAAAAGGTATACATTTTGTGATATATTTATCATTGTCCTGCGATTTTGTTACTAACAGATAAGTGAGATAGATAAATTAATAAAAGTTCTATCCAACAGTCAATTGGTGTAAACCTGTGAAGGTAAAGGACCAACCAAACACTTTAGCTGTGCCAGTATCTAATGTTAAGCAGGGATTGTTTGGAGAGGCCCAGATTCAATTCCCTACTGTCTCTACATTTTTGTTTATGATTTTGTCATGATGCATACCCCCGGGCATCCAGACCACGTCCATCAGCCCCGGGAGCGGGCATCATGTTGCCTTGAGAAAACCCAGCAACCCCTGCTTGGGGCTGTCTGGGTTCAGTCCTGGCGCCTATGGCGCCAGGCTCATATGGGACATCAGTACTGGCGCCATAGGCACCAGGCTCATAGGTGCACACTTACCTGATGCAGACCATGCTGCAAGAAGATCCAAGCCCATGTGAGGCCTGGAAAGGACTACTTTACCTTAGGGGCTATTTTGTTACTCGGGTGTGGTCGGGGAGGAATACCTACCTGGGACTACTTTGGAGGCTATTTAAACCACACCCGAAGAGCAGCACACGCTTCGCATTATTCTGCATCCAGCAGCGTAACGGTCACCGTGCCAGCAGCAGCATCCAGCCTTCTGCCATGCTCGCCTCGAACCTGGAGCACCTAGAAAGAAGGAAAGAAGCAAAGGTTAGAACAAGAGTATTACCTGATTTCTTACCTGATCCCGGATTCATTGCATCTTCAAACCTGAGGAAAGACTTTGTTTTAAACGCGTCGCATCGCCAGCAGCAGCGCCACGCCATACTCACCGTTCCACGCAGCATATCTTCGATCCGGCGCTGTCTCTATCTTCACATCCCCGAATTCTGGCACCTAAGGGGGACAAGAAACAACAAGGTGAGCAGAGAGAACAGACAGAGACAATCTCTTTAGCCGCCATATGCTTACCTGATTTTACCGCCAGAGGTATTATTCATCAGCACGCCACATCTTCTTATGCCGCACCTGTAAGAAAAGGAGAAAGCAGCAAGTTTAACCCTTGGCATTATTTACCGGACAGTGTTGGGTAACACAGACTTTTACTGGAGCGCTTTCAGCTGTCAATCTTTTTATTGGGTCAAAGCTGCAAGGTAAAAGAGGAATTGGACAGGAGTGAATTCCAGACATTTTGAACTCTTACGAACTATATACTTACGGCTCTTCGCCAGGACCTTTTGGAGTCAGGATTCGTCTACAACTCTTCCAATATCTTCAGGCCAGTGAAGTAACTGGTCATCAACGCGCCCCTGCGTACTTCGCAGGATGGAGGGCTCATCCTTCAAGAATATAAGGTGAGATTGCAGAGAGGGCACTTCAGAGGTGATTGGAGGGGAGGACAGTGGGGGTGCTATCACTTGAATCCACAAGTGGCTAAATCCATCCCTCCACTTGTAGGAGAATACTTCTACGGGTCAAGCTGACAAGAATTGGAGGGCAGATCCAGTCAGTCATCGCTGCATTACGCATCACGTGGGTGGAGGACGCAGCAGTCCGGGTCCGACCGATGCCCCTGTGGGAGCCAGGTGAGCGTAACAGATTTTCATGTTAACTCACAATCTCAAATAATGAAAATGATCTCTCTGTTCCACCCTGGCTACCTGCTCACCAGAATTCACCAGTACAGACACATTTTCCTTCCTACCAGTGCTGACCAGTCTGAAGCGAAGAGGCTGAACCAAAATGGACCTCTCTGAGCATTTACTCTGAATTTGCCCCTCCCCACCTTCGGGAGACATCAGTATTAACAATTCAACAGAATGGTTTTGGGAATCGGCTGGGACATCTGGTATTACTGTTGGAGCCACTGCTGAGGTGGCTGGAGAGCCATCTGACCAATCCTCTTCAATCAGCACACTAACGGAACTGAAATGGGGCAGAGGAAGTAATTAGAAGATATAGGAGATACATCAGCAGGCAGGGCTGAGAAAGCCAGCAGAGGCAATGGAGATTAATAAGGTCATACGCCATTAGACAGTAATACAGGAGCACATGTAAGAGTGCCAGGTGTTATTACTGCCAATTGATTTGCAAGGTATGGGTGAGTGTCAGTCACTAGTGACAGTGAGGGCTAGTGAAGCAGAATTGCTCGTAGAAGAAGTAACATTGGTGGTGAACTGGATAGCCCAGCCCCTTTATGAGTAGCAATTACCCTGCAGATGGATGGGGATGCAGATTTTTATTCATACATCAATAATCAAAACGACTCAGGTAGTTGGCAAAAGGATGATATGAGATATGATATGAGATATGATATGAGATATGAGATATGAGATATGATATGAGATATGAGATATGAGATATGATATGGCATTTGTAACGCGCCTATACACAGGTGTTTCAAGGCGCGACGAGGCAGGGAGGGGAGGAACAAGGGGAGACAGACAACGATCCTACTAGGCCAGGTGTCATTCAGATCGCGCAAGTGCAGGGGTGGGGGAGGGGGAAAAGTGCAAGGGGAAGGGGAGGAGGGGAAGTGCAGTACAAGGTAAGTGGCGTAAAGTAATAAATAAATAGGGCCAGCTGGTGGCAAGTGCAAGGTAGGTACAGAACAAGTGCTGGGAAAGGGGGGGTCTGTAGGGATACAGAGACAGTCCCGCAGTGCAGAGGGGTTCCAAGGCATCAGTGCAAGTGGAGAGCGGCTGGGCCCAGGACCGAAGACTGTTTTAATATCACTTATCTAAAAGAGGGAGCATAACGAACATCAACAAACTCACTCAATCTTCTTACTCAAACATTCTTAGTAAAAACTGAGATCTTATACAAGAAACACGTCATCAATGACGTTAACCTACGTATGTACCAACTTCATCCTACGTGGCAAACTACAAAACCCTACGAGTATGGGTGATTAGCTCTGAGTGAATATCTACGTGTACGATCCATACTACTCTAAAAAAGTGTGAATATGTGATTGGTAATTATCATCAGGTGGGGCAACTAAGCCCTTTCCTAAAAATGACCACTATGAACATCACTAAATACACAATGTCCCATTGGTTTACACAACTACAGGACCCCTAAGTATACGTTCCTCTACAATTGGTTGGCACTCTAACCTCTGTCAGTACTTTTCCATCTACGTCTAGCAGCATGCAGGCTGGCCATCCAGGTGCTAGTGAGCTCGTCTAAACCATTGCTTACCACCAATTAGCATATGAATCCATCATCACCTCAATGGTCTACTGTCAATTAGGCTTTAGAGCTCGGCCTTGAGCTTGCATCTTAGCTCTGAGAAGTTTTGGGAGTGAGAAGAACGGTCTGCCCTCGTGCACAGGTGTGACCATCTCATTCATCCAACTTCATGCTTCCATGTGACTAGAGACCATGAAATCGAGCCTTTTTGTGCATTTAATACTATTTTTTAATAAACCTCTGACGTCTTCCTTGTTATGTTCATGCCTTCTGAACAGGAGTTTTGTTCTTTCACACGATTTTGTATCCAATGTCAGTTGACTTCACTTTGATAAGACCTTGGCTTCTTGGTTCATCCAGCGTCGTCTGCTGAGATTCACTTTGTAATTCAATTTGCTTTTTAACTGCGACACACGAAAAATGAGGCCTTCTTGCTACTGTCCAGCACTACTGTAATACATAGTGGAAACATCCATTGTTTACTTATCCATAAGTATATATGTATATGTTGGCGTTTGCCGCAATCTATTCACTATGAGCTTAACGCTAGCTTTCAAGATTACTTTGCCTGCATGCATTTCTTTTGCATCTCTACACGTGTAAAATCACTCAATGTCTTCATCTGTTTCCGTGGGATAAGCCTTTTCACCTTGATCCAAGATGTCACTTATCCTTGATACTTTCTTAATGCTTTATAGAATATCTGCATTCTCTTCTATGTACGTCATCTCAGCTCTGCTTGACGTATTCTGACGATGGTTAGTGACGTTACCATTCATACTTGCTGTTTATTGGCTCTACTTCTTCAGGGATTTCATTCAAATGGCCATCATATTTTCTTGTATGCAGGTATGGTTTTCTCAATGGGTACCTTGCCTCCCAGATTCTCTTAGGTATTGGTACTTTCACTGGTACTGCACAGAGTCTATACTCTGCCCTTTGTTGATTCAACTGTTCTGTGTATGTCACGTACTCTGGTTTCGAACACACAGGTAAAAGGGGTTGAACGGTTGAGGTAGGGGTACTTGGCTCCTCCTCTACATTCCCCCCTCTGGGTGATTTATCAACCACTCTCTCATCATCCTTCACAGGCATCTAGGTCTGAAGAAAAGCTTCTTTGGGATCCATATCTTTATGACTCCCTTCCGGCATCCAGCTGATTTAACATGCTCATCTTTGTTCCATGTCATAAAACTACATTTTCCCCTTGGACTGCAATAGATCCATCTTCCTACATACTTCTTATGGTTCTTTGGATACATGAACTTCGTCCCTTCAGGTGCATGGATACTGGCCTTCACGAAATCCCTGATTTCTTCATCTGTCAAGTTTCTAGCTTTTCATCCTGATTTGACATTTATCATGATCTTCATCCCTATGGCTCTCTTTGCTGTCTTCTTGCATTGTGAGATTATTATCTTGATCATACAAAATCCAAGCAACACCAACACGATCAGGGCCCCAAGAAACCTGAATATGTCTGCTATTCATTGTGGAATCCAAGAGAAGAGTGATCCAAACCAGCTGTCATCAGCAATGTCTTCTAGTTCGTCTATCATCTGACCATGGAGTTTCGTCAGTATGTTTATGGCCTGTGTCAAGGTGCCATTCTCGTCATCATGCGAAAGTATTAATGTGCAACATGATTCTCCGATTTTTACACAAACACCTCCATCCTTTGCTGTAATCTTATCCAAAACATATCTGTTCTGAAGAGTCATCAGTCTTACGGCTCTCATCTCTTCTCTGATAGCATTTAATCCCTTTATAGTTGTGTTAATTGTCTACAGCAGTTCCCATCTGGCGATTTGAAGCCATTTTGTATTTGCTCCAACCTGGATTCTCAGCATGAAGATCAACGTGAACATTTACGAGGTCTGGCTGAACAGCCTGTGTTCGTAAGGAATAGAGTCAAAAGCTTCTATTGACTTAGCTGAGAAATAGTTCTCTCTCTTCGTCATATTTATCAGTTCCACAGATCTCTTCTTCCTCAGGTGAGCATCTACTTTTGGAAAATTGTCAAGGCTCAGATCACTCTTTGGATTCACCAATGCTGGAACATGGACATTTACCAATGTGCATATCCTTCCCCAATCCTTGGGTAACTTAATGTATGCCTTGGATCCAAAAGCCCAATAATGATCCATGATCACTGCTGTCCCAATGTACATTCCTGGTGCTTAAAATATTCTCCCATGATTCTGGTTCTCTCCAACTTTTCTTGTGCCATTGTTTCTGAAACACAGCTTTGCACTCTCCAAAGGCACTACCTGCAAGGATCCTCCTCGGTCTTCAACCTATGTCAGTAGCTTAGCAAGTTTAGACCATATAGGTTTACAAAACATCTGTGCATTCTCAATAGTTGGTTGGTAGTGACCCATTATCACCCAGTCTCTGCAGATCACTACACCTTCTTCGCAGCCATCTGGTGATAGCACAGTTCCCCAAATCTGTATCTGGCCTCTGTTGTTCCATCTACGAATATCTTCTGCAGTTTTTCTTGGAACTTCTGGCTTGTTATTCACTTCCCATCTGATTCCAGATCTTTTACCCCAGATTTTTCATATCTGATCACATGAATTTTAGTATGGACTCTGTTTCTTGTCTGTGTGTCTTGGATATAGTCATTGTCATCTGCATCTGTCCATTCTGTTGCCCATTTGGGGTAGGCTGTTCGACCCATGAACTGGCCTCTTGTACTACAGAATGCTAGATGTAATATGCAGTGTGCAGTCAAAACATCTATTTCAATGGCTATAAAGATCTTAGATTTCCCCATACTGTATAGCAGGAGTGCACATACAAAGCATTCCTCCTTTGAAGACTTCTTCCTACTTCTTTCATATGCTGATACCATATGTTATTTCCCAAGGGAGCCATGCTGTCAAAGTAATCATTTAATTCAAAATCATCTTCTTTGGTGCTTTCTTTAGGTCTCATCCTCTTCATGTGACCTTGTATGATCATATCATGAAGTGTGTTAGCATAGCTCCTTCTGATTGGATCAATTACAGGAACATCTATCAGTGCTCCCTGAATAGGAGAAAGTTTCATCCACCCAACATACCATTTGGGCATGAAAATGTCTTGCTAACTTCGTAGGGTCTCGGGTGCCTAGTAGTTGCCATGATTGCACCTTCCTTCTGCTCAGGACAATTCACAGGAGTCCTAGCTCCATGTACATCAAGGTAGTACGATGTCTGTACTGTAAGTGAAAGCATATGATTATGAACACAATGCAAGCGTAAATAACACATAGGTATGTCAATTTACAGCATCTACTTCGTGGACAATGTGGACGTCTCTCTGCATATGGCATTATTATATTACTGCTGATACTGCCCATTTTTATTGCCTAAGGAAGGAAAAAGTAATCCTTAATACATCATCATTATGTACTGCTTCTGGAAGCTGTTGTCTTGACTCAAAAATGTCATCCTTGATCTGCAGTCTGCTTTCCTGGATAACAAGAATAAACTCTTGATGTCTCCCTCGAACCAGACTTTAACCAGATAAAATGTGAATGCCACTCCAGCAAGAAGAAAAACTGCTGTCAGTATGTCAGTATGTCTAGACAAGTTCAACGACATACACTAGTTCCTAGTTCACTCTTCGAAATTGCATTAAACCAGATGACTTGACGAATTTCTTTCAACATGAAATGAAAGTTTTGTCTGACCAGCAACCTCTTGATCTGTCCCTCAAAGGAAAGTTTCACTCTGATCTCAGATTTCTTGCAGAATAGGCGTTCACTTGCAGCATGACGCATCTCAAGATTTTGTTTAGTGCTGCACTGTTTCTCGAATCCCTTAGGAACACGTGCACATCAGTGTGTCTTCCAACAAGATGTGGGTACTCCTCAATCAGAAGATGGAAAACCACACCTGTGAGCATAATCAGCAGATAGGGGCATTTGTCCTTTCCACACTATACTCTGGCAACTGCAGAATTTGTTCAATAATTGCTGTGAGCAACCTTCTTACTTTGGACTTCTTAGGATCTTGCAGAAAAATATAAACACTACTAGTTCTCCCCACAATCGCTGAATACGTACGCAGAATGAAGAAAAAAACTTCAAATATGATCCTTGAGACGTTTTCATTGGGAATCATCATGTGCAAATCCAAACAGGAACTCAGTAGGGAATGAATGGGGTACTGCACCCTCTTCCAATTATCAAAAATGAACTTAGAATTTGTCATATTTCTCTTCTTATCAAGGCTTAAAGCATGCTTCAGTCCAACGTTAATAAAGCTCTGGTGGCTTTAAGAAGGAATGATTTTTCTTTCAACCTGAAATGACAGCACAGAGTGTTCGTATTAGCTTCCCTTTACCCTTTCAGAGATGGCTAAAAGAGTTTCCCGAACCAAGCCATAGTCCAATGAAATCTTTTCTTTTCACTCAACAGCCTCTGTGTCCTTCCTTCTCATCATAGACCTTGTCTGCATTTTCTGAGGTTCTTCCCTGATGCTTGCTACTCTATGGGTGGGGGCAGAGGGGTTTCTCCAGTATAAACTGTGCCGTCGCCTAAGAAAGTCCAAGCACTTCTACTTTGCACTCTGACTGCAGACGGTGTGACGTCTTCCACAATGAAAGGGCCATTAAATCTTGGCTCATGCCACTTCCTCGTGAAGCTACAGATTAGGACTACATCTCCAGGGAATAATTTGGGAATACAAAGTTCTTGAACACTACTTGTTGAAGCATCTCCTTCTGTGTTCTGTTCTGCCCCACATGCTTTTTGCCGCAGCTGACCTGAAATGATAGAGATACTTGAAGTCATGCACCCAAGATACTCACGTAGCTCCATTCCTAACAATTCTGCTGTTGGGTGAGCATCACTTCTAACTTTGGATGGAGGCAGGAGGGGTGTCCTCATCCGTCTCCCTGTCGCTATCTCATGGGGGGTGAGATGGTGGTCCGAACCTGATTAATTCCTCAATGCATATAATGCCAGTGGTATGCAATGCAACCACCCTTTCTTCAAGGTAAGCTTCAACTTGGCTATTCTTTCTTTAAGCAAGCCGTTGAGCCATTCACAGAGGCCAAAGAGAACTTGTGCTTTATACCAAGAAACAAGCTGATCTGCTCAAATGTTTGATTCACAAAATGCGAGCCATTGTCTGACCTCATTATTTCACATACTCCCCATCTGGGAAATACTTCCCACACTTAGAATTTGGCTGCACAGGTAGAGTCTGAGTGTGTACATGGACCAGCTTCAATGCATCTTGAAAAAGGACAAACTACAACACTCATTTATCTATATCTATTACATACTTACAGCATGTCAACATAGTCAATATGCAAATGCAGAAAGGGGCCAGTGGGTCTCTGAAGTAGGTCTTGGAATTGCTCCCCTAACTGTGCCCAGCCGTACACATTTAACACACGATGCAGTTTACTACATAGAATGCAACATGCTCTAACAAATTTGGTATGAACCAATCCTCTCAATAGTTGCAGTGAGGTTCTCTCTAGTTGTGTGCGCAGGGTAGTGTAGCTGTTCCAGCGCCACCCTTAAGAAGACTACAGGCATCACCGGTTTACCAGTGCTGTCTTGTCACCACAATGCTTCAGAGGGGTTTAAAGAACACACTCTTCGCGTTCACAAATTCTTTTCATCTTGAGGTGCTCCCCCTGAATTTACATCAACTGCATTCTAGACAAATCACTATATCTTTCAGACACGTTCATCATTACAACCATTTTCTCATTTACATCAGGCATTTCAAAGGTCATTACATTATCTGAACATGCAGCAAGTTTCACTTCATTGTCTGCTGCTTGGTTTCCACGTGAGATAAAGTCTGCCCTTTTAGTATGCGCTGCACATTTAATGACTGTGATGGCTACTGGGAGTTGCAGTGCCTTAATAAGCCTGTCCAATAAGGTGGCATGCTGCACAGGCATGCCATCGGCTCGGAGGTAGCCCCTCCTTTTTGAACATGCTAACCCTGCATGCACCGTTGATGTCACATAGGTGGAGTCACTGTACACTGTTACTTCCTGGTCTGCATGATTCTCAAGCATGATAATCAGCGCCACTAGCTCTGCAGCCTGTGCTGAATAGTGAGACAGGAGTTGTGCACTTACCAACGTCTGAAACTCCCCATTGGCTGTGTGTTTTACTACAGCGACACCTGTATATCGCTGTCCATCATTTTGATCGATTCTTGACGAACCATCAATCAAAACAATTTCTCCACCTGTCAAGGCATTTTCTTCTACCCTTGGGATTTTGTCATAGAGCTCTTCATAATTTGCACAGTCATGCGCATGCTCATCTTCTGCCAGTGGTTCAGCTACAAACATGGCAGGATTCACTATTCTGCATCGAACTATTTTGATCGCCGGAATTGATATGACTACCTCAAAGGCAGAAGCCCTTTGAGAAGTCAATGTGCCTTTTGTTTTCTCTAGATTGGCAAATAGTGCGTGCTCAACAAATAACGTCATAGAGCATCCATCAGTATGCTTGCAGCTTTCTCTATAGCGAACGTAGCGGCTGCCAGCGATTTGTTGCACAGAATGTGACCTCTCATTACTAGGTCTAAACTCCCACTGTAATATGCAAGGGGCTTGTACCCCAATGTGGTTGTCTGTGTAAGGCTGCTGTCATAAAAGTGCCATCTGTATGCAAATATAAAAAGAATTCCTCAGCACAATTAGGAATCCCTAAAACTGGAGCTGTACAAATCGCTTTTTTCAACTCATCAAACCCTTCTTCCATTTCCTCAGCCCACACGATTTTTTCCTGTGTAACCTCTGCTTTCTTTAAAGCCTGTAATAAAGGCCTTATATATGAACTGTAGTCAAAGACCCATGCTCTGACGTAATTACACCATCCTAAAAATCTCTGCATGTGTTTTATCATGTGTGGTTTTGCGCTCTCTCAGGGGTAACCTTCTTTCCTTCATGTGAAATCAATTGGCCTATGTATAACACTTCTTGTTGACAATACTGTAACTTCTCTTTGTCAACTTTATATCCTTTGTCAGCAAGTGCAATCATTAGCTGAACAGAATCTCATCTGCATTCTTCCTCTGAAGTGCTGCATACTAAAATGTCATCTACGTATTGCAACCCAACACTTCCTAAATCGATATTGCTTAAGTCCATCTGCAGGACTAATTGCAAATCGATGGAGGCTCACAATAACCTTGAGGCAATCTCATGTTTTTTAACTTAGCTTGTCTGAACGTGAATTACATCAGATCCTGTGAGTCTTTGTGCAATGGGATTGAGAAAAATGCATTTTTTAAATCAATCACAGTGAAATATCGTGCTTCAACAGGTATATTACATAAGATTGTAGCCAGATTAGGAACTAGAGGGAACTCGGCCTCTACAATCTGGTTTATCGGCCTAAGATCTTGAATTAGTCTCCAAAACCCGCCCTTAGATTTCTTGATAGGGTACACTGCAGCATTACACAATGACTCTGACGTCACTAAGATACCCTGATCCATCATGGCATAAATCGTCTTAAAAATACTTCATCTGCCTCCCGAGACATGGGATACTGTCGTGCTTGAGGTAAAATTGCTCCTGGTTTCAATTTAATCTTCACCTCTCCAAGCCCCTTTAACAGGCCTACGTCATAGGGGCCTGTGGTCCATAATTAAACTGGCACTTTCGCCATGTCTTCATCAAAATACTCAGGACGTTTTTGTGCTAGCATCATTTTCTGAGGAACCACTCTTTTGATTGCTCTCACCCAATAAGTAATACTCATATCAAATATCACTTTGTCATCAGATGGAAAATCTCCAAATAGATCGTCATCAACGTCAGTCAATCTGTAACCTTTCCCGATGGCAATTACTGCACACCATCGCCTGCCTCTATCATCATTTCCATCAAGCAAAGCCATCTCACCTGGCATTATTGCTCCTTGCAGCTCTAAGGGAAAAACCTGTCCCTCTACTTCACGCATAGTTATTTTTTGTCTGAACAGAAATTCATCAGGTATTCTCATCGTTCTGCCTACTAGGCCTGGTAGCCATGTCAATAAAATGCGTACTCCATAATGAAAAAGCTCTGGTTCTAAAGGTATTGCTCTCATGGCTATCTGTCCTGAAAATACCATAATAAATTTGCTCACGTTTAAATAATGCCTTCATGGTGTTGAACACACTATGCCTTCATTGGTATATGAGATTGTCATATTCAATTTCGTCATTAGATCTTGACCCAATATATTGAGAGGTGTCTGCCTTGAATATAGCAGAGGCACATATCACATTCTCCTATAGAGACTGGTAATTCATCAGTAAAAGGAACTCTACTGAAAAACCTTGAGTATTCATGCCATTGCCAGACATTGAAAACTTACCCTCTCGTATACATGAGCATGTTGCATCCTTGTCTACTAAGAACGAAACACTTTTGCCTCCTATATTGACATCTGCCCTCGGTTCCTCATGAGAATTAAGCATCACAGATAGTTCTGAACACATCAAGTCTCCCAGTGAGCTGTCCTATTGTGGGTACAGCCACATTCCGTTACCTGTAAAAGGATTTCCTCCATCGACAGTGACAACCCCTACTCTAGGAGTCATTAACTGTCCTGTACTTGTACTCTGCTAAATCTGCATGGGCGAGTGCTGTGACTGCCCTTTCGGCGGATTGACTGATACCTTCTGTGTTTGCAAGCCTTGCTGCACTTTCAGCGCTTGCTGCTTCGTTTGATTCTGAGCAAATCCATCACCACTCTGCTGTGAATACGCAGGCGGGTTTGAAGCCCCCCTCTTAAAAACTGGCTGTTTTGCACAAAACTTTGACTTCTCCACATACAAGCAAAATGTCCTGTCAACCCACATGTCCAACATGTAGGTGGCCTCCTAATTTGCCCATCCTGCATGTTTTTACAGTCATTCTGCATATTTTAAAACCTACCTTGATTGTTCTGGAAGCTCCCCTGATTATTCTGCCAATTCCCTTGATAATTCAGAAAACCTCTTCCTCGAAATCCTCCCCTTCCTCATTGAGCAAATCCATTATTTTTCTGATCAAACTGCCTTTGGTTATTCACCTGCGGCATAGTTGCAATCTGCTGTGAATTCAATCCATCTACACTAGTCAACATTGCCCCTTTAATGGCATATTTAGACAGTTTCTTCTGTACTAATTTTGCCTCTTTGCTTTTCCTAGCATCATCTTTTTTGCGATTCTTTTCCTACAATAATGCACAATGGTCAGCTGAATCTCGGACCATGGTTTGGCTTCTATACCCAATAACCTCTTGAGCTACTTCTGTAGAGGGTCTGGCAGCCCTTGGCACAATATATGATAGAACACAGGTATAGATTTTCCCCAAGATTCTCTTGTTTCCAAGGACCATTGTTCCTGAAAATTCTGAAAGTAAACAAGTGGATCATCTCCGTCCTGCATCTTTTTTGTCATTATAGCTCCCATATCGATGTGTCTGGATACAGCACTCTAAGCGCTTTCCAGACTGCCGCTCTGCAATTATTGAATGATGCTCCATCATGAGCAGTGTTAACTGTAGTAACACCAGCATATTCATCACCTTCACCCTGGTAGCAATCTTAATCTGCTCACATAAGGCGGCGACTCCCCCCTCTCACCAAGGAGTTGCCCTTTAGGTCTGTCTGAATGTGCCAATGGTTCTGATGCCCTATACATAGGTGCATTTAAATCTGACCACCTGACTTCTTTCTCCGTTGAAAAACATCCCTCAGAACCACATACGTTCCCTCTCTCTTCCCCATGGAAGGTGTTTCTGTCTTCGTCTGACATCTCATGTGCCCAACTTGTGCAACTTCTCTCCTCCTCATCTCTGTTCAGATTCAGTCTGTCTAAAGACAGTTCTTTATGCTTCATACTAAATGAGGCTCCCTCAGTGTCATAGAACTGAGTGCTCTCAAGTCGATCATTTTTTTCCTTCCCTTTTTAATCTTTCTTAGCTCTCATTTTATGATATACTTCATCGATCGCTTGTCCAATGCTCCTAGAGTCCAACTCATCCTCTAGATTTACTCTAGAAGGGCCGGGTAATGACTTGTATTCTGGGAAGAACTCCTCTATGTCCTCGCATGCTATTGTTGGATTAGGATTCCTTACTTCCTTCTCCAAGTGATTGAGATCGCAGGCTCTCTGCCTTCTTTTACATTCCATATCATCATCAAATTCTCTTTGTTTCCTTGCTTCCTCTCTGACTCTGTCTTTCTCTTTTTTCTTCATATCACTTCTCTCATTTGTCATGTGGTTCTCTGCATCCTTTCATCTCTGTATTCTCTTGTCCCTTAACTTCTGTTCCACCTCTTCTATTCTTTTTCATTCTAGCCTCTCCTGCTCATCTATTGCTCTTTGTCTGTTGTCACGTTTTCTTTGCTCTTCTGCTCTATCTTGTTTTCTTGACTGCTACTCTTGATATAAATGCTCTCATCTCTGCCTATCTTTCCTTTTTGCTCCTTCGTCTTTCAATCATTCCTCTCTTTCTTTATCCGTTTTGTCTTGCTCATCTTGATCTTCCCTTTGTCTTACATCCTCGATGTCTTTACCATCGAGTTTAAGCAAAATCTGACCACCCATCCATTCATTCTGTAAGATTGCTATCTCATCAGCTGTCTCTTTCTCCCTTCCATCTCTATATTTCTCTTCCTATATCTAGAGATGTGCTTGCTCGATCACTTCTCTCTTTATCGCATCTCTCCCTCTCCCTCGGGACTTTAGAAATTACATCTCTCTCAGTATCTTTGTCTGGACCCTCATCAGTACTTTGCGTAGGTGACTCATATGATGGGTTGCTATACCCTATTGCTGCCTTAAGCTCCCTCAAAGGGTATAACCCATCATCTTTCTTGTTCTCATATTCTATTTCAGCTGGGGCTGAGGGATGAGAGGGCTCCTCACCCCCCTCTTTGCATACATTAAGTATCCAATCTACAGGAGGCAATTCATCTCGCTCCTCTTGGTACATCTTCCAAAGCTCTACGATAGGTAATTGTTTGTCTAGCTTTTTTCCTGTGTACGCTGCATCCAAATATGTCATCATATGCTGCCTTCGATAGTGACCCTCCTTGCGGCCATGGCATAAACATTTTGTCTGCGGTTCCTTTAACCCATTCCGCACTGTACTGTCTAAAATTAGGTGCCTGTTTCAGCAACTGCCTGCAGAGATTCACAAGTGGAGTAATATCCTCCATTCTCAACTCGTCTATCCTCAACCTGTTTGAAACTCGCTTGCTTTTAATCACAGATTTAAAAAATAAGTTTTAGAAAAATAACACAATATGAGCGAGCACCAATCGTCATAAGCTCCAATCCCGTAAATCACAATTTTTACTTAAATCTTGCTAAAAAACAACCATCAAGTTCAATTTAAAAATGATCAATTAATTGTTCCATTTATGACTTCATCATTTTTCAAAATCACATAAAACAAACAGACAAACTCGACCGGCCACATATATCTCCTACGATCTTCTCTTTAAGACTCGTCTTGCCCTCTAAAATACTCCATACCGAGTGTAAATTAACCTCTTTAGATTCACCTTTAATCAAATCCGTTTTCTATTTCATCCACTGCTGGACTCTAGGTTCAAATTTCTTCTGATACATTTGTAAAAAACGCAGGCCAGGGCGTATTCTCTTATCGTGGCCTCTCTCACGATATTCAATTGCGTGGCCACACTCAAGTCAAAATCTCTTTCCCCATACATATAACTCTACTTATTCTCACGTTATCTTTTATCCCGCTACCTTCCGGTACTCACTTCTTTCTTCACTCATCACCTATACTTTTGCCAGTTCACTCAGTTTCTACTCACCGCTCTCATTTTCGTCTTCCGACTCGCGGGATTGTATGCCTTTTTTACTGTCTCTTCTAACTTCCGTCCGATCAGCTTCTCGTAGACGTGGGAGGGGATTCTATGGAAGCTAGGGGACTCATCACACACAGCTTGCAAGCTTTTTTCAAATTACACTAATCACTATCTACATGGAGCTTCACGTACTTTCAGCCGAATGGCAAAGGTTGTCTGATATTTCCGGGACTCTAAAATTTACTCATGTCGATGGCTCTGAACAATCCTCTGCTACCAAGTGAACTGGATAGCCCAGCCCCTTTGATGAGTAGCAATTACCCTGAAGATGGATGGGGATGCAGATTTGTATTCATACATCAATAATCGAAACGACTCAGGTAGTTGGCAAAAGGAAGACTGTTTTAATTTCAATTATCTATAACAGGGAGCATAACGAACATCAACAAACTCGCTCGATCCTCTTAAATATTCTTAGTAAAAACTGAAATCTTATACAAGAATCCCGTCATCAATGACGTTAACCTACGTATGTACCAACATCATCCTACATGGCAAACTACAAAAACCTACGAGTATGGGTGATTGGCTCTGAGTGAACATCTAAGTATATGATCTATACTAATCTAGAAAAGTTTGTATATGTGATGTTAATGTTAATGTTAATGTTAATGTTACAGGACATTTGTACCGTGCACTATCACCACCGGAGTGGTCCCCTGGAACTCTGGCGGCTCTGAAAGAGGGGAAAAAGGGAGGGTGAGTTAGTGGAGGAAGCTGGAAAAGTACAAGAGAGCAGTGATGTGCTGTTGACGGCCTCAGCCTGGTGGGGCCGTTGGCTGGGCCTGGGGTGTTTGTGGCCGGAAGTCGTTGTGTACTGTTGTGTGAGTATATGTGTGTTTTATGTTTTGTTGTTACAATGTAGTGAAGTTTGTGCAGTTTGTTGTGCTGTAGGTTTGTGGTTGTGTTTGGTTTGGAGTTTGAGAGGTGTATGCAGAGGGTGGAATTGTTAGTGAATTGGTGGGGGAACTAAACCCTCCCCTAAAAGAACCACTAGGAGACTCACTAAATACACAACGTCCCATTGGTTTACACAACTACAGGACCCCTAATTACACGGTCCTCTACAATTGGTTGGAACTCTAGCCTCCATCAGTACTTTTCCATCTACGTCTAGAAGCATGCAGGCTGGCCATCCAGGTGCTGGTGAGCTCACCTTAACCATTGCTTTGCACCAATAAGTATATCAATTCATCATCACCTCAGTGGTCTACTGTCAATTAGGCTTTGAAGCTTGGCCATGAGCATGCACTTAGCTCTGAGAAATTTAGGGAGTGAGAAGCACGGTCTGCGCTTGTACGTAGGTGTGACCATCTTGTTCGTCCAACTTCATGCTTCCATGTGACTAGAGACTATGGAATCGAGCCTTTTTGTGCATTTAATAGTATTTTGTAATAAACCTCTGATGTCTTCCTTGTTATGTTCATGCCTTCTGAACAGGAGTTTTTTTCTTTCACACGATTTTGTATCCAATGTCAGTTCACTCCAGTTGGATAAGACCATAGCTTCTTGGTTCATCCAGCCTTTGTAATTCAATTTGCTTTTTAACTGCAACACACAAGAAATTAGGCCTTCTTGCTACTGTCCAGCACTGCTATAATGTGTGGTGGAAACATCCATCCTTTACTTATCCATAAGTATGTATATATATGTTGGTGCTTGCCGCAATCTATTCACTATAAGATTAAAGCTAGTTTTCAAAATTACTTTGCCTGCTTGCGTTTCTTTTGCATCTGTACACATATAAAATGACTCAATGTCTTCATCTGTTTCTGTGGCATAAGCCTTTTCACCTTGATCCCAAGATGTCACTTATCCCTGATATTTTCTTTATGCTTTATAGAATATCTGCATTTTCTGGTCTCTGCATCTCTTCTATGTATGTCATCTCAGATCTGCTTGACGTATACTGGTGATGGTTAGTGACGTTACCATTCATCCTTGCCGTTTATTGGCTCTGCTTCTTCAGGGATTTCATTCAAATGGCCATCATATTCTATTGAATGAAGGTATGGTTTTCTCAATGAGTACCTTGCCTCCCAGATTCTCTTAGGTATTGGTACTGCACAGAGTCCATACTCTGCCCTTTGTTGATTCAACTGTTCTGTGTATGTCACATACTCTGGTTTCCAACATACAGGTAAAAGGGGTGGAAAGGTTGAGGTATGGGTACTTGGCTCCTCCTCTACACTGGGATTAGTAGCAAGAATGTGTTCTCGCTCATCAGTTCGAAATTCAAAATCTGTGCTCCCAGCCACTTCAACCACAATACCTTGGGGATTCTGGGATACCACATGCTGTGCTGGGTTTAGCCACTATACAAATGATAACATGAATACATAAATTATTAAGTAGTTGATGGCTCCATAATATCTGTGCACATTGCTCCTTTGTGGCTTTGAGCATATTGTCTAAGTCTATGAGTCCCAACCTTTGACACCACTATTACAAAGACATTCACAATGACTGTTCACTGGGCGTTCATGTCTGTGTATGAATATTCAATGCAGTGAAGATCTAAGTAGATTTGCAGAACAGAGCTGCTCTGTTCGCCGGAGATGCTCCATCCTCCAACTGTGTGATAGTGAAGGACGAACATGACAGATATCCTCATTTTATATTGGACAATGTGTGTATGTGCTTTTTTTAATGATAAGATCCTGCTGAACCATTAGATAACTCTAGGTTGGAATTAATTGAGCAATGGAATGACATTTAATATAATATGAAAACTGGGTAGTTGGAGATGTTAAGGGCAGGTGTATTCCTGAAAGCATTGTTGCAGTTTTTTTAAAATCATTCTTGCCACGATGTTTCCACTTACTAATAAAATGCTTTATTGGTATGATAGCCAATGAACGACCCTTGCAGGTATTGCTGCAGGCCAGTAAGGAGAATTTGGAACTCCTCGGCTATGGTGGCAGGCTGCCGGGCATTTTACAATCACTGTAAATTCCAATAAATAAGTGATACATCTTTTAATGGCCATGGCGACATGGGGATGGTGGTGTCTTGCATGGCAGGATTAATGCTGAGACAATGAACATTTGAAGATCAGAGAGTCATCAATATAGTCCTTTTAAGTGCATGTCTAGTTAAGTGATCTCGTGATTCAGCTGAATACCGGGTGGTGAGTCTTGTTAAATATATGAATTACCTTTGAGCAGTAATAGTAAAGTCCAGAGGGCCAAGTGCATGTGGGAGGTTTGTATTCCTTACATCAGCACCCCTACTAAATGATCCCTTTGAATTAAAATAAAGAGTGAGCAAGTTAAATAAATCATTCAATGGATCGCTAATGTTTTCAATGTATTGATTAAAGGAAATGATGGCTGCTTATTTTGTAAAACTTCTTTAAAATTAGAATTCCTCATTGCAATATATCTGCATTCTATTATGAAAGCCAGTGAGTCAATTGGAGTGTATACACATTTCATAAAACACTTAATAAAATCATACACAATCATTAAATGCAAACATTAGGAATAAAATAGTATAGAGGCCAATGACTTTTTAATGAACACTCATTGGGCCTCATTATAACCCTGGCGCTCCCGGATTGAAGGGGGCCGGTATGGGACCGGCCCCCTTCAATCCGGGAGCGCCGATTACGAGCTTCCCATCGCAGGACCCGGATCGCACGCCTGGTAAAACCAGGCGTGCTTTCTGGGTCCCGCGAGGGGAAGAGGGAGGCAATAACGGTCAAGTTGTACTCTGCCCGTTATTCCCTCCCTCCCCATTCACATTGAGCCCTATGGGAGCTCAAATGGGAATGGGGATGGGTTCCTGCATGGAGGATTTACCGGGTCCTCCTATCTCGGAGTAACCTGGTAAATCCCCATTGCAGGAACCCGGTAATGGAGCCCGGAACGGAGGCAGCCATGGAGCTAATAGCTCCATGGCTACCTCCATTCTCGTAATGAGGCCCATACTCATACAATTAACCTTTGTATACAAACCACTAGACAATAACAAAGTACAATGTGCCTCTACCTATGGTTTCCCAAACTACATCAAGCAGCAAAAGAAGATTTCATTGTATGTGCATGATAAGGAACACGCTCAGTGCCAAGGTTAGTTGCTTCTCGAGGGCAGAGAGCATGGGATATAATGTTACCGTGCAGCGGAAAAACCCAAACCTTTTCAGGGCAGGCAGCAGAAATCGCTTTCTCAGATCAGCAAACCTTTTGCAAAACAAGATACAACGCAAGGGGGCTTCTTGTGTAACTAAATCACAAGGACAGATATCAATGCACACATCTGTTCTTGAGCTTCCACCTGCTCTGCGGAAAAGCAATACATTAGCCTCCAATTGATTGAATCTGGCCTTTGTCAACATCCTTTTCAAAGAAGGAGCAAATATATACTCCAAATATGGCTCTCATTAAACAGGGGCCTTGGAGGGGAGATGCACTTTAAATATTTAGTTTCTTTGGCTAAGTTGAATACTGCAGATTTCAACTTAATCTCGTTTGCCTTTGCTAACATGCTGTTAGCAGATTTACCAATACTAGCTGCACCCGCTGAATTGTATGCTGATCTAGTGATCCCCATCTCACTCTCTGCACTTCTTTTCTTTCTTGCTGTCTCACTCGAGGTCTTTGGCCCTCATTACAACCCAGGCGTTAAGGGGTTAACGGCGCCGTAAAAGGTGGCGGCGCCTTTAAACCCTTAACGCCTGATTACGAGGTCCCTTTGCGGGTGGCACTTTAACGCCTGCTTTTAGCAGGCGTTAAAAAAGCAACCCGCAAAGGGACCTTGGTGCTAAGTACGGTGCCGCAATTTGCGGCACCGTACTTAGCGCCTTCCCCATTCCCATTGAGCCCTATGGGGCAAAAATGGGAATGGGGAAGGGCCATGGCGGCATGGGGAATTACTGCCCCGCCAACCCCGGAATGGGGCGGTAATTCCCCATTCCGCCATGGCGGAGTCGGTAAGTTACCGGCATGGACCATGGTGCTATTAGCACCATGGTCCAACGCCTGGGTCGTAATGAGGGCCTTTGTCTCTTTTTCTTTATGTGAGAATTGCAGTCACGCATGTCCTTGCTAGAATTCTTCCAGCTGTTGTTGAAGCTGCGTGACCACATGTGAAAAAATAAAATAAAAAAAGCTATCTTGAGGGGAGAAGGGCTGTGTTTTCTTTTTTATAAAACAGCTACTAAAAAAAGACCAACAACGAACATTATTTAATTGTACTAACATTGTAAATTGGCTCTTTTTAAAATGCTGCAATGTTTATTAGTAATGGCCACTTCCAGTGTATGCTATAATCATAATTAGAATGTAACATTTGTCTTACGAAACAAAGCACATTATCAGAACCTAGAATAACCAAATACATTATTTTGTGATATAACTGTATCATTCCAAGATGATAATTCTGGTACTCTCCTAATGTACTCTTATGCGAAAGGGACACATGGCACCAACGAGGGTCCTTGGCTGCTTTGCATTAAATCAATGAACGTATTAGGAGCATAAGAATCAGCATAGATCTTTATATTTGATACATATATTTTTCGTAAAAGGGTTATATGCTTGAATTGCTAAGCATGTAATGTACACTGGGATTAGTGCTCATTTCATTTTTTCACAATTCTCACCCTAACTTTAAAATGCTTGTGCAATTGAAGCTTACATCCTAATTCATGCAGCCTCAGTATTCGGATGTGAGAATAAAATGGATGTGGCTTCAATTTCTCCTTTGCAGTCTAAGCACCCTCCAATAATAATGTGATGTTTTCTTTCCCAGTGCAAGATTCTAGCTTGGACCCGGGGTAAGGACAGCTGCACACATGATCAGTTCTCAATGCACAGATATCCTAATAATGCAATGGAATTGCAATGTCTCATAATTTAAGGACAGAATCTGTTGTCGGTCATTCTGCCAGGACATCATCAACAGTTCATTTTGCCACAACTGCAGGGCATTACCAGAGTGATGATCCACAGCTAAATGGGGCACACATCAGGGTCAGACTAACTTTGTTCTAGCCAATTAAAATGGTAAGACGCATTTGGGCAATTCTATTTTAGTTGTCTGGGTGAGTCTCCCTTGGAGTTAGGTGGTGCCCTCACATGGGCGCTGAGCTAGTTGTGCCTGGGAAGTAAAGCTGCACTTCACTGCTGAAACCTAACAGGCCTGAGGCACACGAGGGTTGCTTTTGTCCACATGCAGAATGGATATGGCCTAGAAGGTTTGCATATTGCCAGTTTGCTGTGATAGGACAGGGAAGCTGAACAAGGAGCATGCTATGGTACCTTGTGTGCTTAAGTAAAGGTCTTTGTTTCTGCTGGGTGATGGTCTTTGTGTCTGCAACACTGAAGGTCTTTGTGTCTGCCAGGATGAAGGACATTGTGTCTGCTGTACTGAAGGTCTTTCTGTCTGTTGGGCGAAGGTCGTTTTCTCTGCTGGCTGAAGGTTTTTGTGCCTGCTCTGTGAAGGTCTTTGTGTCTGCTTGATGAAGGCCTTTGTGTTTGCAGTGAAGGTCTTTGTGTCTGCAGTGAAGGTCTTTGTGTCTGCAGTGAAGGTCTTTGTGTCTGCTTGGTGAAGGTCTTTGTATCTGCCATGCTAAAGGTCTTAGTGTCTGCTGAGCCGAAGGTCTTTTGCATCTGTTGGGCTGAAGGTATTGGTGTCTGCTGGGCTTAAGGTCCTTGTGTCTACTGGGTCTGAAGGTCTATGCAGATTCGTGGTGAAGGTCTTTCCAACTGTTGGGCTAAATCTCCCTGGATCTGCTGGGCTGAAGGTCCTTTGTGTCTTCTTGGTGTAGGACTTTGTGTCTACCGTGCTGAATGTCTTTGTGCCTGATGGTTGAAGGTATTTGTATCTGTTGAGCTGAGGTCTTCATTTCTGGCAGGCTGGAGGTCTTTGTGTCTGCTGGGCTTACTTGCATTGGGTTAAGTGGTGCAGTGCAATTTGTGCTGTTCTCTGAGGAATCAGGCTTCATGCTCCCAATGTACATTTTGCACCCTTCAGCTCTAGGCTGGTGCACACTTATTCTGTGTACAAGGGCCCAATGCAGCACTATTTCCAGCCCTCACAGTTAGTGTTTCCGACAATGGACACTGGTTCTGCCCCCTGGAGTATGCAGGGTTCCAGTGGGTGTGTACCCCAGTTTCTTCCATGGCGCTAGGCTTTTTGTCAACTGCGAATTCGTTTTATTTAAGCACAATTTTGTACATATGTGTGCTATAACTCATAGCATTACGTCTTCACCTACACATCTGAATAAATGCTAAAAACAACATTTGGACCTCTAAGAGTTACTATAGTAAAGTAGTTTAAACATACCATATCTGGTCACAACTTTTAATAATGACAATACTCTTCATTCTCATTTGAGTTCTTGTTAAACCTACCCAATGCATACCTGTTTTTGTGCTTCCATGAAATGCACTTTTATTGAGCTGACTGATTTATTTGTCATTCTGGCAAAGCATAAATCCAAAATCGTTACCTTGTGATCAAAAACGTAAAACCGACTAGAATAAAGTCGACACACATATATTCGCGAGAAGGGCAACGGTTAATAGTACAAATAATTAAAAAAAAATAAGGGGACCGGACTGAGAAGATGGGGGGCTGTAGGAGTTATTGGCCTGAGGGAAGCAGTGAACGTGAAGGAGGAACCCAGCAAAAGGAAAAGGGCCTGATTTACAGAATAAATTGTGCAGTGCAAAAGTAAATTGCGTCAATAAAAGACACTATACGCTGTGCAAAAATAAACCCAAGGATTTACAGTATAAGAATGTTACTAGGTCTTCTCGCTTAGCCACATGCTAACTGGAACTTGAGTTATTTCTTGTAAGCACAAAGGCAATTGGATAGTTGTGATGACGTTCAGTATTTTAAATCTCTCTGGCATGAACATGGTCATAGCCTACACGTGTTTCAACATACTGTGCCTCATTACGACCCTGGCAATCCGGGAACTATAGTACTGGTAAGCATGCTGGTACCAGAGTTCCCGGACCGCCATACTTAGAGCTGTGCTCGCGGGTGCCTGTCAGCGCGCCAGGTCTGACCTGGCGGGCAGAGCAGCACCTGCGAGCACAGCATGTCGGATGCACCGTCACCATTCTGACTGGTGCCGGTGCATCCGACGTCCCATTCCCATTCAGCCCTATGAAGCCGAATGGGGATGGGGAGTCCCTTATTGCCGGCACCCGCAAATGGGCAATTACCTGGTCAGCCGAACTAGACATGACCCGGTTCTTGCCCACTTGCGGGTGCCGGTAAAAATGCAACTCCGGCAGCAGCCGTGCCGGTTTTGCCGGCACGGCTAACATCGGAGTTGTAATGATGCCCACTGTCTTTGTCAAGACTGTTTTAGTCCCATATAAAAGTAAATGAAAACAAATTAGAATCGTCATTTGTCACAAATAGTGCAAAACATTAATACATACCATGATTTTAAATCAACGGGAGTATATAAGGAAAACAAACAAGGAAAATTGGAAAACAACTTAGTATCAAATAGCATAGCACATGATATTGAATTACCTATATGTCCCATTTAAATGCGAGTGATACTTAGAGTGTTATTAATACACTCTCTTAGTGATAAGCAATAGCCATACGGGTGGAGAAGACAAAGCACCCAAATACCACTCTCATAACGGTCAAGATAGGCGAAAAGTGCTCAGTTGAGTCAAATGAACTCGATTATTATGAGTATAAGTAAGGGTGGAACGGTGGCGGGCCATTGCCCCTGTACGGTACATATCAATAGTGTATGGTACCAGTGATAGATGAGGCCAAAGAAAAAGACCTGCTGTCTATAAAACATTATGATGTGCTCATAGGAGAATTTTGCAAATTTGTACGATAAAAGTTTTGCCTGATTAATTAGAGGTTGCAGTTTTTGTTGCGGTTCTACAATACCTTTATCCATCCTCACTGAATGAGTAATTGTAACTCCTAGATATTTATAGGTTATAACTTTTTCAAGTTCTTCTGAGCCCAAATGCCAATTCAAAGATTTGACGGCTGTCTTAAAGTTACAAGCTTGTACCAGAGCTTAGTTTTCAAAATATTTATAATCATGTTGTTCACTGAGGCATAATTATTCAACTGGTCTAGCATATTTTGCAACCCACTCGGCGTTTGAGCTATCAAAATTAAACCACTGGCATATTATAAGTAATTGATGGAATGCAACCCCAATTTAGGGGCATCACAGATAATATTTTGAAAGGCGCATCTAATATCCTATATGAATAGATTAAAAAGCGTGGATGCCAAGATGCACCCTTGTTTTAGTCCTCTTTGAGTACAAATATATGCAGATAATATGCAGATAATAGCCCGTTGAATGTTAGCCTCACCTGCATGGAGGTGTGAGTATGTAACAGCATAATTAGGGCTAATAGCGAGGGGGGACAATTATAGGCTTACCTAGAATTCTTGTTTGTATGGACCTGCTGTCTATTAAAATAGTAAATGCAAATGACTGTGGTAAGAGAAAGTTAGCGGCTGATGCGTGGGATTGTAAGGTTCCATAAATGGAAAAATATAAATATCAAATGGCTTATTGCTACAGCTTACCCCATGTGGTCTGATTACAACCAAAGAAAAGTTTTTTGCAAGAATTGCAAAACTTGTCTAGGGAAAACGTCCCGCTTGACCAATATCTACGAAAGAACATAATACTGTGTTGAGGTCAATCTAGAAACCTAATGGGTATGACTGAAATGTAGGACTATGTCCCCTAACAACAGTTTACTAGTACAGATACAATGGTGACCATAATAAAAGGTCCCTTACCGTAACAATTCATTTTCCAATGAATACTAGAGATGGACCAAACCCATACGTGAAGCTAATCTTATTGTTTGAGCCTATATGCTTGTTGTACCTATGAAAATAAAAAGAGGGGGTGTCAAGTCATAAACTACAACTAATCACCCCATGAACTGCAAATATTACTCTAGATGCCACCTCCAAGAAATGCTTAATAGTTTGTGCCAGAAAGCATAGTTCCCCTAAATAGACTTACCTAATTCTAAGGGTCTCCTCTATGGAATCACTCTGGCGGTTCTCGTGCATATATTTATTTATTTATTCTTTGCTTGTTAGGTGCTTATACAGCTAGTGAAATACATTACAAAACAAAATAATTAATAAAAGCAGTGGAGGGAAAAAAGGAAGGATGAACCTACTATGCCTTGTGAGTATTCAGAACGTGCAAGTGCAGCAAGGAAAAGGGCAGAGGGAGTAAGTGGTAGGGAGTCCAGGCTTATGGGTGAGCCACAGATAAGTGCAATGGTTGTTGAGTGTTATATGGCCGAGGGCCACGTTAGGAGTTAGGAGTAAGTGCAATCCTCCAGGGGGAAAGTTGTGCCAAGGCAAGTGCTGAGGGAAGACAGGAGCTGGGCCGATTGGGTGTGGAAGGTCAGGGGCCCTGAGGATGCATAAGGGCCCCAGACACCAATCACAGCCGGGTCAAGCACCAAAAATAAAAGTGGGGGACTCATCAAAAAATGCAATGGGATGTGTTGTCGCCAGAAATTAGCATAGGAAGGTGAAATATGAACATTTCAATAAATTGGCTTTGCAAAACCACCCAATTTTCACAGGACGAATGGCATTTGCCATTCATAAAATCAACACACAAACAAAACCAAGAGAGGATATTTTCTTCGAATAGTTTTTTTGAAACGTTAAAAGGTGTGAATGTTTTAAACTCCAAGAATCAATACAAATGTTTTCCCTGGAACATGCAGTACCGAAGTGGGACATTTCACTTTTAGTTGTTTGTTATTTTTCATCAAGTTATATAGTGCAGTGGTGAAGTGGCCACGCTATAAACCTCACGACTGCGGTTTGATCCCTGAGGTTTGCTTTAATTCATAAATTCAAAGAGGACATCCAATGTTTCTCTTTTAGCTGGAGTCCACCCTCTGAATAAAGTGGGTGGACGCCGTCCACCCGTGTGTACCCTTGACTTGAGCCCTGATCACAGCAACTATTGGATTAGCAGAGAAGAGAAGAAGGGAAGTAGGAGGTGAAGAAGAAGGTCTTGAGAAGCTTCTGAAATTTAAGAAAGTCCTGCTCAAGGTGCAGACGCAAGGGGAGCCTGTTCCATAGGAGGGAGCAAGCTGAGAACAGTGATCAACCACCTACCCTCTGTTTAGCAGAACGCTTTACACATTAAGAGATGGTGCCAGAGGAACAAAGTGGTCTAGAGGGAGAATATTTAGGAGGATAAAGTTGAAGATAGTATGGTCCCTGGGCCCAGACACCCTTGTGGGTGAAGACTTTTTAGGACAGGAGAGATGCAGTGTTTGGGTTTAAGGCCAAGGATAAGTCTTGCTGCCCTTTTCTGGATTAGCTGGAGGGGCCGCAGAGCTCACGTCCGCCATTTTGCTGTTGCCATATAGCGTTAGCGCCATGGTCACTATGTGATGACGTACATACTGCGAGCTCCACTGTAAACTATCAAGCAGCTTGTTTTATTTGTATCTAAAAGTGAAAAGATAGAACTACCAATTTGCCCATTGGTTAAATCAATGTGTTTGAACATCTTCAGAAGACATTAATGAGCAGCAGGTATTGAGTGTGCCTCCTCTGGTCCCCTACGTAAATTAAAAAGGAAGAAGGGTAGCATTTAATTCATTACACCTTTGTAAACCACAGTAAATACCATTAAACGGTACAGTCCCTCAATAAATAGTTTCACAAGACATGTGTAATTGCCCTGTTGTCAAAAGGATAATACACACGAGATTTGCTGCATTTTCAAGTGGACATTTAAATGTATGAGGCTTGCAAGTGAGACAGATCCACACTGAAGTACACACCAAAGCTTAATTTGAAATACATTTGAGTGATACATTATTCCAATTATGCAGAATATGCTGTGCTTATCCAGGTCATCTGAAATAATGATGGGCAAGCAAAATAAATATGCCTGTTTACTATTTAACAGAACATGATGCTTCAAAACAATGTACACAACTGTTATCCTAGGAACATGTTAATTTTGTGCTCCTTGTTCAGACCTCCCACAGTGCACCATAAATAACAGATGCACTTCAATTCCACCTGTCGCAATTTGAGTATAACATCACCCCCTCATTTGTCACATTTGGTTTTCATCAGCCCAATGAATTTCAATTCATTTATATTGTGCATTTGGTAGCACTCCTGCCAATGTGAGGCAAGGAGCAGTCTTGGGTCCTGGCTACTAAGGCTCGTCAGGTATTCTCTAATGAAAGTTGTCTCATGGTGCTCCATATGTACAACTAGTTGCAGGCACATATAATTGCATACATCCCATGTGTTGTTCTGCAATTAATGAAATCCTTGAAGATAATCTCAGATCGTTCTTTATGATTATAGCTGGCACAATCCCTGCATGCATGTTTGCACATACTGCATGCCCCACATTTATGAAATCCCCTGGGTGCCTTCAACCTGTCAGAACTAGTATGCTTACTGCTAGTGTCAAGAAATGATGGAAGAGTTTTTTCCTCAAAATAGGTGGCCTTCTAAATGCACTTATAGGTTTGATATCAATTAATGGAATTATGTCCTTATCCATTTGCAATACGTGGCTGTGTTTCAGCATGATGTTGTATAGTGTGTTTGAGTCTCTGGAATATTAGGTAATGATATCAATGCGCTTCACTCTTTCCCATGAGGCCTTTGCCGTGCAGACTATCATACTGGATCTGTCAATAGTTTTGATTTTGTCTTGTGACATGCTAATTGTTTTGCCTGGGTACCCCCTTTTCTGATATCTCTCTGACAGGAGTTTGCATTCTTGTTCAAAATATATGTCTTCACTACAGTTCCTCCGTGCCAGATAGAGCAACTTTTTGCGAGTAGTGTCGGATTTACTTCTGTACTCTTTCGATATGTCGATGTCTCCATTTTGTTGTTGCCAATGTATATGTGTAAATCCAAAAAGTTGATATAGTTAGCATCACAATGACCCGTTAGGGTAAGTCCAAAATTATTATTGTTCAAATATTGCTTGAACTCTAAAAATCTGTCTCGAGTCCCATCCCATATAATCAGCATATCATCAATGAATCTCTTCCAAATGACAATATTGTTAACAAATTCATTGTTATTCAGAACACGAGTGTCCTCATAATGAACCATAAACAAGTTTTCCAGAGATGGTGTAAATTCTGCCCCGCAGGCAATCCCTTTCGTCTGAAGGTAATAAGTGCCATTGAATAGGAAAACATTGTTTTTCAAAGTAAATTGTAGAAATTCCTTGATCATTGGTACATGCTGTAGATAGGATGCTGAGAAGTCCCGATAAGTGTACTCAATCGCTCTAATAGCCAACTCATGGTCAATGGAAATGTAGAGTGCAGTAACATCTAATGTGGGTTGTAGGTAACCCCAGCTTCCCGTCACTAATGTAAGATGTCATTGGGTAGACATGTTCTCTATTGGTGTTATCTATATATTGAGAACGTCCTTCTGTGGCCCAACTGACACCACGCATGATCAGACGTACTTGCAGTAGTGTTTCAAAGCTTTTGTGTATCTTGGGCAAGAAATATATTGTTGTCATTGTTTAGGTCTTTGATATTCAAAACGTTTTTTTCCTGGTCTGTTAACAAACCATGTTGGTTCAATTCCAATATATTCGTGTGTAAGTCATGCAGTATAGTCTTAGTTGGATTTGTTGCTAGTTTTTTGTAGCAACCAGGTGATTCTAAATGGGAGGTACTCATTTGAATACAGTCTTCCGTGTTCAAGATAATTACATTGCCTCCCTTCTCAGCCTCTTTGATAACTATATTAGTGTCATTAGCCAATGTTAACAGAGCCTGTTGTTCACTGGGACCGAGATTGTTACTCCTGTGATCTTTCTTAAATGCTTTCCCACCCAGATGGCAATTAATATCTCTGATAACTGCTTTATTGAAGTGTCTATGACATTTTCAGACGCCAGCTGCGGCTTGAATTTATATTTAGGCTTTCATTCTTGGATTTGTAAATTACTCAAAAGTACCCCTAATTCTGTACAAATCTCAAGCTGGTTAATAATGCTCTCCTGTTCGAGAGACATAAGAAGATGGGTACTTTCGATATCCGTGATGGAATAGTAACTTATCGGTTGTTTTTCCATTCATTGTGAATATGGTTTTACTTGAGTGGCAAAACATGTTTATAATTTCAGTTTCCTAATATACTTGAAAACATCTATATGAAAGTTGATGAAATTGGTACCCATGGTTGGGGAAAAGGACACACCTCTATTCAATTTGTTTTGATTTACTTTTATATGGGACTAAAACAGCCTTTCCAAAGACAGTATGTCAAAACAGTTTAGGTTGTGACCATTTTCATACCTGAGAGAATAAAAATTCTGAACATCATAGCAACTATCCAATTGCCTTTGTACTTACAAGAAATAACACCAGTTCCAACTAGCATGTGGCTAAGCGCGAAGCGCTAGTAACATTCTCATTCCGTTAATGTTTTGTGGTTTGGGGTTATCCACAGTTTACTAGCCACGCGGCTGCCTCACTTCTATATACACTAAAATATATTTTTTTTGTCTCACCGCATTTGCAAACGGGTGTACCCTGAGCTCTATTTTACCTTTTCCAATGATTTACAGATCTGGCTCTGCGCTGGAATCCAGCACAGTGCACCACGTCTGCACGTCCTGCTTGAGGCATGCAGGACTGACCAGCGCAAATGACAAGAAGGGGGCAGAATATGCAAACCCCCACATTAAAACAGAGAAATGAGGGATAACATGGGGGTGGGAGGGAGGCACCCAGTAAATGCACAAACACACCCCATTAAGTGCAAACAAGGCCGTATTCACGGAATAACCACTGGACCTACACCAAACAAAATGCGCAAAAAACATACGGTCACCTGTGGCCAGGCGCAATGTGAGACTGTGCCATGCAATTGCAGGAAACAGAACCCGCTGTGAAAATGTAGCGAAAGCCCTGCACCATACCGTTACCTGCACTGCTTGCATACCTACTGCTACATGGAAGGAGGAGGCGAAGAATCTACCATACACGCACAACGCTATTAGGCATGTCTGATAAGGATGCTTATGGCACATACCTCCCCACCCCCCATGTAATCCTTGAATTTGTCAGGGAGTGGGAGAATGACCTGCACATCTAATAACACCCTTTGTGAAAGCCCTACCAGCACTACACTTCCTGGGGACTGACAAATTCCAATGGATCACAGCCATAGTTAGTGGTATCTCACAGCCCACACAATTACGCTACCTCAAGCAGATCCTAAACTGCATCATTGCATGTGTGCATTGCCAGGCAGGCAAGACAAAGAGTGGCACAATAATTCTATGCCGTTGCCCAGTTCCCATGGGTACTCGGGGCAATAGATTGCACACATGGTGCACTACAGCCCCCATGAGCCACCAAACACATATACCAGAACTGGAATAAATGTGCATTCACTGAACGTACAGGTCATCTATGACGCCAAGGTACACATAATGCATGTGAACGCCATTGCTCCATCCACCAGGCACTGGCATCTGGAACATTTGGAAACACGTGGCTTATTGGTGAGTATCACCCTGCACACACACAAAAACACACAGATTGTGGTCCACATCAAATCCAAACCACCATACCACCACATCTACACGGGACAGTGCATATCCGTTATCACCATTCCTGATGACGCCTATCCGAAACCCCACCACACCAGCAGAGATCCACTACAATACAGCACACATTGCAACCAGAGGCACAATCAAGCGCACATTTGGAGTGCTGAAATCACACTTCCACTGCCTCGACCATTCAGGTGGAGTATTGTTGCATGCACCAGCTGTGTCATGTAAGATTATATTGGCATGTTGCATCTTGCATAATATAGCCACACGTCGTGGTATACCAATAGAGGTGCATGAGGGGTTGCGCCCGAAGCCACAGGCAGGACCCATACCAATAGAAGGCCAAGGTCAGGGGACAGCACATACACAACTAGCTTGTCCAGACATACTTTACATGAAAACCATACAGTGTGACAGCCACACAATAGCCACATCCCAGAATGCCTTGGATGATGAAACATGGCAAGTCCTTTTGAGCCATAGACCACAACCTCAGAATTGCAGTCCAGGGTGGACATGTGATGTGTGCCTCATACTCGTAAAAACCACACAAATCCTACTAATACAACCTCACAGCAAAACATGCCAAAACGGCCAGTGTCACCAGTATGACACATAGCAATACCAAAGTAACACACACAAGCACACGCAACAGACAACAGGGTCACTCAGCAACACATACAAAGTAATAAAGCAACATGAACATGTGTCATCCAACAAAGCAAAACCAAGGCCATTGCAGACCATCCCATACCTATGCACTCCAATTACCTGTTGACGACACATGAAACAGTAACAAGTACATTGCAAACGACTGACTGACATTCCTTAATGAACATGTACCACTGAAAACCAAACACAAGGTTACCTGCGCCCCTGTCTGCAGCTCCACAGGCCTATGTGTGCTTGGAGGTGCCAGTGCAGTCGGCAAACACGCTGCTGCATGCAGTTTCCCCCCAACACTGACCTGATCCAGCATGGAAGCTGTACTGGAACAGAAATGCGTGTGCAGTGGCAGACTTAGTGGGGGCAGACCAGCACCACATCACACTGACTGAGCAGCTACAATATTGGTAGGGTCACCTGACTACAGGTGACTCCATGGCACACCCCACGAGCAGAAAACAAAAAGTGTCTAAACTTAAAGACACTCCCGTCCCCTGCACACCTTACAGGCTGAAATAAATCAGTCAAATTTCATAACATTTGCACTTTTATATATAGAAAGAATTGTCAATTTAGAACATAGGTAACAAAATATCTTCATAAAAGTACAGAAAAAAGGTATCAACTGACTTCCAATATGGCCAGCATGAAAAACAAATCAAACCAGACAAAAAAATAAGCTCCCAATTTTGAACTGCAGCTTCAAGCTCTACGCGTTTCGGGGACAATCCCCTTCTTCAGGAGCAAAAATATCTGCAAGTATAGATATATATACAATTAGAGGACATCTCACATAACATTAAAAGTTTGGACAAACTAAACACATTAAATAAAGAGAATACATTAAATAATTATGTACACATAAATCCAACCACAATTCTACATAACATACACAAGTGGTTGTATATTCACAGTGGTACAACTGGTATGGCTCCAAATGTAAATCTCAAAATGCATTAAAACCTAAAACACTTATACGTATGTACCTCACAGAGGGAATGTTGTCAAAGAAAATAGAGTCTCTGTCTGTGCATCTGTCTGTGCACGAAGTACACAGAACCAGGATCCCTGCGAATACTCCTGCCGTCCTCAACAAGTGAAATGTGATTGCCGAACTCTGGAATACCAAAGCATATCTATCAGCTCCAATTACACGTAGTTAAATCACCAAACCTTAATGACTAAACAACTAGTTCAAAAAACACCTATTACTCATTGGCAACTAATCTGTGCAGCTCAACGATCACCAAAATCCACAACCTTGTGCCACCACCTCATCTTTGTGCCAACACATCAACTTAACACAGAAAGTTAAAAAGCCCAAATCCTCAAAGAAAACCCAAAATTCAAATTGTACAACTCTTCCAACATATACTATTTACCTAAGGCAAATCAATAGCCAATCCAATCCAAATTCAGGACTTCCAGTACCCCGCATCCAATGTAAAGCATCCTGCTGATTATAGAAATGTATAATGCAACTAAAAAACAAACACAAAATATACCATTTACAAACTAACACCACCTTTCCAATACAAACATAAATAAATATAAACACATCCACACAGCTTAAACTTACTTCCAGAAGCGCACCTCTTCACCTCAGATTCAACGGCTCCTCTCCAATTCACACGTAACAGATCCTAACCCACAACACACAGTTCCTGACTCATTTTATACTGTTTCCTGGTAGTCACATGATAAAGTCACGTGACCCGCCGGCACTGAATACTAAAAGAATGCACAAAGCTCCCTGCAACCTGCCAAATACACAGGTAATGCTAACTAAGCACACAGGTACTGAGTGAGTAAATCAAACAAAATAAAAAAGACACCAAAGATGAATGTGTGTGTATTTAAAAAGGAGATAGACATAGAAGAAAGACTGCATTTTTGAAAAAATTAAAAAAATAATAAATAAGTGCCTTAAAACTATTGCTGTCCATCAACCATACTTAACTACGCGGCAAATTCAGAAATAACCAAGTAAACTAGTTATGTACTAAAGATAAATGTGTGTTTATTTAAAAAGAAGATAGACATAGAAGAAAGACTACATTTTTGAAAAAATTGAAAAAATAATGAATAAGTGCCTTAAAACAATTGCTGTCCATCAACCATACCTAACTACGCGGCAAATTCAGAAATAACCAAGTAAACTAGTTATGTACTAATTACCCAAACCCAATAACTACTATTCCATACACCTCTTCTGGAACAACCAGTATGTAACCCCCGGAAAACACAAATCCCTCCATGTGACCTCAAACTCATATCAATTTATGCATTATGAACTACGCGGCAAATTCAAAAATAACCAAGTAAACTAGTTATGTACTCATTACACAAACCCAATAACTACTCTTCCATACACCTCTAATGGAACAACCAGTATGTAACGCCCGGAAAACACAAATCACTCCATGTGACCTCAAACACATATAAATTTATGCATTATGAACGACTTAAACCATTCACCAACCATACCTCGACACCTACACAAAACAATTCAAAGAGAACTCTTCATTGAGCCCTCTTGGAGATAAAGTCCCCAAGAGGTCAATCCAAAACATCTCTCTCTGGGCTAATATTCTCAAAAAGTCACCTCCTCTGGGTGGTTTCTTCACCACTTCCAAAACATTAAACCTCAATTGTGCAATAGTATGTCTAGACATATTAAAATGCCTAGCAAACTGAAGATTTCTCATTTTTACACCGTATTTGAGATTTATGTTCAGTCCATCTTTCACGTGCGGATCTGGCTGTCTGTCCAATATACATTAATCCACACGGGCACTTAATGCTGTAAATCACCCCTGTGGATCTGCATGTGGCAAAATCTCTAAGAGTGATTTTTTTGCCCGTCTGCGGGTGAAGAATGTATTCTCCTTTAGCCACATTGTTAAAATGACTACACGACAGACAAGGAAATGTTCCCTTTTTTTAGTCACCAATGTCATCTGAATTTCCTTCGGGCCTCTTTCGGCTCTCACAACCCTATCTCTCAGGTTCCTACCTCTTCTATACACCATCATTGGTGGAGATGGAAACAATCCCAGAAGTGTAGGATCATGATGGAGAATCGACCAGTGTTTATGTATGATTCTTTTAACATGCCAACTTTGTCGAGAGAATTTGGAAATATGCAAAATTGCATCAGACTCCTTCTTCACCTTAGGTGTAAGCAATTGCTCCCTTGTAATCGGGAGCGCTCTGTTCTGGGCCTCATTCAAAAGTTGTACTGGATACCCTCTTTCAGAGAATTTTTTAGAGAGCGACTCACATTCAACTTTAAATTCATCAGTATCCATAACAATTCTCTTAATTCGTAATATCTGACTATATGGCAGACTAGCCATCATTGGCTTTGGATGAAAACTCGCAAAATGCAATAAATTATTAACATCAGTTGGTTTATGAAAAAGTGATGTTTTGACCTGATTATTAACAATTTCTAACTGAACGTCCAAAAAGTGTAACTTGGGGTCACCAATTTCCAAAGTAAATTTTATCCGTGAATGAACAGTATTTAAATACTCAAAAAACACTTCGAGTTCACCTTTGGAGCCACACCACACACCAAAAATGTCATCGATGTACCTTTTCCAGACAATTATCTTACTGGACCATTCAACATTGTCTAGTACAAATTGTTTTTCAAACCAGTACATGTAGATATTAGCATATGCAGGGGCCATCGCTGACCCCATTGATGTTCCAGAAATTTGTGCAAAATATGAGTCTTGGTACCTAAAGTAACTGTTGTGTAAAATAATCGTAATCAACTCAATCACCAACTGTGGATCACATTCTACATTCACAGACTGTAGTAGTAACCACTCTACTGCCTCAATTCCCTCCTGGTGGGGAATCGAGGTGTACAGGCTGCATACATCCATAGAAAACAAAATACATTCTGAGGATAGACAAACAATTTCATTTATGTTCAATAAAAATCAGTTGTATCCCTTAAGTAGGTAGGTATCAACTTCACCAGGGGTTGTAAGATCTTATCAACATATTTAGACAGTGGATCTAAAATACTGTCTGTTCCTGCTACTATGGGTCTCAAGGGAGGATGCGTTGTGTTTTTGTGTATCTTTGGAAGACCATATAGTACTGGTATGATTGGATGTTTATTGAGGAGAAAAGACCTTGTTTTAATCGAGATCCACTCATTATCCAAAGCTCTGTTCACACAGGCTTCATTCACTGATTTAATCTGTATAGTAGGATCACGATCCAATCGCAGATACGTGGAATTGTCATTAAGCATCATTCGACATTGGGTGTGATAGAAAGCAGAGTCCATGACTACTACTGCCCCACCCTTATCTGCTGGTTTTATCGTTAGATCTAAATCTTTAGCCAAGGCCTCAATATCTTTAAGTTGAGACTCTTTAAGATTAACTGGAGTTTTTGAATTGAATTGAATTTTCTTCAAATCATTTTCCACCTTGAATTTAAACATATTGATCACTGGATTTTCTATAGGAGGGTCAAACGTACTCTTAGGTTTAATTTCCAAAACATCCTCCATTTCATCAACTGTTCTGTCAAAAGTTTGCATAGAGAAAAACAATTTCAGTTTGATTTTCCGCAACAACAGATGTAAATTAATCTTTTCTTCAAACAGACTAGAATTACTTGCTGGAACAAATGACAGTCCCTTATTCAAAATATCCAACTGATTAACGGTGAGAGTTTTACTTGAAATATTCACTACTATGGATTCTCTCACTTGGTTTTCTTTTTGGACCTTGTTCCCACGTCGGGTCTTTTTTCTAAAAAAGGAACCCTCTGCGGAGAACGTGGCAATATCGGTACAGTTAAAGCAGGTTCGCCTGAATCTGCACTGTCAGCCGGAATACGAGTTGGCAAGCTTCTACCTGGTATGGGGTCACCAATACTCCCCTCACTAGTGTTATCCGAGCCTGATGATTTAGATGGTGGTTTAGGAAACCTACTCCTATTTCTTTGAGCATAAAATTCCTGCCACGAGTATACAATATTGTTGTAATAGTCAAAAGTGTCTCTCCTAAATTTACGCAATTTACGCTGTTCAATATCTTGTTTGTATGAAGCGAGCTTCAGATTGATATCCTCCAAAATGCACTTAAGGTCTTGTTCAGTCTTCAACTTTAAAAGTTGATTAGTCAGATCAGTAATTTCTTTCTGAATAGAATCTAAGGAATTAGCGAGTTCCTGTATGGTCAAGAGGATGAGGTCCAATGAACATTTATTCAATATCTGGTCCCATTTAATAATGAACTCCTTGTTCTCCTTACATAAAGTTGGCCTCAGATATACTCTGAGGCCTCTAGGAATTCGTTGAGATTTATGATATTCAACCAAAGTTGAAGCATGACGCTTCTGAGAAATCTCACGTCTGATGAGGCGTTCTGAAAGTTTTTCAGTTTGACCAATTAGAGCCAAGATCTGCTTGGCTTCCTCGTTAGTAAATGCCAAAGTAGTGGCATGTTTGTCAGTAATCTCATTGATTTTCGAAAACGACATAATATAGTGGGTGCTACCAATGATCAGTGTCACACATAAAGGGTAACTACCAAATTACAAAAAGAAGTATCTATCAGAGCACACCTAATTACTCAAAAACTAAATAACTATTTAGAGAAATTTTATTACAATTCTGGGTGCTGGGGAGGAATACACACCCTGACACTGGAGCATGTGTTAAACATAAAACAAAAAGTGTCTAAACTTAAAGACACTCCCGTCCCCTGCACACCTTACAAGCTGAAATAAATCAGTCAAATTTCATAACATTTGCACTTTTATATATAGAAAGAAATGTCAATTTAGAACATAGGTAACAAAATATCTTCATAAAAGTACAGAAAAAAAGGTATCAACTGACTTCCAAAATGGCCAGCATGAAAAACAAATCAAACCAGACAAAAAAATAAGCTCCAAATTTTGAACTGCAGCTTCAAGCTCTACGCGTTTCGGGGACTATCCCCTTCTTCAGGAGCAAAAATATCTGCAAGTATAGATATATATACAATTAGAGGACATCTCACATAACATTAAAAGTTTGGACAAACTAAACACATTAAGTAAAGAGAATACATTAAATAATTATGTACACATAAATCCAACCACAATTCTACATAACATACACAAGTGATTGTATATTCACAGTGGTACAACTGGTATGGCTCCAAATGTAAATCTCAAAATGCATTAAAACCTAAAACACTTATACGTATGTACCTCACAGTGGGAATGTTGTCAAAGAAAATAGAGTCTCTGTCTGTGCATCTGTCTGTGCACGACGTACACAGAACCAGGATCCCTGCGAATACTCCTGCCATCCTCAACAAGTGAAATGTGATTGCCGAACTCTGGAATACCAAAGCATATCTATCAGCTCCAATTACACATAGTTAAATCACCAAACCTTAATGACTAAACAACTAGTTCAAAAAACACCTATTACTCATTGGCAACTAATCTGTGCAGCTCAACGATCACCAAAATCCACAACCTTGTGCCACCACCTCATCTTTGTGCCAACACATCAACTTAACACAGAAAGTTAAAAAGCCCAAATCCTCAAAGAAAACCCAAAATTTAAATTGTGCAACTCTTCCAACATATATTATTTACCTAAGGCAAATCAATAGCCAATCCAATCCAAATTCAGGACTTCCAGTACCCCACATCCAAGGTAAAGCATCCTGCTGATTATAGAAATGTATAATGGAACTAAAAAACAAACACAAAATATACCATTTACAAACTAACACCACCTTTCCAATACAAACATAAATAAATATAAACGCATCCACACAGCTTAAACTTGCTTCCAGAAGCGCACCTCTTCACCTCAGATTCAACGGCTCCTCTCCAATTCACACGTAACAGATCCTAACCCACAACACACTTCCTGGCTCATTGTATACTGTTTCCTGGTAGTCACATGATAAAGTCACGTGACCCGCCGGCACCGAATACTAAAATAATGCACAAAGCTCCCTGCAACCTGCCAAATACACAGGTAATGCTAACTAAGCACACAGGTACTGAGTGAGTAAATCAAACAAAATAAAAAAGACACCAAAGATGAATGTGTGTGTATTTAAAAAGGAGATAGACATAGAAGAAAGACTGCATTTTTGAAAAAATTAAAAAAATAATAAATAAGTGCCTTAAAACTATTGCTGTCCATCAACCATACTTAACTACGCGGCAAATTCAGAAATAACCAAGTAAACTAGTTATGTACTAAAGATAAATGTGTGTTTATTTAAAAAGAAGATAGACATAGAAGAAAGACTACATTTTTGAAAAAATTGAAAAAATAATGAATAAGTGCCTTAAAACAATTGCTGTCCATCAACCATACCTAACTACGCGGCAAATTCAGAAATAACCAAGTAAACTAGTTATGTACTAATTACCCAAACCCAATAACTACTATTCCATACACCTCTTCTGGAACAACCAGTATGTAACCCCCGGAAAACACAAATCCCTCCATGTGACCTCAAACTCATATCAATTTATGCATTATGAACTACGCGGCAAATTCAAAAATAACCAAGTAAACTAGTTATGTACTCATTACACAAACCCAATAACTACTCTTCCATACACCTCTAATGGAACAACCAGTATGTAACGCCCGGAAAACACAAATCACTCCATGTGACCTCAAACACATATAAATTTATGCATTATGAACGACTTAAACCATTCACCAACCATACCTCGACACCTACACAAAACAATTCAAAGAGAACTCTTCATTGAGCCCTCTTGGAGATAAAGTCCCCAAGAGGTCAATCCAAAACATCTCTCTCTGGGCTAATATTCTCAAAAAGTCACCTCCTCTGGGTGGTTTCTTCACCACTTCCAAAACATTAAACCTCAATTGTGCAATAGTATGTCTAGACATATTAAAATGCCTAGCAAACTGAAGATTTCTCATTTTTACACCGTATTTGAGATTTATGTTCAGTCCATCTTTCACGTGCGGATCTGGCTGTCTGTCCAATATACATTAATCCACACTGGCACTTAATGCTGTAAATCACCCCTGTGGATCTGCATGTGGCAAAATCTCTAAGAGTGATTTTTTTGCCCGTCTGCGGGTGAAGAATGTATTCTCCTTTAGCCACATTGTTAAAATGACTACACGACAGACAAGGAAATGTTCCCTTTTTTTAGTCACCAATGTCATCTGAATTTCCTTCGGGCCTCTTTCGGCTCTCACAACCCTATCTCTCAGGTTCCTACCTCTTCTATACACCATCATTGGTGGAGATGGAAACAATCCCAGAAGTGTAGGATCATGATGGAGAATCGACCAGTGTTTATGTATGATTCTTTTAACATGCCAACTTTGTCGAGAGAATTTGGAAATATGCAAAATTGCATCAGACTCCTTCTTCACCTTAGGTGTAAGCAATTGCTCCCTTGTAATCGGGAGCGCTCTGTTCTGGGCCTCATTCAAAAGTTGTACTGGATACCCTCTTTCAGAGAATTTTTTAGAGAGCGACTCACATTCAACTTTAAATTCATCAGTATCCATAACAATTCTCTTAATTCGTAATATCTGACTATATGGCAGACTAGCCATCATTGGCTTTGGATGAAAACTCGCAAAATGCAATAAATTATTAACATCAGTTGGTTTATGAAAAAGTGATGTTTTGACCTGATTATTAACAATTTCTAACTGAACGTCCAAAAAGTGTAACTTGGGGTCACCAATTTCCAAAGTAAATTTTATCCGTGAATGAACAGTATTTAAATACTCAAAAAACACTTCGAGTTCACCTTTGGAGCCACACCACACACCAAAAATGTCATCGATGTACCTTTTCCAGACAATTATCTTACTGGACCATTCAACATTGTCTAGTACAAATTGTTTTTCAAACCAGTACATGTAGATATTAGCATATGCAGGGGCCATCGCTGACCCCATTGATGTTCCAGAAATGTGTGCAAAATATGAGTCTTGGTACCTAAAGTAACTGTTGTGTAAAATAATCGTAATCAACTCAATCACCAACTGTGGATCACATTCTACATTCACAGACTGTAGTAGTAACCACTCTACTGCCTCAATTCCCTCCTGGTGGGGAATTGAGGTGTACAGGCTGCATACATCCATAGAAAACAAAATACATTCTGAGGATAGACAAACAATTTCATTTATGTTCAATAAAAAATCAGTTGTATCCCTTAAGTAGGTAGGTATCAACTTCACCAGGGGTTGTAAGATCTTATCAACATATTTAGACAGTGGATCTAAAATACTGTCTGTTCCTGCTACTATGGGTCTCAAGGGAGGATGCGTTGTGTTTTTGTGTATCTTTGGAAGACCATATAGTACTGGTATGATTGGATGTTTATTGAGGAGAAAAGACCTTGTTTTAATCGAGATCCACTCATTATCCAAAGCTCTGTTCACACAGGCTTCATTCACTGATTTAATCTGTATAGTAGGATCACGATCCAATCGCAGATACGTGGAATTGTCATTAAGCATCATTCGACATTGGGTGTGATAGAAAGCAGAGTCCATGACTACTACTGCCCCACCCTTATCTGCTGGTTTTATCGTTAGATCTAAATCTTTAGCCAAGGCCTCAATATCTTTAAGTTGAGACTCTTTAAGATTAACTGGAGTTTTTGAATTGAATTGAATTTTCTTCAAATCATTTTCCACCTTGAATTTAAACATATTGATCACTGGATTTTCTATAGGAGGGTCAAACGTACTCTTAGGTTTAATTTCCAAAACATCCTCCATTTCATCAACTGTTCTGTCAAAAGTTTGCATAGAGAAAAACAATTTCAGTTTGATTTTCCGCAACAACAGATGTAAATTAATCTTTTCTTCAAACAGACTAGAATTACTTGCTGGAACAAATGACAGTCCCTTATTCAAAATATCCAACTGATTAACGGTGAGAGTTTTACTTGAAATATTCACTACTATGGATTCTCTCACTTGGTTTTCTTTTTGGACCTTGTTCCCACGTCGGGTCTTTTTTCTAAAAAAGGAACCCTCTGCGGAGAACGTGGCAATATCGGTACAGTTAAAGCAGGTTCGCCTGAATCTGCACTGTCAGCCGGAATACGAGTTGGCAAGCTTCTACCTGGTATGGGGTCACCAATACTCCCCTCACTAGTGTTATCCGAGCCTGATGATTTAGATGGTGGTTTAGGAAACCTACTCCTATTTCTTTGAGCATAAAATTCCTGCCACGAGTATACAATATTGTTGTAATAGTCAAAAGTGTCTCTCCTAAATTTACGCAATTTACGCTGTTCAATATCTTGTTTGTATGAAGCGAGCTTCAGATTGATATCCTCCAAAATGCACTTAAGGTCTTGTTCAGTCTTCAACTTTAAAAGTTGATTAGTCAGATCAGTAATTTCTTTCTGAATAGAATCTAAGGAATTAGCGAGTTCCTGTATGGTCAAGAGGATGAGGTCCAATGAACACTTATTCAATATCTGGTCCCATTTAATAATGAACTCCTTGTTCTCCTTACATAAAGTTGGCCTCAGATATACTCTGAGGCCTCTAGGAATTCGTTGAGATTTATGATATTCAACCAAAGTTGAAGCATGACGCTTCTGAGAAATCTCACGTCTGATGAGGCGTTCTGTAAGTTTTTCAGTTTGACCAATTAGAGCCAAGATCTGCTTGGCTTCCTCGTTAGTAAATGCCAAAGTAGTGGCATGTTTGTCAGTAATCTCATTGATTTTCGAAAACGACATAATATAGTGGGTGCTACCAATGATCAGTGTCACACATAAAGGGTAACTACCAAATTACAAAAAGAAGTATCTATCAGAGCACACCTAATTACTCAAAAACTAAATAACTATTTAGAGAAATTTTATTACAATTCTGGGTGCTGGGGAGGAATACACACCCTGACACTGGAGCATGTGTTAAACATAAAACAAAAAGTGTCTAAACTTAAAGACACTCCCGTCCCCTGCACACCTTACAAGCTGAAATAAATCAGTCAAATTTCATAACATTTGCACTTTTATATATAGAAAGAATTGTCAATTTAGAACATAGGTAACAAAATATCTTCATAAAAGTACAGAAAAAAAGGTATCAACTGACTTCCAAAATGGCCAGCATGAAAAACAAATCAAACCAGACAAAAAAATAAGCTCCCAATTTTGAACTGCAGCTTCAAGCTCTACGCGTTTCGGGGACTATCCCCTTCTTCAGGAGCAAAAATATCTGCAAGTATAGATATATATACAATTAGAGGACATCTCACATAACATTAAAAGTTTGGACAAACTAAACACATTAAATAAAGAGAATACATTAAATAATTATGTACACATAAATCCAACCAAAATTCTACATAACATACACAAGTGATTGTATATTCACAGTGGTACAACTGGTATGGCTCCAAATGTAAATCTCAAAATGCATTAAAACCTAAAACACTTATACGTATGTACCTCACAGTGGGAATGTTGTCAAAGAAAATAGAGTCTCTGTCTGTGCATCTGTCTGTGCACGACGTACACAGAACCAGGATCCCTGCGAATACTCCTGCCATCCTCAACAAGTGAAATGTGATTGCCGAACTCTGGAATACCAAAGCATATCTATAAGCTCCAATTACACATAGTTAAATCACCAAACCTTAATGACTAAACAACTAGTTCAAAAAACACCTATTACTCATTGGCAACTAATCTGTGCAGCTCAACGATCACCAAAATCCACAACCTTGTGCCACCACCTCATCTTTGTGCCAACACATCAACTTAACACAGAAAGTTAAAAAGCCCAAATCCTCAAAGAAAACCCAAAATTTAAATTGTGCAACTCTTCCAACATATATTATTTACCTAAGGCAAATCAATAGCCAATCCAATCCAAATTCAGGACTTCCAGTACCCCACATCCAAGGTAAAGCATCCTGCTGATTATAGAAATGTATAATGCAACTAAAAAACAAACACAAAATATACCATTTACAAACTAACACCACCTTTCCAATACAAACATAAATAAATATAAACGCATCCACACAGCTTAAACTTACTTCCAGAAGCGCACCTCTTCACCTCAGATTCAACGGCTCCTCTCCAATTCACACGTAACAGATCCTAACCCACAACACACTTCCTGGCTCATTGTATACTGTTTCCTGGTAGTCACATGATAAAGTCACGTGACCCGCCGGCACCGAATACTAAAATAATGCACAAAGCTCCCTGCAACCTGCCAAATACACAGGTAATGCTAACTAAGCACACAGGTACTGAGTGAGTAAATCAAACAAAATAAAAAAGACACCAAAGATGAATGTGTGTGTATTTAAAAAGGAGATAGACATAGAAGAAAGACTGCATTTTTGAAAAAATTAAAAAAATAATAAATAAGTGCCTTAAAACTATTGCTGTCCATCAACCATACTTAACTACGCGGCAAATTCAGAAATAACCAAGTAAACTAGTTATGTACTAAAGATAAATGTGCCCTATGGCCCACGAGCAGGCCATAGGGCACCCTGTCATCTGTAACCCAGTGTCAAGGGCGGGCTTGTGGCCAATATCCTAGCATGGTATGGGAAGCACATCCATGGAGCAGAACCACAGCAGGCAAACATTATGGCATGGCCAAGTGACACAGCACACAGGGTGGAAGTTGCCCTGCACCCATCCAAAAATATAACCAAAAATCAAAAATATCGATTGTGCAGGAATCCAGAAAGCACAACTCATTTGAATAATTCCGTTTGGTGTGAGGTGAAAGTCAGGAGCGTAGGATGCAGAAGCATAATGGCTTTGCAACCAAACAACAAACATGGCAGGACATGGCATGCAAGGAACCCAGGACCTGACAGGAAAATAATCCTGCACCAAACAAGCATGCCAGTGAATGGTGCAGCAGCAGAGACATGTGCACAGAAGGACTGCCAGCACACAGAGCACGACCAAATGCATATGACACCTACACAACAAAAATCAGCACCAGTCACACACATACCACATGTAAAGTACTACCTGGATCAACAATTCACTCCTACCTGAATGTCCTATCATGTTCCATGGGAATCCAGCATGTCAGTTGACATCACTGAACATTATATCCTGAACATGACTTGGTCATCACAACTCCAAAAGCACCATCTTGAGCGAAGCAACTGCACATGGCACCAGGTGGCAATGTCCATCCCAAAATGAAAAATAGAAGACCACCTTGTCCTTGCAACAAAATAGGAAACGAAAAAATGTAAATCCATCAAGGTTCACATAGTCATTGGGGGTGTTGAGGAAGTGGGGTGGTGAGATGAGAATCAAAACCAAAAATGTAGTGCAGGGGCACCGAAACACAGCATATTGTGCCATAGTCCAAACTAAGAGCCACCCTGAGGTTCCCCATGCAAAGGTGGTTCCTGGCCACACAAGGCCAGTGCCTGGTCCTCCTGTGCAGCTGCCACATGTGACACGGATGCATGCAACATGCCACCAAGTGCTACAAAGTACTGGTGTGTCTCTTTGCGTGTCTCACTGAAGTCCGACTTCATAGCTGCCCTCTAAGAATCCATCTGGATGTTGATGGTGTCCCTCAGGGATGACATCTGAAGACTTAGAGTCTCCCTTGGGGCCTTCATCTCATCATGCAGGCATTCCCTCAATGCAGATATCTCATCATGCAACAGCTGGAATTCTGTGGACACAGTGGCATTGGATGCAATGATGTTGTCAGCGAGGTGATGCATATCCCTGCCAATCTCATGCATCACCTCATCCTTCTGCACAATTTCATGGACCTCTTCCTCATCCAAGTCAAACCTTGCAGCAGGCATATTTTGTCTACGTGTGCGAGGATGCCGAAAACACAAGGATGCAGTCCCTGCCTGCCTAGTTGTCTGCACTGGCACGGCCTGTGTGTCCGCATGCAAACCACCACCTGCACACACCACCACAGATACCTCGACAGGGGTGGGTAATGCTGCAGGTTATGTGCTACTTGAACATCATGGCTCATCACAGGCAGGGGCGTGGTTTCCTGTCCCTCATCAGGCTCCTCGTCCCCTATGAACTCAAGGAGGAACATGGGGTCGGGATTGCTGATTTGCTGTTGATCTGCCATCTCCTTCTGTCTCTGCAACAGCAGAAGGTTCTCCACACGCACTGCTGCTGCCTGGTTATGCATCCCCTGACATGTCCACTGGCATCTGCTCCCCCTCAGATGCAGATGCACCTACAAAAAACATGACAACACAAATCATGTTCACATATGCGAACATGCATGCCTCACCAAAATAGTCAGCAGCACAAACAGTAATAATCACCCACATCTGGCCATGTGGTCATGATTAGTCAGTGGGCAGAAAAATCCAATACCTAAACCCATCTGGACAAACAATGCAAAGGTGACAGTCATCACCCCTGAAAATCTCACAGTAAACCTGGCAACAAGCTACAAACACACACAATGCACCACAAGCATGTATTGCAAGTGGCCGACACAGCAGTCACCAGTGTGCACATGCATGCACTTCAGAGCATGTGAACATCAAATACAACTGCATCCACAGAAAACATCACAAGCTGGAGGTTACTGGCATGATGCCTGCAGTGGACCCCCCCCAAATGTCACTGCCATCGGACCCCTCCCATTTTCAACGTATGACCTTGCATTGAATGACATGGATATTCATGACCTTTTGCCAGTGGATCAGCCATGTGAGTGGACGTTACATTGATGTCAAACACTACACAGAGATGGCATAGTAACTGTTAATCTTGCTATGCAGTACATGGACACACATCCATGTCGACATTGGCATTACCACCTTATACTGTAAGGTGCAGTGAAGTGTCATCCACACATCCAAATGCAGGCCACAGACCATGTGTATTGGACCCACATGTGTGTACATCACTCACACATTGACATGCACAGTGTCATCATCATCTAATGATACAGTCACACAAACCGCTCACCTGCAGCATACCCAAAGGTGTCGATGCCTCCAACACCTACAACCTGTTCACTTACAATGATGCCACCCTCCTCAAATTTCATGAGCTGCTCAACATGCAGTGAACAGTTTATCCTTCGTCCGCCTGATTAGTTCATCCATCCGCTTGTGCACCTCTTTCGCAGTGCGTCTCTCCACCCCACAGGCATTCACAAGGTCAGTCACCTCCTGCCACTTACACATATGCTGGGCCATCGTCAGGGTGCTTCCAGCCCTGGGGTAAAGCTCAGAGTGGTGTTCCTCCACATAGTCGATGAGGACCTGAAGTTCCTCCTCCTCAAATTTCTTCTTCTGTCTCTGGCACTTGTCTGTGACTGGTGGCTGTCCCTGGCCCATACGAGTACCTGTGGAACCTTCCTCGACAGCGCTGATACCAGACTGTGCAAGTGGTGCATCCCCACTACGTGGCAGCTGTGCTCCCTCCTGGTATGTCTTGCTGGTCCTCCCCTGCCCTTCACTGGTCTTCCAGCCCTGCCAGTTCCCCTGCTATGCATGTCAGCTGTTCAATAAATATAGAACGGATGAATTTGCAGTTCTGCACTCGCTCCGCGTATATGCAGATTCAGCTAGCAATGCCGTCCACGACTGTGCTCCGGGCCCACCGACCGTTGAGATTATGCTGCACAGAGGCTTTGCACATGCGCAGTTTGCATGGCGTAATATGCATAACTTATGTGTTTCAGGCCTTCTTTCTTTTTGCACCTGGAGTTGGATGTGTCCACTGACAACTCACTGCAACCGGTCCTTGACACATCTTGGCATGCTTGCACACTCCTATAATCCCTCCACCATTTATGAGGAACACCATCTGCTCCAGGTGGGCTCTGGCATGCTAACAATACATTGCTGCCTGCTGCTACAATGTGCAGGTGAGTGGAGGAATGTTGAAGGGTGAACCTGTTGATCTGTAGCTGCATGCAGTGGGGAGTGGGATGGTGGGACTAATTGGGAGAGGGTGTCGTTATGGGGGCACTGTGTGTTGTGGCTGGGTGCCGACCTATGTATGGGCAGGCACATGTGGCATGGACACAGTCGCAATGTGTTGCAGTTGACTTCTACTTGGCCATCATGCACATGTGAACCACTTTGGCAGATGCATGAATTGTGATATTGAGGTGCCTAGGTTGGTTGGGAAGCAGAGACATGAACAACTGGACGTTGAGTCTGCATGTGTGAGTGTATAGGTCCATGCCCATTTGACACCAGGAACATTGTCACTGTCCATTTGTCCTTTATTCCCTGGATCGCTATTGGCTCTGCGAGGGGAAAATGTGCAGTGACCATAATTAGGGCGCTGTGATGTGAGTGGGCATTGTGTGGATCCAACTGAGTGTTGTAGAGTCCTTTTGACGATGGTTGGTCGACTGGTTTCTCTGTTAAAGGTGCATCCCAGGCCCTGTACCATCCCACCTGCATCACCACCAACATCTCGGCTACATCAACCTCAACCTCAAGGGTCATGCAGATGAGGGATGCCAACTTTTCAGGGGCAGAGGTTGCCATAGGTTGCAACCTGGTGCTCCAGCATTATGACAACCTATTCTAACCAGAGCAGCAGCTTGGGGCGGTCGGCCGTAGGCGGATATGGCGGCACATTGCAATGGCCGTGAATGCAGAGGGAGTGGCCAAATGGACCACCAACAACTTCAAGAACAGATGGGATGACATGAGAATCCAGTGCCAAAAGAAAGCCACAGCTGCCGTCGATGCTGGACAACATCATAGGGGCTCAGAGGGCGGACACCTTAGGATTCCAGCACTCCACCTCAGAGGCCTGCAGAGGGTGAACCTGAAACTTCATGACCAGGTCCTCATACCTCAGGAGCAGATCAAGGCTGCAGGTGAGTTGACCCTGTCACTTCAATGTGTCTGGATGTGTATGACATGTGATGCGTACGCATTTTGTTGTGGTCGATGGTCACAGGACACGGCAGTGTAGTGTGACCAAGTGAAGAATTAATTGTTGTCCCAGTGACTTTGGCATGGCCCATGTGTGCTGTGTACATGGTGCATGAATAGTTACTCTCTGTGTGTGTTCCATGGGTGTGTGGACCTTCAGAGGATGTGCCAAGGCGCTACTTGCATACATCCGTGGCCTTGAAGGGTTGCATGGAGATGTCAGTAGTGTTGGGCCATGTGTCACTAATGAAATATTATTCCACCTTAACACTCAGTACCCAGTGGTAGGTTTACGGATGGCCACATGTTCTCATGGATGATGGTGAGGGCACAGGCCACCATCTGAGATGTTGGACGTGGATTCACCTTTTGTGAATTGAGTGTTTGGTTGACACTTCTGGTGCCACTGCATGGTGGGGTGAGGAGGTGTTGTGGCCAGGATGGACTGGTATCATGAGGGCTATTGGATGGTTGACTTGCCAGTTGGATGTGGTGGTCTATGGAGGGGAGCAATGAGTCTGCGATGTCCAATTTAGCCATGAACATGTACCATGTATGGGTGCGGGTAGAGGGCTCTTGGTCAACGGCAGATTGGGATGTTTGTGTCAATGATGTAATGTTGATGGCTGCGTATCTCTGCGATTTTTTCCTGTCATCATGTGTGCCCCTTCCATGTAGCCAGTAGGCCATGCTTAATGATATTCCCTTGGACTGGCAACTGTTCACTGGCTATAGAGCCATGCATGATTTAGTTGTCTGTTTGCATCATGTGTTCTGTTCTCACATGTCTGTCTCTTGATGCTGTATCATTGTATGCGTGTTGTGATTGGGACGTGGCTTTTGAATCTGTGATGGCCGCATATTGCAACTGTGTTCTTGGGTCTTGCACATGTGCACACGAATGCTGAAATGCCTCTCCTCTTTCCCTTTCTAACCAGTGTTGCATGTAGTTGAAGAATTGAGCACTGAGGACAAGCAGGTGGCACGGCCAAGGATCTCAAGGAGGCTGCACAGGGGGCATACACAGATCCACTCAATGACTTCATCTGAGGGACAGGTGTCATCTGAGGGTTCATCTTTGGATGCACAGGACATTGCGATGGACATAGAGGGTGAGTTCTAAGGGGCAGAGGGGCAAGGTGAATCTGCCTCCGACTGAGACAGCAGCTTGACACAGGGGTGCCATTTGGGTTGTCAGAGTCTGGTGTGTTGGAGGCATGTCCGTGGTGTCGGACTGCGGACGTGCGCCTGGGACAAGAGAGTGTGCAGGACACAGTGGCAGGGTCAGCCACTTACACTGTCCAGGGGCATTCTTCTGCAGTTTTGCACGACAATGTTGATGCCACGACACAGACTACCCTGGCAGTGTGTGCCGAGGATGCCATCAGGGATCCCATGGTGCCCGTTCTCATCTCAGGCCATAGCCGGCAGCTGGCTGCACTCAATGCATATGTGGCCAACTTGTCACCCATCAATGTGGTGGACAGTTAGCATTCACCGTTGTGCCCCCACTGGTGTGTGGTGAGGGTGCCAGCTAAGTGACATATATGTTGTTTTGTATTCTGCAATGCGTTTCTCTTCATGGGGGAGGCATGGGTGCTGGGCTGTGGCGTTTTGTGGTCCACCTTGTGTGTGCAGGTCTTTTGGTGAGATGCGTGTGTGTGGGGTTATGTGTGATGGTGGTACATGGGTTGTGTGTGGGTGCCCTTTGCATGTGGGTGTCTCTGTTTGGTGGGTGTTCAGGCAGTGGATATGTTGGGTGTAGTGCCCTTTGCATGTGGGTGGCTCTCTTTAATGTGTGTGTACAGGGAGGGAGACGGGTGGGTGTAGGTGCACTCTGCATGTGGCTTGCTTAGTTTCATTTGTGTACAGGGAGTGAGACTGGTGGGTGCAGGTGCACTTTGCATGTGGCTGGCTCCGTTTCGTGTGTGTACAGGGAGTGGGTATATTGGGTGCAGGTGGTCTTTGCATGTGGCTGGCTCAGTTGCATGTGTGTACAGGGAGTAGGACTAGTTGGAGTGGGTGCAGTTTGTATGTGGCTGGCTCATTTCATGTGTGTGCGGGGAGTAGGACTAGTGTGTGTAGCTGCCCATTGCGTGTGGCTGTCTCAGTTTCGTGGATGTACAGGATGTAGGAATGGTGGGTGTAAGTGCACACTGCATTTGGGGTGCACAGATGTAAACCAGTCTGGGGGTTGTTGATGGTTGGTATGGGTGCAGGTAATGTTGGTGACTTGTGGGTGCACGCCATGCTATTTTAGGTTTTGCTATTTGCGCAAGAAGGGCTATTTCCGTGGGTCCTTGGTTTGTGCTAGGAGCGTGTTGTGGTGCAATTCTATGATTTTTGCACTGTTGGTGCCTGCTGCTGCTTGATTTTGTAAATCGCCTCCTCGCACAGTGCTTTTGCGCCGCATAATCCTAGCGCACGCACAGATATTTCTGTGCTACTTTTGCGCTTCTTTCTGTAAATCAGACCCAAATAGTTTTAAAAAAGTCCTTGAAAAACGGCTACAGTCGATCTATGCGAAGTCGGAGGGCGTTTATACAAATGCAACTATTACACGGACCCATGCATACATTACAAATACCTGAGCAACCACCGCAGGCCGAGTTT